>NC_053032.1:12646439-12949469 GCF_016746235.2 Drosophila teissieri
AATCCACCGCAAAGTGGCTCAGTGGTGCCGTGGTGCCTGGTATGGGCTCATTACGGGTCAGAAATCAATTGTGGTCCGAAATCGCTGTGAACCAACTGCTTATGCAAAGCATGCCATCCAAACAGAGCAAAACAATGGAGAGCGAAAGAGACCAGGCCAAAGAAACTCCTCGGACACAATGAAGACATTCGGTGCGGCGCAATACTACCTACTAATCCTGGCAATGAACCCTTGACTTCTGGCCGCAATTCATCAAACAATTGGCCGGGCATTTCCATTTTGCATGCGGCTGTTGGCAGCTCTTCATTTTGAAACTCCCTTCCCGTATCTGCATCCTAATCCGGAGGACTGAGGCTTGCGGATTGAGGGCGACTAATTGAGCACTTTTGTTTGAGTGCGGTGCCGCGCGGTTTTCGCCTACTTGTTAGCTGCTGGCCACTAACTTCGCGCTCCTTCCTCTTGCACTGCGGAAAGGAAATTTGATTTTAAATTAAGCTTCTTACTTAGTTTTATCCTAAAAATATACAAATGACAATAAAATTGTCTTTTTTTTTACAGCCTTATAAACTGCAAAGGTTCTATGGAATGTAGTATAAGTAAGCAAAGGGTTTTACCGAATCTGAATATAGTATACGCTGAAATAAATGTTATCTTAGAAGGCTGTTCGGGATAAGTAATCCTTTTTTCTCAGTGCACCATTATTAACTGGGGCGGTGTAAGCCCGAGCGAAATCCTTTTTCACTTTCCACGGCCTGCGAAAACGTGCAAAGTGGGTGTAAACGGATCGAAATGATGATTGTTTATTGTAATTTTTATGACTGCTTTGCACACAAACACGCCAAGGCGCCGATGATTGCACTCCAGGGGTAGGAAGGCCAAAAGCCGGCAGCCTTTGGCCCGGACTAGTGGGCCACATTCAGCGACTGGCCAACTTTAAGGGTGTGGGTGGAGCGGAGGCCCCAGACCCAACCATGTCCTACGGATAGACCAGCGAACGGAGTCTTCAGCGACGACAACTCGAACACTTGAAAACTTTCTAATTAAGCCATTTGCCAGATAGTTATTGATGGTGGAAAGTAATGTGAATGGGCGGACCAATGACAGTAATATGAACAGCAAAATTACAATTGCACTTCCACTTCCGATATTGTGTTTCAAAATGAACCAATTCGAGTAGAATGAAAGTAATAAGTTGTAGTCTAACATAATTATTTAAAGCTGCAAGTAGATAAATGTAGGGTTTTTATTTCACCTATTTAATAATGATCTTGGAAGTTAAATGATATATAAATATAAATACTTATGATAGCCTAAAGTTACCAAAAGCATATGGAAGCCAATAAAGTGCAGTGTCTGATCTCATATATTCTCTATCCATATGCATTATATTTATTTGAACGACCGCAGCTAATGACCCCTAATATCACGTCTTAGCGATCTGATTAAATATTTTGCATGCTCAAAGTTGGCGAATCAATGGCTGCTTATCAATTTCAATCAATTTCGCCAGAGATAATTTACTTCTTAGACGAACATTACGAATCCATCAGGCCGATCTGCCAATCAAGTCCATATCGTACGAGTTTCTATCGTGAGTGTGGCCATAACATGTATTCGGATGGCCAGATAGGCGGTACTCCACCTGGCCGCAGCATCGGATGGTAATGGGTATCGGGTTCCGGCTGCGGGGTGCCATAACACTAATACGCAACTATTACCTGGGACTGGTTTGCTTTATGGCCAGAATCGCTGCGGCCGTTTTTACCGGCCCACCGATGGGGAATAAATTAAGCCAGCGTTTATGGAATGGCGCTGGGGGCGGTTATGATGCATTTTTAATTGACGTTCATTTGAAGAAACGCGAAGAGCGCTTCGATTCAATTATGCGCTGCTGCCTCGCCGCTCAACGAGCGGTTGCAAGTCGTCAGTCGTTGGCAGTTGGCAGTCGGCTGTTGCCGGTTGCCGGTTGCAGCTCCGTCTGCAGCTATGGTATGTCCGTCTCTGATTGTATAGACCATAAAAGGCGCTCGCAACGGTTTTGGGCCCAATTGCCACTTTGTGTGCAAATTTGAATTGTGGAAATGCTGCGCATAAAAATGGAAAATCGCGCGCCTCGCAATTGCTGAGCCATCGCAGGTACACCCAGAAAAATATGTTCTTGATTCTTGCAAATCAAATACGACTTTGTACTTCCAATTTTGTAACCCTTCTTGGCAAGCCACGATTCATATGGCCATCTACCGATATTGTAGTGATTTTTAATCTAAGAAATTCAAGAAAATGGTTATATTCAATCCGATCTACAATTTGTTACTTAATGTACAGCTTTCAATGAATCCTGTGCGGCAAATACATTTATTTTTGCTTCATTCTTTTAAAACCCTTTTTTTTGGGTGTTTGTCCTGGCATTCGTATCTCGCGAATGCAATCTGCAAACATTTTAAGCGTTGCAGCTCGTCAAGCAATGGCAATGGCAGCCACTCCCCCACCCACACACGCCTCAATTACCACCGCCACCGCCAACGTTGGTGGCACTCGCTAACGAATATGCACGCCCAATTGTTGCACATTGTGGCTGAAGCTGCCCCTGCAGCTGCCCCTGCAACTGCCCCTTGGGTGGGTGTGCACTGGGTCGCGATTGACAGCCGGCGGTGGATCGTCAGTCGGTGGCACGTCAACTTATTCATTAATTCATCAAATCGGAGGAGCCCGCTTTGGAAGCCCCTCACGATTTATTCGTACTAACGCAATCGCTTTGGCAGTCGTCGATAGTCTTAATTGGCTTCGTTTCGATTCGATTGTATAAAATAATCGTTAGGAAACGTGTTCTGCTTAATTGGAAAATTTGTATGTCTTGTCCGTAGGCCGGGCTTTTTGCGTTTATTGATTTTCCAGCGGACTCAAGCTGGAAAATTCATCGAGTTGTCCGTCCAGGTCGCGCGTCGTCCTATAAATTCACCTAACGGTGGAGCGACATTCAAATGAGCCTTAATGGTTGCCTAAATGACATTAGCTGCACGGATATTCTAGTATTGCAGTATTTCAGCTGAAAATATAATCGGCAAACAGATTTTCCAGGAGACAAAGAAACAATTGCTATTACCATCATATCTTCACTTCCACTTCAAATTGGTTCTGTTTTTTTAGTCTTTGGTGTTCTTGATTAAAATTATAGTTCCTTAAGAAAATTAATCGGAAATCGCTGAATTGAGGTGCTTTATACATAGTCGAACATTAGAGAATACACGGTGTTAGCCAAAATTGAAATTCCAATTGATTTTGCTTACACAGCTTTAGTGTTCTGTTCGATTTTTGCCTTGAACTGACACATGTTTAATTTTAAGCGGGCTTAAATAGAATGTATGGTTGTGCCCACAATGAATGGGCACTAAATATTCAACTTTGTGCACCGCACCTCTCCCTGCAATCGATTCACCTGAATTTGACGACACTCGCACACAAATAGGCCTTAAGTTTAAATCCGCAAATATTTATAATTCCGTATTAAATTCATAATGCAGAATGTTTAATGCATAAATACATAATAAAATTTTACGACTTTTACCTTATCTTGTCAGGCAAAAACAATAATAAACTTTCATTTAAAAATGAAAGAGGAAAACTTTTTCCATTGCTTCTGCAGCGGCCGGCTCAATTTTACGAGTATTTTATTTGTGCACGTTGCATTTGCCGTTGCAGTTTCTGCTGTTGTGCAGTAGGAGTTGCAACTTGCAACTGGCAACTGGCTACTGGCAACTGGCAACACACGTGCAAAAGGGCAGGCGCCACATGCAAGCGCCAAACAATTTGTCATTTTTTGCCATTCGAGTGGGAGTCGGAGGCGATGATCAATGCTTTGAATTATGATGAGGATTTATGCTTGACACTGTCGCAATGTGGCAGATAGTGCCGGACAGCCGGACAGTCGGACAGTCGGACAGCAGATGGATGAATGGATGAATGGGTGGATGGATGGACAAGCATTTACGGCCCTTTCCCGGTTTGGTTCGGTTTGTTTCGCTTCGCTTCGGTCCGGTACGGTCCGGTCCGGTCCGCCGGCGCTAGTTTTATGGCCACCATTTCCCCTCCAAAGGCCGACGAGGCGTCGTCGATGGAATGAAAACGAGCTCCTGGGGGCAGTCGGAACCACCGCGCAGCACCCGCCGCCCTCCTATGATTTATTAAGTGTTAATAAAGAACTTAAATCCGTTGGATTGCATTTCGCATTCGGACCTCTGTTTGTGCTCTTATTCGCATCTCTGTTTGCCATGGCCCTTGCTTTCGGGTCAACTACCACTCCCCAATCCCCAATGCGAACCAGAAAACGCGCCCAAAAAACCCGCTGCACGGCCCTCAGGATTTCCTTATCAATGCGTTCCATATTCGCGGCGCGCCGATTTCATTTTGCGCTCCCGCCAATTTCGCAATAAAATTTCGCCAGCCTGCAAATTAAAATTGCAATGTAATTGGTTAATCCATGCGTACATTATGACCATTGTAGCCGGGGCCATTCAAATTTGCAGAGGAAGTGCGCCCGGTAGTTTCATTTCAGCTCGCTCCTTGGTCCATTTCGTCCACTCATTGTTTCTGGCTCATTTTTTGTGGATTACATTTTTCATTAAATTTCTCGGAAAAGCGTCGGTGTGGGAGGTCGCTCTACATGGGTGGTTCGTATTGTTTGGGGGGCGGGGCTTTATTTCAAATTTCTGAAATGGCTCTAGTTTCGCGATAGATATTTACAAACGATTTTAGGCCCCGATGAGAAATAAAAAGCGTGATCGTATAGGAAACTTATGATAATAACCTTAAATTATTTAAAGTTATGTGCAGGTTAGTATTGTTTTAACTTGAAACACTTGTGTATTTTACGAAAACCTATATAAAATATATATTTTATAAAACATCCTAAGTAAGTAAAGCCTTGAATTCCGTTATCTAATTAGGGGCACCAGTCAGTAGCAACATAGGAAATTTGAATACCAAATGCATCAAATTCTGCCATTTGTTGGCCCATTAACTTGTCGACGCCATCGTGGTTCGCGATCATTTGGATTCGGTCTCATCAAAGACCGAAACTCGACAGCGAAGCGTATTGACTTTGAAAACTCGGAACGACTGGGGTGATAAATTTGGAGGGCGTTGAGATAGGCCCCTTCAAAGTACCACCCAAATTCACACAGAAAGAAGTAGACAGTATGTTATAAAATAAAAATGTATTTTATATTTAGGAGCAAGTTCTAAGCTGTTTTTGAATTTGTCCAATAACTGCTTTATTACTACATAATCTGGCAAAAACTAATGCCTCTTTGGGTCATATTTTCTAATAGCGACGCCCTTTTACAAGTATTTTTTCCGAGTGCACCATCTAACAGGTGCCGAGCCCCGTCGAACAGAAAAACACCCAAAGACAGAGCCGAAATCCTTATAGACAATGCGTAAACAAATCGGAGAGTGCAGGCAGTATTTTGTTGAACATTTCTGTGTAAATAAACCTCGGGGCCACAAAAACTTTGATCTCGCATGGAGGAGGGCAACTAGTGTACTCTGGTACTGGCCGTTTGATGTTTCTGGACTGGCGTCAGCGCCGGCGCTTCCAGCTGCCAAATTGCTGCTTTATTAGCTGCGTAAGTGGCTCCCCCCGATTTTCCAGCCTTCCACCTGGGGCAAACGTATCTGTTTTGGACTATGATTAGATTGGGTGCGCCCATCTCAGGCATACGGATGGCTTCGCTTGATTTGAGCGATTGCGGCCAATAAAACAGCGGGTGAGGAGGCAAACGAGCTGCCAAGGTGGCAATTAAACAGCTTGTCTAATTGCCCTGCACCAGTTCTCAGCAGCGAATGGCGGAGGAGATGGGGGCCATCAATCAAGGCGTTGGTGTGAAGGAGGAGTCAGGTTTTGGCCACGGATTCGGCCGCCTCGGGGCTAATTGGCCACATTTAGCGTTGTCCATATCCACTGGGCAACTAGGCAACTGGGCAACTGGGCAACGGGGCAACCTCAGGCTACTTGGTCAGGTGTGAGCTTTGCATTAAATCCCCCCTTTCGCGAAACGGAAGCTCTCGTAAATTGCTGCAACAAGCTACCGATGACAGTGAAGCGGGGGCGCTGGTGGTGGCCATATGAAAATGAGATCGCTTTGTATGCAAATGCCTGGGAATCGAATTGCGAATCGGGAATCGCACAATCTCATTGCGACTTTATGCCAAGACAATCGAAGCCTCCCTTTTCGGTCTGAGTGGGCGTGGTGGGGGATTCCATTGTTAAACGTGTTTACACATCCAGAGGAATGAAATAAATAAGTGATTGGGCTACGTAGAATGTTACTACATTCTAACAAAAAGGTTATTTTAAATTTGAACAAAAACAAAATGGTTTTAAAGTGCATTAAATTATAAAGGAAAACTATATTTTTCGATCCGTAATCAGAATCAGAATTCATTAATCATTAATCGACCAGTAACTACAAACACTCCTCTTATTTCAGCCAACATGAGAATGCAGAAAGGAGAAAAAAACAATCATCGATGTCGAACACAAACAAAACTGCGGGCTCCAACTTTCTGCCCGCAGAGGAGCTCCTGCAGGAGGTAAGAGCAAGGCAAGGCAAGGAGCAGGAGCCACAGAGGGGAGCTGTCGCTGCCCCATTGCATACCCCATAACGTAGCAAGTTTGAATATACTCGTACCCGTAAGATTCCCGAGTATATTAGGTAGCAAAATTTTTACGAGCTCATTATGGCTCATTTCGGCGATTGTTGTGATCCTTTTATGCGCCTTCGAATGGCTTCAAATGGTTATGAGGCTATTTCTCTGTCATCCCCGCGAGTCCTTTGCACTCGTGTCCTTCCCCTGGGTCCCGAGTGCGGGATAGCGAGTTCCTGGGTCCTGGATTCCCGACTCACGATATTTAGTTTGCAGTTGCGACTGCGATTTTACTTTACTTTTGCTTTGCTGTGGCTCTTCTCGCCTTTTGGCTTCGTTTTCCTTGGGCTTTCGGTCGCATATTTGGGAAATGTCGCCGCGTCTCCGAATGTGATTCAAGTGTTTGTTAGTGTGTGTGTATGTGTGTTTGTGTTTGTGTATGTGGTGGTGTCTATCTGTGTTCGGTGCAAGTTTTTGTATCTTTCTATCTTTCGCTTGTTGTTGATTTTTAAGACTTGGCACCGAAAATTCGGGCGGTGGAAAATGGTGCGGACGGGGGCTCGAAAGTAGAAAAGTAAATTTCTTCTTATAATAAGTTTATTTTGCAAACACTTGTGGCAAGCAACTTTGTTTGTTCGCCGTCGGTTTCTGGCTTAATCTACGAGCCGTTTGTGCGAATGTGGAAACTTTGACAAATATTTGCGAAACTTTCGCGAATGGCGCGGCGTTCTCGGTCTGCAAGACCCCGATCTATTTGCATTATGCATATGAATTTATTAGCATCAATTCCCACCATATTTACATTGACATTAATATCCCATTGAAAGTATTGGCGAACGGATTGAACATTGGGATTCGAATGCAAATTTGAATTTGAATAGGAAAAGGAAAACCGCAGCACACAAATTTTCCGTATCCCTGCCTTGAATTACCGTACTATACCGAGTGGGGGTTGACTTATCATCCCTAAACTAATGCTAAGAACGGGATTTTAACTAAATAGACAAAATAATATCTTCATTAATATGGCGTTAATATTATAATAGACAAATCAGGAATCCCCTTTTATTTGAAATAGTCCTTTAAATGAATCTTTTCCTATTTGAACGGAAGTGGAAAACTTTAATATTTACTGTGAAGAAGTAAAAGTTTGCTTAAACAGTGCTATTAACAATTAGCTACTTTTTCCTTCCAGCGGAGAAGAAATTATTCCCAGTGGTAGGTTTACTCTATTAGTATACCTGTATTATTTTACAAATAATTTGTATAAAAACTGTATGCTTAAAGGTTGCCTGTTTGCGCTACAGTCAAACATAAAAATTGGCAAGGTGTGTATAATTGTCACAAAAATAATAAACAAATTTATATTTGCTTTTTCAAACTGAAACAAAACAGATCAAAATCATTTTCGTGTAGTCATAAGTGGGCTGAAACCGACCAAAAACAAGAGGATGCGCATCGTTTGGCGTGCAACTGGCAACTGGCGGGCCAACTGGCCCGTCGAGTTGGCCCGTAGGAAAATCAGCCCTCCTCCATGATGAATTTCCCTTTCCCGCCCCGCAGCGAGCGCGTTTTCCTTGCTCGCGAATGATGAACGAGAGGCGCCCACCCCGGGAAAATACAAAAGACAGAGAGAGCGCAGTGAATGTGCTCAAACAAGTTCGAAGACTGAAAATGAACTCGACCGAAGTGAGCGCTTCGCTGGCTCTCATTTTCAGCCTTCGAACTTGTTTGAGTGCGTTCATTTCCACTCGTAGCCTTTGTGAATCGGCAGAGCAAAGTCAAAACACTGGCAACTGCGATTTGGTGGCACATTCGTTCGATGGCAACGGTTTGGATAACAGGCGCGCGCTTTGTTTTATTATCCACATTATCAGCGGCATTATTGTTATTATTGGCCCTCAGCGCTTTACCGCTCGCCCACGCGTCCGCCCGTGAATGCCGCGCGGAAAAGTCGCTTTCCACTAGATTGGCGTCCAGATTCGAGGAAATCCAAATCCGTCAGCGGACGCATTCGCGCTCGTTCGGTCAGCACTGAGCACTCAGCACTAAGCACTACGGCTAATAATCGTTCAAATCGTTAAAACCATAAAAATAATAATAATAATTGCAATAACAATAAACATAGTAATAATCGTAACGCTTACGAGCCTTTGATAGTGCCAAGGCAAGCGCAAACCAAGTATTTAAATTCAAATTCAAATTCAATTAACAGCAAAGTGCAATTGGCTAAAACCGAAACCAAAACGCAACAAAGTATACGAAACACTTGTGAAATCGTACAAACAATAGTGGAAAAATATTTAAGATTATTAAGATTGGAATCTCAGTAAACATTAGTGCTTAAATAAAGCTAAAACGCCACGTGGAGAGTGCAATAAACAGATAAACTTTTTACTGTTTTTATGTTTACCAAACAGAAAAATATTTTATAAATATTTAAATATTTCAAAAAAAAAAAACAAATTGGTTACTTCAAAATAACAAAATTCAAATTGGTGCTAAAACAAACGAGACAAATTTTCATGAATATTAAACAAATAAAAAGACATATTTAATTATAAAAACCAAAACTTAATCAACAAAGACTTGGAGTGAAAATATAAAACAAAATCTTTGAAAGAGTTAAACAAAAATTGGTGTAAATCCAAAGAAGGCAAAGCAACATCACAGACAGCTGAGGAAACACTCAAATAAAATCCGCCAAAAGTCGCAGATCCCTGGAAAGCAATTCGTGTGAAATCGGTCAAGCCCCCAACGACTCTTAGCCCGTCTCAGACGGAGCACCGCCAAGATTCTCACCGCCAGCAGCGCAATGAACTCGTACTTTGAGCAGGCCTCCGGCTTTTATGGCCATCCGCACCAGGCCACCGGAATGGCGATGGGCAGCGGTGGCCACCACGATCAGACGGCCAGTGCAGCGGCGGCCGCGTACAGGGGATTCCCCCTCTCGCTGGGCATGAGTCCCTATGCCAACCACCATCTGCAGCGCACCACCCAGGACTCGCCCTACGATGCCAGCATCACGGCCGCCTGCAACAAGATATACGGCGATGGCGCCGGAGCCTACAAACAGGACTGCCTGAACATCAAGGCGGATGCGGTGAATGGCTACAAGGACATTTGGAACACGGGCGGCTCCAATGGCGGCGGTGGTGGCGGCGGAGGCGGTGGTGGTGGCGGGGCGGGCGGAACAGGTGGAGCCGGCAATGCCAATGGCGGTAACGCGCCCAATGCAAATGGACAGAACAATCCGGCGGGCGGCATGCCCGTCAGACCCTCCGCCTGCACCCCCGATTCCCGAGTGGGCGGCTATTTGGACACGTCGGGCGGCAGTCCCGTTAGCCATCGCGGCGGCAGTGCCGGCGGTAATGTGAGTGTCAGCGGCGGCAACGGCAACGCCGGGGGCGTACAGAGCGGCGTGGGCGTGGCCGGAGCGGGCACAGCCTGGAATGCCAATTGCACCATCTCGGGCGCCGCTGCCGCCCAAACGGCGGCCGCCAGCAGTTTACACCAGGCCAGCAATCACACATTCTACCCCTGGATGGCTATCGCAGGTGAGTGTCCTGAAGATCCGACCAAAAGTGAGTGTCCACTGTAGCACAAGTCCACTGAAAGTCCCCCGAAATCCCATCCCTCCCACAATCATCCCTATGGTGCCAAAGCTCTGTTGTTTTCCCAGTTGTTATCAAGCTCAACAGATTGCAGCTATGGCAACAAAAGTCATCCTGTGACTAATTGCCGTCTCTGCTCCGATTAACAGACAAGTCAACATGTAAGGCAAAATAATGAAGACCTCGAATCGATCATAGGAAAAACAGATTACCACTTGTGATGTAAGACATGTGAAAGCAGTCAGAACAGGCCTTTAATAGGAGGTACTTAGGAAAATTGTGCAGCTTATTGGCAATCAAAAACTTCCTATTGCTAGTTAGGCGCTTCAAAAATAATAAACTACCATAATGTATATTATAATTGGTTAACAAGGTTGAGAAAAAGAGGAACAAATATTTTTTATAAAAAACATTACATGTCTAGAGAAGTTTTATAAAAATATGTTCCTGGGGGTAAAAAATTAGGATATGCACAAAAGATTTATTAAGTGTTGACAAGGTTTTTGAACACCGAACAAACAACATTTATTTGGCAGCAGCTCTTAATAAATTTAATTTCTCATTATTGATTGCTTATACCTTTTTCCTAACGCAAAATGAGTTCTTGAAAATTCCTTTTGGCTGACTTAAAATTATTTCCCACTCATTCTATTTAAAGCCACCCATTGGGGTAGCCAATCCGTCCATAGTCTATACGCTGGCCGCCAATTTGAGCGATTTAATCACTCCAAGATCACAGCCATAAACAAGAGCCTTGGGTAGCTATGAAAAATAAAGAAAGAAGAAACCAGCTCAGACCCTCCGATTTCACCTGCTCCGCTCCGCGACACCTTGCAGCGCAACGTCTGGCTCATAATTTTCAACACTTTGTTTACTAATTTTTGTCACCTTTGCTTTTAATGATGCTCGGCGGTAATTGTTGCAGCGCTGGCAGCCCAAGTGAGCTGCAATTTGTGCAACAAGAGAGCGGCAACGAGCAGCGTGAGTTATGGCATGCGGCTGAAAGAGCTGCAAAATAGCAACGGAGAAGGCAAAAAATAGCAAAAGGCAGCCACAGGAGTCGGCGAGAAAGGGCAAGAATCCTTTCAGGACACACACTGCGCGCAGAAGTCGCGCTTATTACGGTTAACTACGCCATTATGTAATTACGTTCAGCACCTCGCCGCCCGACTTTTCCACGGGTTTGAGCCACCAGCCGAGCGAGGCGAACGGCTTGCGTCTGGGCCGAGATTGCCGTTTGGGCCAAGAACAAAGCCAAGAGTAGGTCAGCCGAAGGAGGTCTAGGTGCTCGAAGATCGAACATAAGCTGGACTCGAGCTGGCACTGAAAAATAAGGATAATAGAGGGTTTACAAGTTATTATTTGCATAGTAATATTTTCATATATTTTTAGTTAATGGCACCTTTCTTAACCCTTCTGTGATAAAAATGATTTTTTAAATATTTGAAAGACTTCAAAAATGGACTTTTTAATCCCATCACTTTTTTGTCTGTGTAGAAAAGGGAGCTTGTAAAAGTCGCCTTCAAAAATCAATCAAATTTCACTTATAGCCAGCGCAAAGAGCTGGTTAAAAGACAATTAAAGTTGAACTAAATTCGAGAGCCTTGCGACAGGTTTTTCCCTCCGATCGATCCGTTCTGCAAAATGATCAGGGTAATGCAATTTATGCGCAGTGTCTGCCCAGTCTGAAGTGTCGGTGATGAATTGGCCAGGCCAAGACCAAAAAAATACCATTGCCGAAAACGCTTCATACAGGGTGTCTCGTATAACACTTCCCGTTTGTCGGACAATCTCTGTGGGATACAACATCTTAAGTGGAATATTCCCCCTAAGAAATTCAAATGCACACTTACCTGAAGAAGGTCGAACAAGTTTACCTGAACCTTCCATCTTAATTTGTTTCTTATAAGAAAACGAGACGAGCTGGCAGTTACGATATTCGATGGAAGGAATTTTTCGAACTTGAGACCTGGAACTCAAAACCTCTACGTATACATTTCGCATTATCTATAATTCGCTGAGACTAAATCCGCTTGATTGCCATTTGTCAACGGTTATCGCGGATTTGATTTACTCCAAACATATAATGCGAATATAATTTAATTTTAAGCGACTTGCTCTGAGCGAACTGATTAAATCTGATTAAATCTGACGATCGCAACGGAAAATCAAGTCATAAATAAATCGGCGCACACTTCCAGCGATCATCGATCATTTGCCGCTGATCCGAGGCCCCAAATGCAAACCAAATTCAATTTTATCGTATCTAAACATGGCTTCACATTTGAAAAACCCACATCAGAGTTTTCTGGCCTTTGGAGTCGCAGTTGGCGTTGCTATGTTGTTCTTGGGCCGCTGTTTGTTGTATGTGCGAACAAGGCGAGCGGCGGGCGGAGGGCATTAAATCATTGTCCTGAAGGCTTTTAAGTCATTATCGATAAATTTCAACATAAATTCGTAAATTTGCTTTATTTGCCTGGCCGGTGTGTGAGGTTCACGTCGGCGAAGTGGTTTATGGCCGAGTTCTGCGGCTGGCCGAAATTTGTCGGTCGCCTAATTTCGACCGTGGCGCAAAAACAAAAGCAAAAATTATAAAACAAACTACGAAGTTTTACAGGGAAATCAATGCACCTGTATTTAGGGAATTCAACAAATTTATTCATTAAATATTAAAACATTTTGTGTGTAGCCAATGCTATTTTGAACTTACAAGTTAATGATTGTAGATCCAAAATTAAAAGAGTGGCTTAATTTTGCATTTAAATCAACAAAATTATTAAATATCTTAAATATCTTCTTTGAATACTTAAACAATTATTTTATATTATTTAAAATATCTCGCTATCAGAGCAAATAGCATTTCACTTTATTGAGAATTAAATAAACAATGGGATAGTATGGAAAATTGAGTGCTGACCCCAGTTTCTCCCAGTGTCAATGCAGTTCAAACTGAGAGATAGATTTTGTTGCGGCTTGTTACTTTTTTTTGTCCCTCAATGACCTTGAGAATAGCTGGGCGGATGGGCAATTGACACGTTTCGGGGCAATCATAATTCATATTTGCCGCAGATACCGAGGAAAGAACTCTCACGCTGTGACGTAATTATGAGGATGTACACTGGCATATCCATATCTACCTGCAATTGTAGGGAACACGTAGAGCCGAGGAGGGCACGTCATATCCCTCCAAGGTTAATGGGCTGAGAGCTGAGAGCTGTGGGCTGTGGGACACACCGAAATGGTGCAGTTCAAATGTCGGGCAACAGTTGCCGTTGCAACATGCAATTAATTGCCAGGGGAAGTGCGTCGATGATGCCGCTGATTATGTAAATGGCGAAGTGCAAGCGAACGCACACAGGAAAACCTTTCAACGCGCGCTTTTAATCATTTTTTCGCGGAGCGCAGAATGCAAAATTCAGCAAGATCAGAAACAAATCACAGCGCCTGTGAGCATCGCAATTTCTGTGGCGGATGCTAGGGATGCAGATGCCCCTTGCGAGTCTCCCCTCTCCATCTCGGGCATCGATTCTCCTTTTTTCGGGGATTGGTTTTCGGGTTCTGGGGCAGCTTCTTGCATTTTTTAATGTATTTTTAAATAAGGAATTTAATAAGCACCTTGGCGGTCCTCAGTCCTCAAGTCGTTGGACTCGCACTGCGACTGCGACTGGCGGTCGAGGAGACCAAAGTTGCAAGACGTCGACGTCGCCAACGACGACAACACAAAGTGGCCCAGACACATGGCCCAACAACAACAGCAGCAACAACAACAGCAACAGCAACTACAACAGCAACATCGTGGAGCTGCAGGGCGAGGAGCAATTTTGGCTTTTCCCTCGTATTTTTTGAGGGCCTCGCAGTTGCAATGGGCCAATGCTTAGATTTTTGATACAAAAAATGAAAATCAGAAAACCTTACATGCTAAGTCAGTTAACCCACGAATAACTCAAATAATGTCTTCGGAAAATATATATTATCATATATACATTGTATACATTATTTTCTAAAACAGTTTATTAATTGAAATGAACATGTTTACAGCAGAAACAAATAATACAAATATAAACTACTCAATTCACGGCGCTAAGTTGTTAAGATTATTACAATCCAAAGTATCAATTCAAAATCATTCGCTCTCCCCCAAATGACCCCATTAACAATGATTAGGTGCTGTATTTTTTTAAATTTTTCAAATAATGTCGTGATCGCGATCAATAACTATTATATGTACATGTAGAACCGATTGCAGATAAGCAATAATTGTTATAGTACGTACATTTACTATACCATATACTGAGTTTCTTCCGTATTGTGACATTGGCAGTTTTTCGTTATCGATCTTCATCTTTAACACACAAATGCCATGTGTGCAGGCCGTTATTATAATTATTCATATTTGTGGGCCCACTGTGCGGACGTCTTCCCGTGGCAGTTGCAAAATCATGTTTTAAGGTGTTTTTGATACCTAATAAAAACAACAACACGACCCGGCCGAGAACACATGCAAAGGGGTGAAAGAGAGATGGGTAGAGCGCAGCCATGCCAGAAGGGACAAGGGTCGTGAATATGGGGATATTTGTCTGTGTGTGTGTGTGTGGGGATATACGTACGGGGGAGTATGGGAACATATAGCAGACGTTAGTGACCGCAGCAGAAGACCCCCTCCATTAACCCTTTGGTGGCTACGTCACAGCCATATCGCCACTTGGAAGACGCCAACATCGCTGCTCGACGTTCGACGCTCGGCGTGTTTATTATAAAACAACAAATCATTCATTATAACCACTTGTGTGTCTGTATGGGAAAGTGGCGTAAACATGAAAAGAAACAAACACACACGGACACAAAACGCTCCATGTTGTTTCCGATAATATGCATATTTGCGTATTATTTTGATTTTAATAATGATTTATTTATTATTAATAATTCATTGGTGGTGGCCTCTTGCCGGGATTCCGTATATTGGGATCGCACGGCCTGATTGCGATCTGATCCCCACGATCCAACGACTCCAAGTTCTCCGAGTTCTCCGAGTGCAAAAGCTGCCCACCAGTCTCCCAATCTCCCAGTCGCCCAGTCACCCAATCTCCATCTCGTTTGAATATCGCCTGTCTTCGGATTGTGTAACAGAAGTTGGGCTACCAGCAAACAAACACGCCGCATCGTAGGAAACGCATATTATAATGAGCTTCAATTAAGATAGAAATCTCCAAGACTAAAAAGACAAAGATTAATGGGTTCACAATTGTCCAGTCGAGTGGCTTCAGGTGGCTCGGCCAATAGAACTGCACAGAAAAAATTTAACTTATTAAATGGAAAACCAAAAGTGACTTTAGTAAGAAAGCCTTTTTTATGCTCTCTACTATCAACATTTTTTAAGCCATCAAAGCTGGGAAAAAATATTAAAAAACAAACTGTGTATATTTTCCAGTGTAGGCACAGTGTGGCATTGGAACGCCACATGTTCACAAGCTTGCCAATCATTAAACATAAATACTTCTTTCGTCTGTTCACGTCATTGAAAATATATAAGAATATTTTATATGAATGAAGTTAATTAGAGGCATACAACGTTTGAATAAGAAAACCCCCGTGTTTTCCAAACTAGATTCCACTACCCACTTTCTGGTAGAAAATGAGGGCATCTCGGATTCGTCGATACCTTTTCTCAAGAGCCTGTTTGGCCAGCTCTTCATGATTTACGAGATTTGCCTTGGCCAAAAATGTGGGTAACTGTTATAGCAGCTTGGAATATATTTTTTCGTCGTTGGGTCATCGATTGGTTCGAAGCATTCTCCAAACATTTGCTCTTACCCTATAATTTATAGATTTTTATTTTGATTTATCTGAACTAGAACTTTGGTCAGAACTTTCGGCTCCTCGTGCCGAATCCTAGTGTCACCTCCTGTTCGCCTCCTCTTTTTGGAACCACATTAATGTCAATTTAATGTTTCCTTAATGACTTCTTCTGGCTGCAACTTCTCGGCCAGTTGTTATCAGTTGGCTGGTCAAACTGGGAAAGTGTTTATGCTAAATAGCTAACGAGTTTTCCACTCGAAAGTGAATCGCTCGGATGTTCAAGTTGCATTCTGTTGAGTTTGATGGTCTGCTCAAAGTTCTCCATGTTCTCCATGCCACATGCTCTTGGCGTCTATTTATTTGGGTCGGCAATTAAGATTTATATCAGCCCATTTGATGGGCAATAAAAGGCCAAAGACGCCGCAAGCTGCAGCCGGAAAATGAGAGCATTTTTCCGGAGATCTCTCTCGCTCTCTCATTTATGCGACTGGCGGCTAATCCTCCACAAAAACGAAGCGTGCTCCGCCTTAAAGAGTCATAAAAATCCGTTTCCCCCGTTGGAAAGGTGTGAAAATTTTCAAGGGGGCAAGACCGCAAACTAAATGTTTAATTTTTACAAGTCGCGTCGCATGTAAACAGCACTCAGCATCCCCCCTTTTGCCAGCCATTTGTTTGAATTTGTCTAAAGTGGCTGGCCCCTTTGCTCTTTTTTTCCTGCACAATTCTCATTTTCATTTACAGAAAGAATACAAAAAAAGACAGAGAGGAAAACGAAGCGTTTGTCAAATTTAAAACCCTTTGCCCCTCATAGTTTTTGGCCGTTTTCTTGTTCTTTTTTCTTTTTTAATTTAATATTTTCTTTGTTGTTTCTTTGCGTCTGGATGGCCACATAGTAGCCGTGTAGCAGTATCTGTGTGCGGCACTCGGTCTCACTCGGCTGTCTCTGTGTCCCTGTGTCTGTTAGCTGGAAATTACGTTTACTCAGGCGCCAGGCGCGCATATTTAAATACACACGTGTTTTATCGCTGCCATTAAATCATATTTTTATACTTTTACCTTTTCCACGGCAAGCTGCCGACGCCCCCTCATCGCCCCCTTTCGAGGCGTTGGCATTTCGGATTGTTTACATTTTGCACTTTCATGGCATAAACAAAGCTGAGGCGACGCTAAATATCGTGAAAAAGGCGAGACATCCAGCAAACTGCGATAGAAACAGGCGATAATGCCGCGATTGATAGCCCTAGTTCAAACTTTGAAAGACTCTCGTAGTGCCAGACGAGATATCATGAGCTATTCCATGGCTATGAAGTGCACTTTGAGTGGCTTAGAAACAACACCATTCTTGAGTTAAATAATCTGTTCCTCTAACATGATTATTGAATGGCTTATTCTCAGGAATGTACTTCCAGTATATACCTAGGGGAATGACTTATTAATGGTTTTAATATAAATCTAATTTAACAATTTAAATTATATCTATTGCCTTTACAGCACTTTCAATGGTTTAATTACAATGCATTAGATATTGTTTCTAAATATAGAATTGTTTCATAAAGATCCAATTAATCCGTGTGCCTCTAATTGATTCCAATTATCAGTTATCTCTCTGTACCTTTTCATATTTCTCTAGTCAGTAGCCAATATTCCACCGACAACAACAAAGCTTTGGTTGGCAAGTCTTAACCGGCTCCGCCACACGTGCGGCTGCTTAACCCTAAGATACCCCAGATCCCCACGTACCCCCATATAGTCCAAACACCATCCATCTGCATCTCGAGATCTCTTGAGTGCAAACAATTTTGATTCCACATTTTTTAAACGTTTTCTTCTCTCCGCTTTGCTTGCATTTTCAGGTAAGATAAGATCTGATTTAACACAATACGGCGGCATATCAACAGACATGGGTAAGAAAATTTCCACTTTTATTTCGTTACATTATTCGCTCTTAAGTTTTCCGAAAAATAGAGTATAGACTGTAGAGTATCGAGCAGGTTCACTAACAAACCGTAGAAAACTAATCCCATTATGGTGTTGGTGGCTAAAATATTGTAGTATTCGTCCTTAAGCTGGCAACATTTATGAATCAAAGGGGCGGGGCTGTGGGTGGACCGGGAAAACCTGGGGGCCGCGTGTGGAAATGATTGATTCACTGTCCCATGATTACGCTCCAGCCGAGGGAGCTCGCCATGTTCGAGCTGCTTGCTCCGCTGGCAATTAATATTAAACATGGCAATTCAATTGGCCAACAAACGCGGCCAACACGCACGCTGGATGGGCAGGGGAGAGGAATCCAGATCTTGGCCCGGTTGGACGCCTCGTTCGAGCGGCTCCCTTTTCCCTATCGTACCTCGTGCTATCAGCTCTCGTTCCCGCAGACGATCGAGTAGTCGAATTGCGTGATTTCCCTGCATACCCTGCACTTTGAGTGTTAATTTCGTTAATTAACAGCTTTCTAGATAAATATGTACGTATTTTAAATATTTTTTCGGTTTAATTGGGCATTGTCTGAGACTGCTAGACCATTCAAATGATTATAACAACTTTGAATAATTTAATTTAAATAAACTTAACTGTGGCTAAAACCTTCTTAAATAACAGAATGTAATTTAATAAGCGCGGCTACGGGATTAATTATTCGCAAATAATGTATACAGCCATTAAAATTAATGCTCCTAGGGCCATTTGCATACCTTTTCAGCTGGACTGAAACATATTTCAAATTTAATTGCTTGCAATATTAGCATTCCATTTATTGCAGTGTATCACAGATTCGTCTATATCTGATCCTCTTAAGATATTCGCTGCCGAACGCGAACATCAAAGCCCCAGAGCCACTGAAGGCGTTTATTTCAGCTTGTTGTTTGGGACCTTTTGATGCGAGGTTATCAATCAGTCTTGTCTCGCGCAGCTACTTCTTAAAATCCAATTACACACGTGAACAAGGGAAAAGCAGGGGACTGGGGGATGGATGCCTCCCTCTGATCAGCGCGGGTCTTGCGTTTTTTGTTTTTTGCGGGCAGGCCACTCAAATTACATACATTGTTGCCGGGGCATTGGGGCGAAAAATTGGCGGGCCATCAGTAAAGCTGAGCCACCCAGATTGCTGCTCAGTCAGCTACTTCGCTCCCACTTATTATTTATATTCAATTGATAATCTCGTGCAAATCGGTAGCTAAGTGTTGGCACAGGCGCAACAAGTGGGCAGCTACTTGGGAATCTGCGATCAACTATCCCAGACTCAGGAGCCACCAACTGTGCACGGAGAGAAAAGTTGAGCATGTTGAGCAAGGTGTTTAGCTGCTGTTGAACTATTTGGTATAATCAAAATCATTAGCAGAATTATAATATGAAAGCTTATATCGAGCACTCTTCTGCCTTTAAGTAACGCTTTTATATATTTTCCATACTGAAAGATAAGTAATAACGTGACAAAAAGAAGAATGCCATTTCATTAGCAATTACGATCAGCTAAAGCCGAATTCGATTGCCACTTTTCTCCGTGTGGTATCACTTCTGACACTCGCAGATAAGCACCGATAAGCCCCACAGCTTCTGGCTGTGGATTATGGCCAGCACTTAAGAGGCATCTAGTGGGGGAGGGGTCTTTGGACCCAACAGAGGAACCACTCTCTTCCGGCTTCTCTGACATTGAAAGCCGCGATTTGGGTACGTTCGGGTCCGCAAGAGATAATTAAATAGCGGCCTTAATAGAATTAAATGCCGTGTTTGCATTTCAAAATCCGCAACGTGCCAAAATGCAATGGCCAACGGGCTGACGCCCCCAACTCTAAAATGCATGTGCGTCCACCTGGCTGGCCGGGAAAAAATGTCAATTTGGACAAGTTTTGATAATTGCAGGTCCCCCTAGTTACTCTATATGGTTCTGTGAGTGTGTGTGTGTGCTGCTACTGTGTGGCTCGTTGCAGGTTGCAGGTTGCATGTGGCCATGTGGCCATGTTGCATGTAGCATGTTGCAGTTAATAATTATTGAAATGTGCGGCCCGCCAGGAGTCGTGCCATGCTCCTTGCGCTTCCTGCGCGGCTTCCTCCATCTGAATGTCCGTATAGCTGTCCGTTTGTCCGTCTGTCCGTCAGTGGCTGCATGCTTCGTTACCTTTTAGCCTGGCCAAAAGGCTAACAATGCTTGCATTTTCCCACCTTTTTCACATAACTTTTTTTCCTCCTCCCCGACTTTGTTTTGTTTTCTGTGTGGTTGTTTTTTGTTTTTGTCTGTTTTTCGCCTTGTGTGTTTGCTGGTGGCAGGGTAAACAAGTCGGCCACTTGGCCAACTCGTTACTTCCCGCTAAAACCCTCCCCTCACATGTCGATTGGCGATGTCGAAGTTGTTACCACTTTGGACGCGCGGTTCGGCCTCCGTCGGCCGGCACCCCTGTAATAAATTCATATTCAAATTGTTAATTGAATATTATTTGTTAAATTTGCAAGCATTAAATGTAAATGTCGGCGGCGGATGTCCGACGCAGGGGGCGTGGCACGTTGGGGGCGAGCGAGAGCTCCTTATTTTGTATTTGTTGGTATAATATGGGAATTGCCAGAGCCGGTGTTCGCTTTTAATTGAAATTTTTGACTTTACCGCAAGCATATGTATTTTGGACTGATTTAAAGATAGGTTAATGATAGGTACAGATTTATTTGAATGTTGAGTCAAGCCCTTCTTTAAAATAGATCGAACCCAAACGCAAAGGACCAAACTCGGTCACTGAACGAATGACCTGAAAAATAGCCTGCATACATGCGGAAACACCGCCCCCAAAAATCAACAAAAAGCCCTCCCAGGAGAGTTTTAAAATTCGCAAACGGATGACAAAAAAAGGGGCCACAAAAAATTGTGCCAACTGCGACTGTGAGTATTTTGAATACTCAGGCTCTTGTTCGCTGGTCGTTGTCCTTGTCGTTGTGGCTCTGCAATTTCCATAATTCATATTCATAGACATTACACAATAACAGCCAGTAGAGAAAGGAGAAATGGCAAATGGAAAGGCAGAAAGGGAGAAAGGGAAAGGGAAGTAGACCCAGTCCAGACAAACAAACGACAGCACCTGCAATACGGACAAATGTCCGTCCTAGCACACCCAACAAAAAATAGACAATAAAAGAATGTGCAGAGTGCGAAAATGCCACATATGCTGGTAACGAAAAAGAAAGTCCAAAAACTGTCGCACCACGCTCATGCATAAATTATTCAAGAAGCAAAACTCAAAGAAGAACTCTGCCATTAATTTGATGGGCTTCAAATCACTGGCAAATTAGCCCAGCACACCACACACCCATGTTATCCAACAGATACTTCGCTCACACATCCGCATTCGCAACGTGCTGGCAATTTGATTTTACACACTTCGAAATTATTAACTGGGGAGCACTTTGTGTGTGGCAAGTGTAAGTGTTGTACTCGTTCCAACGGAGCAGAAACAGTTCATAAAATGGCAGCAGGGCACTTTCGTTTTTACCGTTGGCATTTGCAGCATCTGCAGGACGGGCAGGACGAAGGACGACGGACGAAGGGGGTGGCTCTGGCAAGGACATCCTGGCGTGTGTCGCCAACGAGCCAACGGACATCTGGCCTGACCTGGCCTGGTCAGCACCGGACTGAGGCAGGTTTCAATTAATGAATTAGTAATTTCGGCCTCATTGCCGTAATGAACACTTTGGGGAGATCTGAATGAACTGGCAAAGCTTGTGCTAATTATTGGTACTGAAGCTCAGATGAAAAGTATAAAGTATATTATCTAAAAAGCTTTGAGAATGTTTGGAAAGTTGTTTATCACAATAAAATTAAAGGTAGAAATATTAATAATAGCTAGTTTTATAAAAATATTCCGCTTAAAGCAAGTTTGTTTGCTTTAAAATCTCTCGAAGCACCGTGTATTCACTATAAAGTCAATAAGCACTCCTCATAAAGCACAAAACACTTTAAACTGCTTTTAGCAGCCGTGATTGCAGGCCACGGCTAATAGCATTTGCAGTGGCGTAATTTACCATATCATTGTGTCATTAAAACGTGCATTTGAATCTTTGATCCAAAGTGAACACACGTTGGAATTGCAGTTTGTTTGCTAAGCCACACTTAATGAGTGGTTGCAGCTCGAAAAACTGATACATCGTAGATGGAACCACCTCTTCGGGGAGTAGTGACCACAATTGCTCGCGATGAGCCACTGACTTCAAATATCCGGGAACCCGTCTTATCGCAGAATATACATCCGTATCTTTCCGTCTGCTCTTTCGATTCACTTTTATTGCGATTCTGTTTGCTTCGCTGTAGGTATGCAATTAGTCAATTAATTTGAAAATTTATTAACCGCCAAAAACCAATTTGCTCCAGATCAGCAAAAACACACGACCAACGAAACGAACAGGGGGAAAACAAAAACAAAAACAAAAGAACGCGCTGCGAAGATCGCGAAATGCCGGCGGTAAACTGGCCTCGATCTTGGTCAAGATCACGGCTACGAAAGCTGTAAGATCCGTTCGAGGCGTTGGTCAGCGTACAAATGAAGGGTCTATAGGTTGCGGGACTTTCAGCGAGTTAGGGATTTGAAATCGGAGCCCCGAAAGGAGTTTCGTCCCCCCTTGTTGCCTTGTTGCCGTTTCAAATTTGTGGAAAAGTAGTGCAGATAATTTATGGGTTCGGCGGCAGCGGAAGTGCGTGTGTATCTGGGAGATACGAATCGGAATCGCAGCGGCTACCGATGCTTTTCTAGGTCAAAAAGCAGAGTCCGCGAAATAAATGACTTTTGTGCATGTCGCGGACTGCTTGCCGTCGGCTTGGCTTCCAGCCATAAATTGTGTGGTATTTGAAAAGCGTTAGTTGTCTTTCCCACTCACTCTGCTGGAGGGGCCCTCTCCTTCCTTTTTCGGCTTATGATTAATAACGCTCGGTTGAGCTGAAAACCTGCTTTTGGCGGCCATCATGATCAGCTGATCGCGCAGACCCGAAAAAAGAGCAAACGTCATGACGGCACAATGCCCGTGTCCGTGTTCGTGTCCGTTGGGCAAATGAAATGAACCTGGTGGTGATCACTCATAGAACGAAGTGACTGATCGCCGATAGGAACAAGTGAGCTGGTGTGCGTGCGTGAACCCATTTTGGAAATGTCAGATGGCTGGAAGTCTTCAGTGATCTTCACCTGATGCTCAGACTTCGTCGCTTGCTCACCGCACAGGTATGCGCCCGTTCTTTCTCTCGCTCTCTCGGTCTCTCGTTTTATTCATCTGCTCTTTGTGCGCGTTTATCTGGCTCCTCTCTTGCGCTCACCTGGTGATCGATCATCTTTTCGCTCAGCCGGTTTTGGTGGTTGCTTTGGGACTAAATTTATCTGCTCTCGGCGGAATGAATCTCAATCTCACCTTTATTCGAATTGGAACAATACAGGTGACCGTAGCTCGTTTACGATATTCGCAGCTGTCAATGGGAGTCCGCAGAGGTGAGATAATTCTTCTGATTAGACCAAGGTTAGTGAGGCCACGAAGATTGTTATACCAGGTTAGATCACCTGGCGTCGTTAGAGGATCTCAGATAAGACATTTCGTTGGACTTACCTATATGGGTTTTAAATCTTATAGATGTTAGCTTTTGTAAGATATAATGAAAAATGATGATGATGTCGCTTTTATATGGTTAATTATTTCTTAATTTAAAATTCAGAATTTATTAATATGATATTATTACTGTTTCAAAACGGTTTTTTAAATTGGTTATACTGCTGTCCTGTATTACTGAACTTAAGTCGACTCCCGCCCTTTTACCAACCCCCACCGAATTGACAACAAAATCACGTCCACTGATTTCACGAGAAATTTGTAGGGACACAGACCCACCGCAGCAGAAGCGAACCAGAATCGAGCGTTTCCCTGTAATCTCAATCGATGATCTATTAACGAGTGTCCATAAAAATTATGCAACTTTCCGCTGCAGCAACAAAATGGATGTGCACAACAACAGCAACGACAATTGAGCCAGAATGCCATTTCCTTTGTCAGCTGGGGCCATAAATCTTGAGCATATTAACATGGACGTGCGATGAAAGTGCCAGCCAAATATGTCATTGTCAGTTGGGTTTTGGTCAGGAAGAAAGGGGATTGGATGGGATTGGATTGGATTGGATAGGATGGGATGGGATGGGATGGTATCGGATAGGTTGGGATTGGATTGTGGAGTAGGGGACCAAGACACCTCTGCGGCTGCCGAAGCCGAGTGTATTGACACCTGAGCTGCCCAAACATTCGAACTAGAGGATGGAAAAGAAAGTTAGGGACTGGCCCTCAGATCAATAGAACGGGTAGTTTTCTGTTTTGGGAATACTTTCGGCAGTAAATCACCGAGCCAAACTGAAACTGATAACTGGCCAAAAGTCGTATGCCAAGTATTTCGGGCCTCTTTATCGCACTCGATGCATTTGGAATTGGTCAGAGTATTTTTACGTATTTATGCGCAAGTTTGTTGTGTTGCGTTGTGTCTGTGACACAAACACAAAACATGACCAAATTTCTGGGCGTGAGCTGGATTGAAGAGCGAAAGAGAGGGTTAGATAGAGAGCAGCAGAGAGAGACGGCATACTGACAGCGCCCATAAATCTTGGTAACATGACACTTTTGGCAATGGAAATAAAATATGGCATTCGGCGCACCAAAATGTCGCACCAGGCTCCCTCGATTTTCGTTCTGTTTCTTTTATATTTTTGGCACTGCCCCCGTCACTTTGGCCCACTGTGCCATGCGACACTCAGCGGATCGCTCGCGTACAGCATTCAGCTAATTACAAATGAAATTACAATGGTCACATTGAGCCCCTGCCCACCGCCATGGCGATCCTCTGAGCTGCTGTTCCTGCTGCCGGCCAAGTGTCACTTGCCGCTGTCATTTTCGTTTCGTTTTCATGTGTCACTTGGCAGGCCCTCGCCCCGAGCCCCCTTTTAGCCCCATTTCCTCTTTTGCCTCTTTTGCCACTTTTGCCCCTTTTGGGCCCAGTCCTTGTCCTTGTAATAAAGCAAAACGGCTGCGCATGCGCGCAAGTCACTCAGCAACGATGCACTGCGAGAAAACGAACTGAAAAACGTATCTCGTGAAAATACATTTAACTCAAATGTAATTTTAATGCATACTTAAATATATTCCAAGCTTCATCACACGTGCTAGTTTCACCTTCAAAATGAAGATTAAATATTGGAAAACGTTAGTTTATAAGCCGTTTTTCTAAGTGCAACAAGAGCAACATCAACTCGGTAAAGCCGCTGCCTCTGTCAGATTTTGTGAGTGTCACTTGGGCTGCTTTGTTGCTGGAACCTGGCTTTCGGCCGTGGTCTTGGTAACTCGGATCCCGAGCCAGACTCTTGGGTGTTATCTGTCCCGTCGACCGTCTTCAGTTTCGCGGCGGTTGCATCTCGACGACCGACGACCGGCTTCGAATCTGTATCTGTATCTGAATTCCTGCGGAAACACGCGAAATGCGCGCCTCGGCGTATAAAACTGTTAACTAACTCAATTTTGTAGCTGTCAGTTGGCCAAGGGGGCTGTAGAGTTCAGCATGGGTTAATGAGTTGTTGTTGGTCGTTGCCGGCGTGCCGCTTACACATGTCACAACAAATTGCCAGCCGTTGAGGTTCGGCTTGCCCATAAACAAATCACTTGACCTGTGGGGCGAAATTTCGCCAGGCTTTTTTCACATTTTGATGAATCCAGATCTGGTTAATATATAGGATTGCCGTGGATGTGGAGCAGGTATGCCGGCGGCCCAGAGCACGTGTGTCACGGAGCAAACTCACGGATGCACGCCGCGCACATGTCTGTCACACAAATGTCACTTAGAGTTGCAAACGCCGCGGACGCTTAACTATTTCATAATTTGGTGGGGAAACGAGGGGCTCTCTGGAACAGTTGACATTGGCCCAGGAGAATCGGGAATGCGAAAAGCGAGTCCGGATATTTAGTATTCATCGCGCACTTGAGCAGCCAAGTGACCAACAAGAAGCCAAGATTTGTGCACGAAAAGAAAGTTTACATAATTGGGCATATACAAATATTTACTATAGTTATTAAAATAAATGTATATTCTATATTTTATTAAGGATCATTAGAATGCAATTTATATTATTTTATGATAGAGCACTAACTTCGAACTTTTAGTCATCGCTCCGAAAGTTTATTGTAGGCCAATGAAATGTTTTTTGTGCAATGTAAGCCCCTTTCGTACCTCCTTATCCCCAAAAGGAAGCAAAGTTGACAATTCAATCATTGTGGGGCTTGGCCGCCGGGGGGCGCCACCGCTTAATATATAGAAAATAGTTAGTTGTATGCACTACAACTGCCGGGGTTTCCCACTTCTTTTCGTTCTTTTGTTTGTTTGTGTCACTTGGCAGCTTCTGGGTTGGGGAAATGAAAGGAAAATGGGGATGGCGATGGCGATAGGCAAGGAGACGGGAGAAGGGAATGGGAATGGGAATGGGGAGAAGGGGGCACGTTGACAACGGCAACAATTGCAGCCACAACAGTAAAAGGGGGACAAAAGGCGCACCACGCGGCAATTCTGCCCAGAAAGAGTTTTGCCCATGGTCTAGTGTGCTGGTGTGTGTGAGCCAACAAAACTTGGGGCCATAAATTTGCAACGGATCACATAAATCACATTCAAGTGAAGCTTAACACACGCGCCCAAGTAGAAGACACACACACTAACTCGTTCTTGCAAGTCCCTGTCTTGTGAGTGTGGTATGAGTGTGTGCAGAAAAAACACTTTTTCCAGTTCTGGAAGAGGAAAAACCGTTGTAATGGCAACTCGCAGGGTGCAAAGTGTCCCCAAGGGTCAACAAAGGTCAACGCGAATGCACATTCTAAAAGGTGTGTAGCTTATCTTACCTTGAAATTTATAAGCACTGATAAATTAAGATATATGTATGAAATGGTAGACACATAAACGATATCTTAAAACCAATCTAAATTAAAGTACTCTGAGCTTAATTCAAGCTGGTAAATTTTTTATATTTTTCATGTGTGATGTTTAATAACAAATAAAACAAGCAAAAAGGCGTTGTTCAAACCCCTGAAATGATAGGAACTCCGACTAGCTTCAGTAAAGTGCCAAATTCCAAACATATTGTAGTGGCCAACTCTCCATTAGGCAACATTTCCGAAATTACCCCCAGGATGGTAAAACTTTCAAGCCAAATTAACTAAACGGTTAAAGCAACAATTGCAAATTGGCAACAAATTCACAGATCATAAAGTGCAGCCGAGGTGGGACAACAATTCCAGTTGCACTTCCGTCTGCAAACTCCGGCTTCCAGTTCCCGGCACCCAGCATCATTTCATTTGAAGAACTTTGCCATTTGAACTTGACATTTAGCACACGGTTCGAGGGGACTTCTTTGCAAAACAATTGCAGGCCAACGGCGAGAGAGAGAGAGAGGTAGTGGCGGCGGGAAAGAGAAGGGAAGTGCACTTTTGGCATTCCTCGGCTGCCAGGGAATGCCATCACACAAGCACACGAGCTCACTCTCACACACACATACACGCAGGCAGCCAGGACGAAAGGAAACAGTTGCAAGGGTGCGAAGGGGATGGGCCAAGCCACCCCCTGCCGGCGGAAAGAGAGGGGTAGATGGCGGGCGAAAGAGAGGGCGAGTCCGCATCAGACGGGCGGCCATTGCTGCACCTGTCGGCCATGCGGCTGAGTCGCGTGCTCGCCGCTTTATTTGCTTCCCGGATTTTACGCCATTAACAATATGGTTCGGACCTTCCCCTTTTGGTCACCCCTTACACACCTAAGTAGGTCCATCAGAACTAGGACTTTTAATAGCCATGTGTGACAAGACATAAAAATAATTAATTTTTTAAAACTATATCTTATACATTGTATAAATTTGAATACGCCAAATAAGCAGTGCTGGTATCATCATGTATATTTTAAATTTTTAATTGCATTGCTGTTTTTACTCATATCAAAGTATCACCAGTTACATATCTTTGGCTCTAACTTATAATCTTATAATCTATATAGCTAGAAAACCACCAGCTGCGCACCTCAGCCAGTCCCTTGGAAAACTGGTAAAATAGGGAGACGCCGTGGAGTTGCTTATAAATTAACCCATTGGCGAAACGAAAATATTGTCTGTTAATTGATCAATGTGTATGCAACGGGAGTGCAGTTGTGCCATTTGGCATGTACTCAGATGTTTGGGGCGTGCGTAGTGCAGCTAAAATTTAATTAGATTCCGTATTAGCTGCTGCGCCAAATGTTCTGGTCCTACAGGCTTTATCAGCTGCACACAATGGCATAGTGTGGCCCAACTCACACACACCAGCGCACTTTATGTGGTACGTGCAGATTTATTGTTATTGAAATACAATTGCGAAATTAACTGTCAAAGTGTGCGACCCATCGTCAATGTAGTCGCAAAATGCCATATGTTTTCCCATCCAGTTTGTGTGGGACTCGAAGGCAATGGGGCAAATACCACCCACTTATTCAAAGTCAGACCCACTTATGGGTTAAAAAACGAGTTTAATTTAATTTATAAATGGAGAAAATAACTACAAAAAAGTACGATAAGCCGATTAGATATCAATTCAGATTTTAATTAACATTCAATCCATTTATTTATGGTCGTCAAAATAAATATTTTTTAAATTACCATTTCATGGCAGCTTCAAAATTGAGTTTTAATTATCTTTAATCGCTCAGTGTACTTTTGGCGTGGTCATGATTAATGATACGCTTATGCACTCGTTGGGGCTTTATTTTGAATCCATTTCTTTGGCCAGCACCAAAAGTTGCCAGTACTCTAAATCAGTGGCTAAAACTCGCCCAAGAACCCCCTTAGATCCTCCCCCATACCTCCCCCCATAAACCCCCAACTGTTTGCGCTAAACGAGCTTTGCATATTTACTGTACTAGCAGCAGACATTTTACGATATATTGAGAGTTATTTGCAATATATTTTGCAACGGGCAACAGCAGCAGCAACAAGGACGACAAATGTTCCACCGACGGCGGCGGCAACAACAAGTGCAGTGTGTTCGGTGTTCAGTGGAAATGCAGGCAGAGAAAGCTTCTAATTCCGGCACTGAAACCATAAGTCTTTGTCGCATTGTACACACACACAGCATACACACACTCAGATACCCAGTGGCAAATACACTCGCAAACGGCTAGGGAAGAGGGGTTGTATTTGTATGGATGGTCCTGGCATTTCAGGAGGTCCTGCGAGGTCCTAGGCCTGAAGTTGCGTCCATTACTTAGGTTCGATACACAAGTTTCGTCTATAAATTCGAAACTTATTTTTCTGTTTTCGAAGATTTTGTTTAATTTAGGTAAATTTACATAAGATACAATTGCGCCACCCCACAGACCGTTCGCAGGATCTGCGGAGTCCTTTTTGCCTTTTGCAGTCTCTAAATTTGTGCGACAATTGAGCCAAAGTTCAGTTCGCCTCTGAAAGAGGAGCAACAATCGATTCTTTCTATTTCACTTTTTTTTTTGCACATTTTATTGCCCCGGCCTGGTCTAAATTTGAATTCAGCTCAAATTGAAAGTTCACAACGCACATATACACTTGTAGTTGGATCTGGCGGGGATTCAAACATACAAGCATACATATACACATACACACGTATATATGTATGTATGTTTGTGAACTCGGGGAGACACACCGATATTTATGCGTTTTCGAATGCAGCTCAACTCAGCTTTAATTTAAATGGATTTCTCTGCCTGGCAACCCTGGCAGACATATGGCAGCATTTGCAATTTGCAATTTGCAGCCCGAAGGGGGTTAAAAGGGGCTAAGCGGGGGTCCAAATGGATGGGAGGTCGCACTCCCTGGCTGGCCGACTCCACTGACTGCCGAGGATTGATTGTGCTTGTTGATATTTTGTCAAATAACGCAAATAAATACACAATTACACACTCAAGTGAATCCGTTGCGAGAATGGGTTGTTTTCCAGAGGGGGACCAGGGGTTCCGGTTTGGCCAGGGGTTCCTGGAGTCATGGGGTTAACCCCGGGCATGGACGTGCTCTCTGTGTGTTATCCTCGTTTAAAGGATTTTCATTTGTTTAAATGTGCTTTATCGAAAATGGCCAAAAGGCCGCTGGCCATGGCTGCTGCTGTTGTTGTTGTTGTTGTTGCCTCAACTCCTGTCCCTTGTTGGCACGTGAAATTTATTCTCAGCGGACAGTGGTTACAAAATCAGTGGGTCAGTTTAGAATTTTCAGAGGAAAAAAAGAAAAATATGTTGACGCTTAGTTAAACATAATGCCATAAATTGTCTTCATTTATGGAAATTATTATTGTTTTTTTTACAATAGTTGGAAACTTTTCAATAAAACTACTATAGTTTCCATAAATTCAGTTCTTTTAATTTCAATCAATGATCCCTCTAATAGCCCCACTGTTCCGCAACTTTTGACTTTGCCACTGTTTGTTTTTGCCTTTGGCATTATTTTTGTTGGGGCTTTTTTCGGCGCACGCCCGTAAATTCCAATGTAAAATGTTGCATTTATCTTGTAAAAATAATAAATCCGGGCAAAGGGACTTTACTCTCTCACGCTTGGCGGCACATCCAGTAACAGATTGCGCCGCCCATCTGAGGGATGCAATCGGAAGGGTTCGAGATGGTATGAGATTGGGTTGCGGACTCCGGGCTTCGGGCTTTCGGTTTTGGGGATGGTCATTGTTAATGGCCGAATGGGTAAAGAGACGTAAATTTGGCTAATTTTATTAACCGTCAATAGAGCAGCGCAACGACAAAGGATGTACACAAGAACGGGGAAGTGGCGACAAAAAATTAGTCAACACTCGGCCATTAATTTAACTTATTTATTGGCTGCTGCGCATTTATTCCAATTCGGAAAATCCCGAACTGCTGGCGCGATAAATTTAGTCGAATGTGAAAATTGTGCTGCTGCATTTCCACTGCATTCCACTCACCATGCACATGTCGCGGATTTTCATTATAAAATATAGCGGAGGGCGCGGGCAGGGGACACAGGCGACTGTCGCAAAAGAGTTTGCAATTTATTTTAAAATAAAAGTATCTAAAAGCATGACAAATAGTGTGAGATATGTTTTTGCGCACTGCAGCAGGCCGATCCCCCTCGCAGGCCCATGCCGATGCCCCCGGAAACCCCCTCGATCCAGAGACATATGATGGGGCGCCGCTGATTTATTTGCATACAACAGCGCGGCAGACAGAGCGAAAATGCAAAATTCCCTCGGCCTGATTCCTCCCCTTGCTGATTTTACTTCTCATTTTTTCTGAGCTACGCCCATTTTTGACGCCAACAGAGACGCGCCGATTGAGTTGGCCGCAGTTGCCAACTTTCGAGGGGTGTGCAAGAGGGGGGTGTTGTGGGGCTGTGGGGGGCTGTGGGATGCCGACGGAGTTCATGAAAAATCCATTCAAAGTCAAAAATCAAAATGCCAGCAAACGACAAGGAAGGTGGATTGTCACCGTGGCAGAGAACATATTTTTAAATGGGTGCCATTGCCCCAAACTGATACGTAGATGCGCTTCAGTGAATGTGGCACATGGCTTGTTCAGCAAATCATTTTTACTACTAACAAGCTACATGCTAATAAAATGAAGAGATTTCATCATATCACGTTGATCGGATCACGATATGTATCTTAGCATAGCAGCTCTAGATCTCTTTTCACTCTTTTCACTTTTAAGCACATACAAAATTCTACAAAATGTTTTTAACGCTGGCAGCAGCCTCATTTTATTTTATTCCCTGGCTTTATGACTCATCGTAAAAAGTTTAAGAACAGGCTGGTTATTAAGAGATTTTAGCTTTTCCCGTATCTTTATCTGGCTTAAAATTGCCCTCCATGCTTGCCTTCCCTGTCTAGTGCTCAATTCATCATTTGGCAACATTTTGCCCAGCGCCAAGTTGCATTTAGTTGTTATTTATGCAAATTTTACATGCTTCAACTTTTCGCCAAGTGCGTCTTGTCGTTTTCGATTATTTAAAACTTTGTACGGAATTTACTAGCTCGCTAGGGATGGAGGAGGTCTCCTTTTTAATGCGCACACCTGACGCGCTCCAACGTCTTCCGCCGGGAACACGGTTACCTCGGGCCGGAGGATTAGGGTCTGCCCTCCGTGCATAATTTTGTGCGCTGCTGTTGAGGCAAATAAATTCTTGAGACGGCTAAAGTTATTAGATTAGCATTAGAGAGCGCTGCGAGATGGGACAGCAGTCCCCGGGCTGAGCTTAGAATTATGATTTACCTGGGGTTATTTACATGCGCATAAACGAAATTCCTCCGGCAGCCTCTAATTTATGAAAAACTCTCTGTTTAGCGAGTCATGTGGCTTTTATAGTTTCCCAAACGGCGCGGAAATTTAACCATTATTATTTTTTACATTTTACAACCAAAAGTGGAAGTTTTCAACCGTAATATGCAAACTTATATGTTTGACATATCGTTGTTTTCCTATCTATGTGCACTAAATTATATATATCTGCTTTCTGTTTTTATAAAATCAAATTCTTATAATATTATGTTTTAATAACATGATTTCATTCTTATACCAATATTTATCCTTATTTTTAAGCTCCTACTAATATAATTAATTCAATTATACTTTACTTTACAAATTTAATTTATTTTAAGATAAATGTATATTAATATTTATTAAAGTAGCCCTTGTTTAATATTTGTATATTTTGTATGTCTATTTATTACATTTGTTATATTAACTCTGCTCAAATTAATTAACTAACATGTGAGGCAAAATCACGTTCCTGGACCTTTATAAACCCTTTCTCTCTATTTCTTCCAGGTAAGAGATACTCAGAATCTCTTGCGGGCTCACTTCTACCAGACTGGCTAGGTAAGTCAAAGTTTTGTTATATTTTTTGTAACCCCTTAGCCTATAGTTTTGCCTATGATTTAATTTGAATTTTTTGTGAGAAATCCCATTTTGAATTTTCACATTTTTTATTCACTTATTCGACATGCGTTGCAAAGCCATTTTTCTTTTTTGTGGAACATCTCTCTTTTGATTTTGAGATTGCCAATCCCCGAAATCCAAGACAAAAACATGTTTTTCGAAAGCAACATATATACACAAAACATACAAAACAAACGAAACCAAACCGAAAACCCGTCCACTCCAGAATGTCCAGCATTTTTCCAAAATTCTCCAAAACTCCGGATCCATTGAAACGAGCTTCTTTGAATTTTGCGTTGATTTTTTGCGTTTGGTTGTTGTTGGTGTTGCAACATCATCACATCACCATCATCCTGATCATCCCGTTTGTCTTCATTTCGTGTCAGTCAAAAGGAAGCGTCTCCTGCCAGAGTTCGAGAGGTAAAGCGATACTTTCAAATTCCAATAAATCTAGTAAGTTCTGTGTTGTGTGCATATCCTCCAACTATACCCCTAGAATCCCAATGTACATACATTCCTACTATCTGTATCTCAGTGTCTGTCATAGTTCAGCATGTGCATGCCTCCAAAAATAGGTGTTGGCCCAATAAGTTATGCAACTCAGTACGTATAATATGTGAAATTATCAGCTCGTAAAATTTGCCCAAAATAATTGCCAATTATTCAGTTTGTCAACTCGGGCCAAAGCACACACACATACATACATACGAGAATGTACACTACATACCAGTGTAACTACCAAAAACACTCCACACACAGAGACACATTTTCCTTGCTCTTGGTGTGCAATTAAAGCCACCCACCGCCCGATGAGGAAAATCGGGTAAAAGTATCACTTGGCACGCAAAGAAAATCAGCTAGAAAAATGGTGATGCCTGACTGCGAATTTTACAAAGCGTATCATTTTGTTAGCAGTTTTTCAGCAGGCTGCACTTGACAAGAATCGCCCCGGGGCACGAAAGACCAAGTGGCACTGTAGTGCAGTAGTCACACAGTGTAGTGCGGTGTTGTTGTACAGTGGCACCTCCCCCGCACAGCCAATTAAACACACATTTAATTTACTTTGCCCGTTTAGGCACTCGAAAGGCAGTTAATTCCTGTTTTTAGTTATGTTAACCAAACACTTGACAGACAGCCAGCCAACCAGCAACCTCTGCAGTTTCCTATATGTTTATGGGCAATTTATACAATAGCATAAATTACCAGCACAAACATAAACAAAACATCCTTCCACCGAGTGCCATTTGCCAATCGTAATCAATTCCTGTCCATAAAAAAACAGGGACACAGCCCGGAGAGTCCTGTCGCCGACAGGGACAACAACAAGTACGGATCCAAGTCCGTATATGTACATACATATGTACATATATCCGCATAGCTACCCAACCTACCAACCTTTGAGCCAACCCAACCCCACGCATAAATATTTATCTGAAATGTTGAAATCTTCAACTGCAGAAAACGTAAAATCCATTAGAAAATTAATAAAGTCTATGGCGGGAAATGTATTCCTACGAATGCGGTTTTCCACTCTCTCCGCCTCTCCACATTTTCCCAGCGTATTTTTTGTCATATAGGGAAAATTTGTGGCTGTTTTTTGAGGGGCCAAATGTATATTATGCCGACGCTAATAGAATAAAGTCCAATCGATTACAATAATGCTCCTTTGTCTGGATAATGTTTCTGTCTGAGTTTCAGAGGGAGGAGTTTCTGGAGCGCTTGTTGTCAGCCTTTTAAGGATATAATCCATTAGGCGAGTTCGAGGCAGATGTTGCAGGGGATGGGTGATAAGATGTTTACGTTTATAAATGCGAGGTAATAGTTGGTGGATATATTTTAGTAATTTATTACACAGAATAAAATATTATTTTTACTAGACAGCTACATTAAATAAAGAAATTTGTTATATATGAATAATGTTGCATAGATAGATAGATAACAATTTAAAATCAACTTTCTTAATATAATAACAAGACACCTTTGTAGATCCCCCAACTGCTTTTATTAAGATTGCCGTACAAGTTCCCAGATTATATCAATTATATTGTAGATTGTTATAAAGATAGAAGAGATACATTTTCATTCCCAGTAACTAAGCAAATATACAAGATATGTACACGAGATATGTAAATTCCCCCGATGTGCGGCTTTGATCGTTTTGTTAGCCAGATGTTTGCACACACTTTGGAGTAGGCTTCATTATCAATAGGGAGGGGTCTATTTATAACCGGGGGAACATGAATGGAGCAAATGTCTTAATGTCTCGACAAGATCGACGCGTCGGCGCCCTCTTCTCCCGCCCCCTTCCCCTCACGAAACGAAGGCAAATGGCACGCAATTCACAATAATAACATAATAATGTGCAATAAAGTATCTTAATTTGTTGAATTGTTGATAAACTTTGGCGCCACTTCGCGGATAAACATGAAACGAAGCAATTGGAAAATTCTGGCCCCCAATCCGCCTATGAACTGTTCCATTTGGTGAACGTAATTCGGCAGGTTGGAAATACTTTGCTTATCCCACAATCCGACTATCCCACACCAATTACTTGTCTCATGACAATCTGAAAGTTCTCCTTTTGTCGTTTCCGGTATTTCGATCCACTTCGTTCTATTGCAATTATCAGTTCGCTTGACTTCTGACACTGCCAGGTGAGCGGGCAAGTAAACTCTGAGATGGGGACAAATTCCAGCTGCAACAAGTTGAATTATCTGCAAGTACCTCACGTGGGTATATGTATGTATGCATGTTTTGTGGGCCAGTGTGAGTGCACTTCCCTATCTGGTCGTTGGTCGTGTCCTCTTAATTGCCCCTCAGAGAGAGACTTGGCAAATTAGTTAATTGGCGGGCAGCTCACTTTGAACTGCTCCACGGCCACTGGCCAACAACGTATCTCTGAGATGCAGATACTGTGGAAGTCGCCAGATATATTGCACTCCCCTTCTACCAGGATTAACCTGTATCGTTCAATCATTTTCATTCTTTAGCAAAGTACGTAAAAATATTAGATGATTTCCTGTTTACTGCTCCCTGAAAAAGTATTTTGAAACACCTTTTTGAAAACTTGTTTAACACCTCTCGCTGAACAGAATCCACTTTCTAAGGGTCAAATGCCGAAATTCGACATAAACACAAATAAATAATCAGCTTTCCTTTTCCCTCTCTTCAATCGTCCTTTGATAATGCCGCATTCTAAACGTATTATTATTAACACTTAGTATACTTGTGTATATGTCTTTGTATACCTACATGTACATTTTATCTGACACCGGTTATTTTAACTTTGTTTACCTTGCTCTTTCCTTGACTTTTAAGTAGTGTATTTTTTTCGACAGTAATTACTGGTTATAGTCTAGACATGTTCCTATATGAGAGGTTTCAGATACTCTAGAATGACATTTCAAAATATTCAACAATATAAAACATGATTTAAAAGTAAATGACATAAAAATGATACCCAATAAAAAATAAAAATGTTTCAGTATTTGTTAATTTATTTATTTGTAAGCTATAAAATTAAAATATGAAAGCGTCTGTAGTAGCGAATTCGCATTTTGTTGTTGGCTAGTAAATCCCACCTACAAATGCAAATTTAATCTCTTTAGATTAATGATTAATGGTCGTCGAATTTGAATATAAATTTCTGCCATTAACAACGGAATTAGTATTTGAATGCCATTCGTTTGCCACTCGATTCGCGCGCAATTAAAACACTCGTTCGTCAGGTGAACAGAAATAAACCAAGTGGCTGTTCTCCTTTTATCGATTTTTGGTGGCCATTAGCTTTCGCACAGTTACCCATATTTTCCGCCATTCGGAAAACTCCCCCAAAAATGGGAAATGCGAGCATTTTCAGCTCCACCCTCGCCGCAGGCAATGTGGCAGATATTTTTCTCGTTCTTTTGCCAGCTCAGCAGATGAATGCGTATAATTTTCGGTTTGATTTATGGCCATTGACCCCGCTTTGGGCCACCTTTAGTCGCACACATGGCCAACATCCGACAGCCAACCTCAGATTTTCTATGGCTTCTGATGCTGCTCCTTCGGTTTTATCGCAGCGAATGCTAAACGCAGGCCATCCATTTGTGGGAATCTAGGGATCCAGCTTTTGGGAGGGCGGGCTTTATTACATTAGGCGTTCGTAAAGTAAAAATTGTGCCACTTTCTCAAAAACACGCACAGCACAATAAGTGGGTGTGTGCGTATTTGCCACTGGCGTTCAACCTGCTGTGGCAAACAACCAAAAAAAGCCCGGAATATGCCGAAAGATACAGGACCCAAATGTGCTTGCCTGTACGCTTTTGTTTGGGCTCACTGCGTTTCCTCTTGCTTACATAATCAGTCATGTTATCCTTGTTTCGCCGCCCGCCACCCAAACACATTAGGATACACAAAGCGACAGAAACAGGCAAAAAATAAGAAATATTATTTATTTATGTCGCTGGCCTCAGCCAGATATTTTTTTATTTCCATTGCGTGCGGCTGGGGTGGTTTCAAAATCGGTCAACCTTTGCCTCGAATTCGTACGACTTGTATAGGAATGCCGATTTTATTTCTTTGAATAGATGCCTTATATTTGTGATGGAATTTAAAAATTTCCCTAGAATTTCATTATTTTTAAAATGAAAAAAATACCCTCTAGCTCGCCTTTCAGTCTTGTGTATAAACAGTATTTTATCAACCATTATAAAATGGAATTTAGAGAACAAAAACTAATATTAGTAAAAGTAATAAATACTGAACGGAATTCGATAAAATGATTTTCTAGTTCTAATCTTTTTTAATTTTATTATTGGAAACTCTTTTTAAATTTGGTAAAAAAGGCTTTTAAATGTTATACTCAAAGAAGAAGTGTAAACTCAAGAAATAGGATGTTGATCACATATCTTGATCTTTTGATTACAAGAACATTATATCGATGTATTAAAAGGCTTAATCTGAAATGTCCATTTAATTTCACTCGCATCTTGACCGTGTGTTTGCTCGCGTTTCCATTTCCACAGCTTTTCCAGGACAAAAACTGGGTTTTCTGCCTTCCGCACCGAATTCCTTTTGCAGTTGATAAATGGCTTTTTGCTCGGAGCTCGTTGGTTTTATTGCTCTCCGGGTTTCTGGGCCCTCTATGCTCTGCTCTCGCGCTTTTGGCCATTTGTCCTTTTCGCATTCGCCGTCGGCGAAATTTTTGTTTGTTTCCACTTGCCTTGCGCCGGCTTTCTCCTCGAGTTCCTTTTTTTCTGCTTGCTCAACGGAATCTGTGCTATTTATTCACCCAATTTCTATTTTTTCTTTGCCTTTTGCTTTGCACATTTATCATTGTGCCTTCAAATGCACACACATACACATTCGCAGGGTTACACCCACCAACTAGTACACTTGCGAAAATCACAGAGTTAATAGTCGGTGACCTTCTTTTCTATGCATCCATGTCGGGCTCTTGACATTTCCCAAAGAGTCTCGAGTCTATAATCTACCATATTTTATTAATCATAATTGTCATAACGTTTTTTGTGCCTTTAGGTGACTTCGAATCGAAGCCAAATAGGTGAAACCCCCAAGATAGGTGCGGCCAATGCTTATTTTTTTAGTATTTCCCAGCCAGAGTTGATCTTATTAGGAACTAGTGAGTTCTCTATCTCATAAATATAGTACATATTTAATATTATAGTTTTACATATAATAATATATTTGAGGCTTAAAATCATTTTACCAGTTACATATATACAACAAATTTATAAAACATTTTATGCGAGAAATGAATGTACTTCTACTGAGACACATCACAATATTTTTTAATATTCCAAAAAAAACTATATTAAATATACATTTTTAGTGCTATTTATTAATTGTCTACGATTTGTGACAGTTCCTAAATCTTTATAAACAATAAGCTACTCATTGCCAATGCTATATGTGTTTCCACCTCAGCGAACTCATAAATAAACTCCCAGCGTCGGCGGATATATGCGATTTTTCTGTTTTTTTCCTTTTTGTTTGGTGATACGCATGTTGAGCCCCGCTTTGCCCCGCAACCCCCCTAATTTCGAGCTGCTGATGATGACGCTTTTGTGCGTGTTGGAAACCCAAAAAACCAAAATGAGCTTCTAAGGCTTGGCCGTTGCTACAAACATACAGACACACTTATACAATTTTTGGGTTTCTGGAAAGGTAAAGCGGCGAACGAATTAACCCATTATATTTAATAAAACTAGGTTCTTTAATTGCAGGACAGTTTTATATTTTAAAACATTCACTTTTACGTTGTGCTACAATATCTGCTTAATATTTTTATTTCATGAGTGTAGACAAGGTGCCGATTTTTTTCCAAGTGCCTTGGCAGAGGTATTTAGAGGGTTAAGAACGGCGAGCCATCTGTCGGCCATCCGGCGTACCTGAAAAGGGCAAAAGGCAAAGCTTTTGGCTCAAAAGACGAGCTTACGGGATCGCTGGCTTAACACTGGGCTACAAAAATCGAGTTCCGCGGGCACATCCTCTGGATTTCGAATTAAAATGCATTGCATGCGGCAACGCGTGGGTGGAAAAACACTCGTTTTGATGAGGTGTCGGCTGTAATTTAAACAACAACACAGGCCAGAAACTGAATTTCAATTGCCGATTATATAATTGACTCTTGCGCTCTCTCCAGCTCTTTCTCCTTGGCACTCCTTCTCTTCGCAGCCTATTCCCAGTGGAATGACCCATATACGAATTTGAATTCCAAAACCCGATAATGATGGAATGTGAGTGCGAGTGCTTTATGGCCACTCTCTTTCTCTTTTCGCTGCTCGAGTCGTTTTTCCGCACTTAAATAAATCGATGAGCACTTGAGTGTTTTGGCCAATTCTTAATTTTATTGATTTGTTGCCCATTTGTTTGTTTACCTCTTAATGAGTGTTGTCATTGTAATTTAAGCTAGTTAATAAAGTTTAGTCTACTTTTAAATAAGTATGAAATGATATCAGTAAACATCTGAAAGCTAGAATAGTCATCGTAAAAGCAAGAAGAATTATCCCGCCCGGCGGTCCGCGTGGTGTGTGGAAAATAAAATTAATTTATTATATTTAAAACGTAGCAGGTTGACTACTCAAAAAAAGAGTGAGAACAAACAGCCAAGAAATTCGATTCGCACATAAATCGCGCAGCTAAAGACGTGCTTAATACTTTTTATGTGTATTTCTAGACACTTGGCAAACAAAGGCTATGGTTTATGACCCGAAAGTATTGAGTTATTGCTACACCGTTGAAAAAGCGAAGTGAATCTAAAAACTTGGATAAAATAGCCGCATTACTTTACGTTTACCGCGCTAATTTACTTGTGAATTGTTGTTCAAAAATAATATTTATTAATTCCTCAAGCGACAAAGAGCGCGAAACGAGAGAGAGAGCACTTCTGCTGATTTATTTCCCATAAGTCAAAACAGGCGAGCATATAAACGCGCCGCGCCAGAGCGAGACAGCAGCAGCAAGCGAGAGAGAACGGGGCTGGGTTATTTGTCTTGCGGCAACCGCCATTATTCATTCGGCTCTTTCGCTCTCGCGTTCATTCCGATTTTCACTGGACTCGCTCTCCCTCTCTTTGAGCGAATGCGCTCTCGCTCCTCTCACTGTGATTTTAATGGCCGCTCTGAAGTGTTTATCGTTGGCACACAATATTCGCAAAGTGGCATTTCTTATGGCCGTCTCCCTCCCTCACACCCTTAAGTCGACCGCCCCTTTTTCGCTTGCCTGCTCTCTCTATCGTTTTTGTTGCTGTTTTCCATGGCTTTTCCTGTTGCGCTGCACTTGGCGTTTTCCAGAGGCAAAACTCTTGGCTTTTCTTCTTGGCAGCAGCTGAAAAACCGCGCTGCCTTCTCTCTTTCTTGGCAAAAAGAGTTGTTTTAAAAATTATTTACGACCGCTTCGCTGACGCTGTTCATTTTCCCCCTTGCACTGAAAAAATTTTAATTGTTGTATTATTTAGATAAATAGTTAATAAAATGGTTAAATTGCTTTTAAAGTAAAAATATTTCCTTAGACAATACACTTTTTTAAGTAGTGGTAATTAATCGGAAATAAGTGTTCTCACATTAACATCAAAAAAGGGGGTAAATTCCAACGTGATTTTTTTGTTGCTGTGTGGAAAACTCAGACTCACTTCCATCCTTATTCGCTCTTCCTCTTCGTGCTGGCCCTGATTAATAGTTTTATTTATTTTTAGCGCTCATCTTGCAAGTCCAAAGTCGTTTTGTCGCTTTTGTTGTCGTCGCCAGCGGAATTTATGAGTCTTTATTAAAACGCTGTATTTCTTCTTTTTCCGTCTTTATTTATTTATACCCTCGTTGCTTTTTGTCTTACCCTCTCCGGAATTATCAGTTAAACCAACATTTTTGTTTTTATCAAATTTCTGTCACATTTCGCTGATTTATTAGGCCCCCTAATTTATTGTTCGATGTTTTCCCAAAGACTTTAATTAAGTGGCCGGCGGGAAAATAAATAACCAATACTATTCATGGCTCTGCCAGAAGTGATAATTGGTCCGGCAGAATATATTTATGGATTCCAGGTTTGATGAATGGTGTGAGTTCATAAGGTATGAAAGTAGTTTTATTTCTATACCGATAGAATGGAATAAGGGATTATCCATTATAAGCTTTAATTAGAACGGAGGCACTATAATTCATTTTTACTTTGTGTAGAGTAGAATTGATTATTTTAAAAAAGTGTTAAACGCTTGATATGGAATGAAAGTGTTATTACAAGTTTATCTCTAAAGTTTTTGTTCTTAGTTAATTTGTTAATAACCTGTACCTTATAATTCCTTGCATTTCGAAAAAGCTCTATACATAGTGTTAAAATTTCTCCGATGCGTCGAACCACTTCTTTATCTATGTCAACAGTCGGGTGTTTGGTCTTAAAAAAAAATCCAAAAAAGGAGACACGACCACGACTGCGACTGCCAACTTGCAGCTGACCTGGCTGACCCTTTTGGGCCAACATGTGAGAACTCTGCGGCTCCAGCTGGGCATCCGATCGTGTGGCTCCGTGTCCTCGAAGAGATCATGACAAGATTTTCGTGCCGGCGCAGGAGGATGAGAAATGTGGCGCGGGACACGATATTTCTCGGCGGATTTCGGCGGGAAATCGTTGTAAATTCTCAGGCGGCACGAATTCGAACTCGACGGAATCGCAAATAACAATCGTTAGAGTTATCCTTGACTTATGCATTGTCTTTTGGTCGTTTGGTTTTTTTAGGGAACCGTTTTTTATGTGAGCGTCTGAGCAACACATGAGAAACATTAAAAAATCGTTCCAGAGGCAATGAGGATCATTAACTTATTGCCGCCGCCTTCAAGGTCGGTCTTTTTCCCTGAAAATGATTCCACCCAACCTTCAAATCGGCGAGAAATGTGTGCAATTTTTTTACGAGGCCATAAAAAGCGCAATGTTAAGTGCCAGGCGTCGTAAACAAAACGCGCGCCTTGCAGCGGAGGCAGCGCTGCTAATTTGGCCTTCCGTTGAAAATTCAGGATGCAGGATGCTGCGAGACAGGCCAGCGGACATGGCCAGGACACACGCTGTCCTGCGACCTCTGCCCTCGCGATCCGGAGCCCAATCCTCTGCCATTTAGGTAGATGGGCCAGTGCATTTGGCAGTTTTTTATGGGCCCACCGGCAGTTGGCAGCCGTCGCAGTGGCGGAAAAAAAAGAATAACAAGAAGCCGAAAAGTCAAAAAGTAGATAGCAGCAGGTAAATGCGGCAAATTGCATCCAGAGTCGCAGGAGGTTCACCTGATGAGTGGCGATAGTTTCGGAAATTTAAACAAAGTCACAGGAGGTTCAGCCCCTAACGGTATTGGAAAGTCGTCGTAACATGTCTTTAAAAATGGAAATAAAAAGATCGAATTAAAATACCTATTAAAGGGAATTCCAATAAAATGAACACCGAACCAAAATAAAGAACCATAAACGAACACAACCATACTTTAACATGTAAGTTACTGTCAAGTGAATCATAAACTCAAAAGATGGAACAAAAATCGAAATATTATACCTTTACTACAGCACATATAAAAAACAACAGTTTTTAATCAAATTTTTAATCTGGGATTATTCTGTTGCAAAGAAAAACATTAAATTAAAACATACAGGCTTAACAAATACATACGAAGTTCATTTAACATGTTAGCAGCAAGCAAAAAAACTGGAAAAATGGTCGAATGGCAAAGAACAAATCGAGGCTTGGCGAAAAAAAGCAAATTAACTAAGGCGCAATTCGAGTGGAAGTCTTATCAGATTTCTAATTAATTTAATTCTGCCTCGTCGGCCCAACCACTCCCTGCCGCCCCCTAAAACCTGAGTCGACAAAAACGGCGCACAGGTTAGTTGTTGGAAAAGGGAAAAATCGGGGAAAAACAGGGAAAAATGTAGGGGGAAAGCGGGATGAGGGACTACGGACAACGGACGACGGACAACGGACGACGGACGGTTGACTTCCTGACTCTTGTCAAAGTTTGCTGATTAAATCAGTCATAGAAATGTCGAAAGGAGAACGGAGAACGGAGAACGGCGAGATACACGGCGACAAATGAAAAACTTTTAGACCAAATCAAATATTTGCCTTGGCCAGGACGGCCGTCCAGCCATTTAACCGTTACTTTTGTGGTCGTATTATGCAAAAAAAGAAACGAAATAGTGGATAAAAACTATACAAAGACCACCAGCAGTTGGAAGCCATGACACGGAGGGGGAAAAAGCTGGCTAAAACCAAACACGAAACAGTTAAGAGGGAGGCAGGAAAAAGCCATCGTCATCGGCAATTCAAACATATGCACGCCTCTGCTTGTGCCGCAGTCGACGGCGCTGCCGACTGCTTAGTTAGCCTCATTTAGAAAACGTTTGTTATGCAATGCCAACATTTGTATTCGAAAATGTTTTTTATTCAGTTGTTGACTTTTTTCCCGTTCGCCGTTGAGTTGGCGCGGCCTAAATGGCCGACTTGGGGTCTTTTGGGCCTGAGAACGTCGAGGAGATGGCCGAAACGATGGCGACATGGCTTTGTGCCGACTTCAGCTGTTTGTTTTTTCCTTCTTGGTCTCGCTTTTTCCTTAAGTTTTTTTGTGTTGTATTTGTTTTTTTTTCATTTTGGGTTTCAACCCGCGCTCGAGTTTGAATTTTAAATGCAATCATTTCCTTTGCCGCAGTTGGCAACCCGTGGAGTAAGGACTTCGTGATTTTCGCTATGATTGTTTAAAATGTTAAACGGGTTAACTAACGAACCGCAGAGAAACGGCACCCATACATATACATATGTACATACAACAACTAAAATAAACCCCAAAAACATGCAAATTCGCTCAGTGTACGAACGGTGATTTCAATCGCTGCACGCCCGCAGAATTTCCACAAAAATTCGAAAACAAAAGTTCGTTTGATTTATGCGTCGAGCGATTTATAAAGATGTCGACTGCTAGTTTTTTCTTTATATATTTTTATTTCTGTTTTGATACATCTCCGCATGCTTTGGAATACAAGTATATAGGTATTTTGTCGGGCTCCACGTTTTCGGGTACTACCTGAAACCCTCCATCAGCTGAATAAGATAAAAATTTCGAGTTTTTTTCGTGTCCGTCGGTCGCTGTCAACCCAATTCAAATTGTGTACAAAATCGTGAGTCGCATAATTAAAATTTATTCGTTATAATCATGGCAGGAATCCGGCAATTGAGTTGTTTGCGGTAATGTCTGAGTATCGATAAGCAGTTTAAACGAGAAATTATAAAACAGTAAGCCCGATACTCCTTTATTTTCAAATAAAGTACTTGATGTGTGATAAATGAATTACTTTAAATGTGAATTAAATACGCATCAATATTATAAAACTGGGAGATTTATTTTTTTGTAGATCTCTGTTCTTCAGAAGTATTCAAAATGCCAACCAGATACGTCGGCAATAAATTAATTATTGTTTATTCAGTACAAGCTAAGTGTGATTAGTGATTCCGCCAGTCATGGCAAAACATTTAACCTAACGATCGCTCTGAAGGCAAGTGGAGCAGTTTGGAGCCTATTTATAGACAACCAATCGATCAGCAGGCACTGCGAAAATCATGGCGCCAGTTAGGCAATGCTGAAAAGCGGGGAAAATCGCGACGAAAAGCCGCCAATCTGTCGCAGAGACTCGAGTCAAGTGGTCAGGGCCGCTGCCATTTTCGGTTGCGATGCGAAAAACTTTACAATGGCAATTAAAAGCAATTACCCAGGCCATTAACGCAGCAGCAACCGCAGCGCAGATACCAAAAATGGAAAAACGCCGGCTAAAAGCCAAGAAAAAAGCCAGTCAAACCACAAAAATTGAGAAAAAGGAAAAAGAGTGCACGTAATTTATTTGTCATCAATCGGCTGGCAATAAGTCAGACAATCACAAAAATGCTGTCAACATTAAGACATGTGAATACGAATACATTTTGCTGCAGAAACAACAGCAACAGCAGCAACATTGTGGTTGCATTTTGCCGAGACGACGGAGACGACGTCGCCAGCATTTCAAGATTTATGGGCGTGTAACCTGTTTCTTTAATTGCACATTTGCAGCCCCAAACGACGTCAGTAGCAGCAGCAGCAGCAGCAAAAGCAGCAAGAAACGTGAAAAATGAATTAAATAAAACTGCATACAAAGCAAACGAAACGATTTGAAAATGAACTGAAAAACAGTAGCAAAAACACTCCGAAGCAAACAAGAGCTGCGACCACAAAAAGCACTCATTTAATTCGCTTATTTTTGCAGTCAGTTCCTCTTGTGTTTCTTCACGTTTTTTTTTCCTTTTTCTTGCCTTTGCTTGGCTGAAGTGCATCAAATCTGGAAGCTGGCAATGCAAAGAGAAAAGGTTGCCATTCGTCAGCGAGTCACATTCGCCATTTTTGGCCTACAGATTTTCCTTTTAGCGTCATTGCAGCTGCAACATCGTTAGCGATTCGCCAAATACGTGAATGCAATCCATCATTAAATTCTATTACCAGCAGCCGCTTAGGCGATTACGACTTTAAAGTCTACTCAACGACACACTAGCTGGATTGAAATCAATTCAATTTGAATTTAACTGAAGCTTAAAACGTTTATCTTGATTTTTAAAGAATACGCTCCTAAGCCCCTTTTAAAACAGCAAATTTGTATTGCAAGCGAAACTTACTATTATTATCTATTTATTTTATACAAATAATTGGGCCCAATTTAGTACTGAGACGCCTTATAAATTTAAATTATAATGCAGAGACAAAGTTTGGGCATCCAAATTAATACAAGCATGCTTCAGCTAATTTTATAATTCCTTTGAAAAATAATTCCTTTGAGCCCGCAATATGAGCCGCATCCTTGGGCATTGGCTAATACAAACACACAGCAGAAACTCAATGAAAACTTGCAGGCAAACAACATACCAATAACGGTTTTGAGTTTCATGTTTTTGTCGAATTAAAATTTGCTACAAGGCACGTCTCGACGAGAGCGCCAAACTTTGCCGCTGCCGCTGCTGCTGCCACTGATCCCGGGGAGCACACAGAACAAGGACGAGGACGAGGACGTGGACTAGGACGAGCACAAGGACCCTGCCCCTTGTGCCAGTGCAATCCTTTTGCCGGCTTGCTTAGTTATTCATGTACATTTGTATCCTGCGCATAAAATTGCGGCTGCGGCTGCTGTGCGGAAAGGCAGCAGACAAATAGTAATGAAAACTCTTCTCGACGTCCAGGACACTATTTCTTCCGCTCGTATCGCCATGGTATCGTATCGCCCCATTGTTGCAACAACGGACGGCAGCGGCAACATTTCGACATAATGTAAACTAATTAAAATTCAAAAGCCATAAACAGATTTTGCCAATAAAACTTTGCCAGCTAAATATTTTTTGCACACACACACACCGAGCAGTTGGAGGGGCTTTCTTTTCCTCCCTCCGCTGGGAAAACAAAGAAAACTTCAGACAGGATTTTTGGCTTCAAGTTGTTGTCTTGCTGCCTGAGGGCCAGAATCTCGGGTTAAAGGCAGCTTTAAAGTTTTCAGCTCGCATCTCCAAGATACATTCCCACTTGTTTTTGTTGCCATTGTGCATTGTTGTATCTGCGGAGATGTATAGATACGGCTGCAGATAGATGTGCACATACTATATAGATTGTATGGAGATTGTGTGTGTGTGCCGAGTGTGTGTGTGTGTGTGTGTGCCGGGGGAGGAGGAGGATGCAGCTCAGCTCGAGTCGAGTGCAGGAAGTGAAACGTAGGAAGTGTGGCCAACAACATTTTATACTCGAGCGCATAATATTCATATGCAGGCCATAAAAAACTTTGGCAGCTCAACGAGAGATCTTCTTCCGACGTACCGACAACCCCCTCCAGGTTTCACCTCCCCCGGAGACTCGAACAGTGGGCTTTAAAATACGATTTAAAAGGGCTAAAGGAATACCATACTTTGCAAGGAATGAAATGAAAAAATAAATACAAATATTCTTCATATTTTTATAAACAAAATAAAGCACATAAAAATGTGACAAAGTGAACATGATCTAAATAGAAAAGTATAGGTATTGAGTTATTACGATTAGGTAATTATACATCGATTTTAATTTCTCTTAATCGACTGGCTTAGTTTCGCTGAACTTTTTAGCAATCATTTCCCACAGTCGCTCATAATGCAACGCTCGATAGTTGGGCAGACATTTGTGCAATATACGAGAGTCGACTCGAGTCGAGTCAAGTCGAGTTGAGTTGAGAGCCAAGCCGCCCCCTCGGCCCGCCCCTTTGACCCCTCGTGTCCCGATTGTTTGTGTTGGCTGCTGAACAATTGAAGTTCGCCGGCGCAAATATAAAAAGTGAGCAAGAGCCAGAGATATATGCACATTTATATCCACGTATATATGCAGCGGGGCAGAAAGAGAGAGCGAGCTGAGACTCAGCTGATGGTTGTTTTTGTTGGCGGTGGTGGCAGCGGTGGCGGCGGTGGCGGTGGTGCAACGCCTCCATTTGCAAGCTGTGGGCCAAAGTTGGAAAACGGGAGCGGCAGGAGCTTAACTTAACTTTGCTTTTACTGCGATAAAATGAAAATTGCACACGCGCCATAAATAAGGATTCTCACAAGGATAATTTATAAAACTTTGCTCACAAGCGTTTTACTTATGAGAAGCGAGCGACGCCAGACAACGTACTCCACACCTAAAAGGACGAAAACGGGGAAAAGCCCCTGCACTGAGGGAAAAGGGGACTGAGATATTTAAAACCCACTGCCGAAAGGATTCTATCAAATGAAAGCGAAAATCATTTCTTTACTAACTACGCAAAAGCATGATTTTCTTATAATATCCCTTAAGATAATTTGATTACTCTTTTGGAAAATAGAAAAAAATTAGAAATCCTAATTAAACTCGAAATTAGCTGTGTTAAATTGTATTGGTCAAAGTTTTCACCGTGTACTTGGTTTGCATTTTCCCCCAACCATTCGTACTGCCGCAAGTGAAGTTTGTAAATTCCACGGGAGTTGGGACCGTGACGTATGCACCACTACCTGACCCGCCGGTGGCCCAAGCCCCAACCCGCAGCCCGCTCTGCCAATGGTGACCCCGCCACCTCTGCAAATGGCCGAAATATCCGTAATGGCCAAAACCCCGGAATCTGTCGGCCTGGGACGCACTCCGGCATTGTAATCGATGTGCGAAATAAACAAAAGCGGACATAATTATCGAGTTATCGCGCGGCGCCTTGCTGCGGGTGTGCCTATCCCCCACTGGCCCCTCGCGACCCCATCGTGTGACCCCGGCGTAGCCCCGCCCCTCCTCCCTTTTGGTGGCCCTCGGGGGCGCTCGGAATGAATGGAACTAAGCCCGCACCGAAAATGTTCGTTACGACGGCAACGCATCGATATTTATGATGTCATGGATTTTATTGTTGCCTGCTGCAAAATATTCATATGCACACTGTGCCGGCCAAGAGTCCTTCCCGGCCCAAACCCCGCCGCCCCTCCGCCACTCAGCCTCACACGGAAACAGTAAAATGACCATCAGCAGTACAGGATGTAAATTTTGCAGTAAAACGAGACAACGCACAAGGATATGAACGGGCTGAGAGAGCGGCGAGTGTGGGGATGGATAGTGGGTGGTTTTTGGGGGCACTTCAGTGGGTGGTTATTGACGTCGGCGATAAGGCGGAAAACGGAGGAGGAGCGAGAGATTGCGATAGTCCGGCAGGATGTTCGGAGTCAAATTTGAGCAGGTCGTGGCCCCTCGACTACCCGGACCACCCCCTCTAGGTCAGAGGGCAATAAAATGTTGCCGATATTATTTCGCTGTTGCTGCTGTTCTATTTTTTCATGCGATTTTTCCTCCTTTTTTGTTTTGGCCTTCCTTTGTTTGCCGAGGTGTGTGCGTGTGTGGGTGTGTGTGTGTGTGTATGCCTATTGCCAAGTTTGATGGGGTCCAGCATCAGTTAAGCGCCCAGCAGCCACGGCAACATAGGAAGTTGCACATATGCCTCTCGGACCCGGTCCAATGATGCGGGCTCGTTGGTGTTGCTGCACTTGAGTTATGCGCATAGATTGAAAATCGCCGATAACCGAAAAAGAATCGCACGAAATGCAGCAACAAACACGCGCTTTGCAATTGTTTGCCGGGCGGGCGGGGTGTGCCCCAACCCAGGCTACCCAAAAGGGGGCGTGTCCACACGAAGTTTGCAGCGCGTGATGCAACACGCCATTATAAAGTTATTAAAAGGGAACACATCCGACTGAAAGATACGAAAACAAGCCGTGGAGCAGGTAGGAGAATGAGGTGGGTCGGCCCAAAAGTTGTGCGAATATTTGTGGCACAATGGGGCAGGTGCATTAATGATGGTAAGACCACCTTAATTAGACAAAAAGTTGACTACAAACTGCAAACTACTATTATTCAATGGGGATGAAATCAAATGTAGAAAGATCATAAGAATTAATTGTTTGTATGAATCTTAAGTCTGTCCAAGATTGTGGTTCCTTTACATCTCTTCACTATGTTTTCCTCAAACAATTTTTATTTAAGCGATGTTTTTATTGGGATATAAAATATTCTGCCAACCGTCTGCTGACAATCAACAATGGCAAAAAATTCATGGGGGGGAGAGCGAATTTGCAACAATGCTGAAATTGTTTATGAGATTAAGCCCATAAACTGCGAAAATGCATTTTAATTGAAGTGCAGCTTTGGGACTTAATAATATTTCGATTTTTGCCCTTTTTGCAGCCACAGTGGCCGATAGTAAATTTTCCAATATCGGGACGCGAAAGGAGTCCGTATAAAATGAAGCGAGAGTTCCGGACAATGGCGTTGATTGTTTGAACTCTGGCCGGCGCTTCGATGCATGTTTTTCCCATCACTTTTTTCATCTCGCAATAAATTGGCAATAAGCATAAATTGTGGGGATTTATGCGCGGCGCTCTTATGTGAAAAATAAATTGTTTTTTGTTTTAACAACCATCAAATAGAGAAACGAGATTAATTAACAGTGGCGATGAAGCAGAGATAGTTAGTAATTTGCACTTCCCAAACGGATGCGGATACAGGACACGAGATGGAAAGGAAACGCTTGCAGACAAGGCGCTAATTGTCCTGCGTCCTTGAGGGGGACCTCATAAATACCCAATGTTTTGCATGAATTCGAAATGAAATGTTGTCTGAGCCGAAAATACGGCAGAACAGGGCATTTAATTTGTATGGAATCCATCAGCGATCCTTTGTCTTGTTTAGCACTACGTAAAACCGAAAAAAGCACGAAATAAAATAGGGGAAGCCAGACAACAAGAGGAAACCTGCAGCTAGCCAACTCCTTTGCCGCTTTCATGGCTTTGTTCAAAATTACCATCAAGTTGACAGTTCTATGGCGCGATGACAGTTCACACAGATACATACGGATACACACAGGGACACACAGATGCACATATGTAAATGTCGCCAACTCGTTGGCTCATTCTTGTGGAAAATGTTTTTCTGCACCGCAAAACGGAAGCGAAGGAAGGAACTACTGGGCAACCGAAACGAGCGAAACGAAACGAAATGAAGAATGTGAATGTGGAAAAAAATAGGAAAAGGGTGGAAAATGCGATGGCCATGCTTTCCCTCGACTTGAAAATGCAAATAAATGTAAGGTTTTGTCATTTTTAGTCCTTCCACGTCACGAATTCGTCACCGTCCACGTGAAGTATACCCCATCTCCATCTCCACCTCCATCCCAGTTTTTTTCACATCGGTTTTGTATCCACCGCAGTCTGGCACTATTTTTGTCGCTGGCATTTTAAGTGTCACATTTAAATGGGATTTTTATTCGGTCCTAGCCACGCAAATGTGTGAATTTTTGTCGCGCCTCGGTTGGAATTTTAAAATGGTCTCCCACCTTCCCGCTTTTAACTCGTCTTTCATATGCAATGGCCGCGGATAAAAGTCATTAAGGTGCTAAAATACAACGGCACTCACTGAACGGGTAATTTATAGGGCTCCAGCATTGAAATACATTTTAAGATTTCCAAATTTGAATAAATCCAAATATGCCTAAGTACATTTTCGGTTTTCAAAACCAATCCTTTGTAAAATGATGTGGGAAATTACTCGTTTAGCCTATTTTAATTGAACATTTCCAGTTTCCGGTGATGTATATTCCTAGAGGGAACAAAGTCTTAGGTTGCAAACCAACTCGTAAACGCAACGTGGCTCCGCTAGATTTAAACTATATATCCCCCTGCCAAGAACAGATCGCTTCTTGACAATGGGAAACTGATAAACCTCAAGGGACTCGGAAAAGGCCATGTCTTATCTCGCTGGAGATAATTGTCAGGCCATAAGAGTCATTCGAACTCCAATTACAAGCGCTGCTATCTGCCTCCTTTGCTTTTCGTTAAAAAAGGAAAATGGAAACATCCTTGATCCTTGTCTTTTGGGAAACATGGCAGCCATTACTCAAGGGCCGCACACAAATGTCGCTATTTTTGGTCGATTTCGATGTTCGAGTACTTCCCACCACTTCTCCGCTTTCTCCGCCTTTCTCCTGCTCTTTCCCCCGCTGCAACTGAATGTCTCACTAACTAGCGCATATGCGCACATTTCCCTCATACACACACTCGCACACACACACACACTCGGAGGGTTATGGACTAAGTACCCTTGAGCCAGCTACAACATGTTCCAATCATAAATCATAATTCAATATGGAGTACTCCCCCAACTCCGAAATATCCACATATATTCAGAGAGCCCGAACACGCATTACACCCATTCAAATGAAATATGCATTAAAATTGCCTACCAATTGGTGAAATAAAACCCGATCGGTTCTGGTGTTGCGCCGGAAAATTAACGGAACAGTTGGGAGCTATATTTTTCCCAGAAATTCAACTGACACTGCATTGTTTTATTCCATTTAAAATGGGAACCCAGACGTGGTAATGTGCTAATTGCCCTAAATCACATGAGGATTTCGGTTGTCTGGCAAGTACACGTTGTGTGGTTACTTAAACTTTAGAGTTTTAAGCAAACCCCACAGTATCTTTGGCAGTGTTCGAGGTATTAGCTAAACATCGGCCAACTAAAAACCCGAAAGCTCCCATAAATTGCCATTGTGATCCTGGTTTTGGCATACGAGTCGAGCCAAAAGATTGTCCAGACATCAGGGGGAGATTAGGTCGAGGATTAAGAGACTGCTCGCATGGTTATGCAATATGCACTTCGGTCCTCTTCCATCAATTCCCAGGTACCATAACGAAACTTGTCCATAGTTCGATGACATCGCGGCAAGCTGCAAGTTTGTGGCACAAGGAGAAGGAGCTGCTGGTCAAAGATTTAAAAGTAAAAATAGCTTCTTATTCATTTTCGATAAACGGAGCAGCTGGAAAGGAAGTGAAACTGGGGTCTGCATGCCCCCATGACCATTCCAGTTCCCAACCCCAGCCCCATTCCACAGCCATTTCCATTCCTATTCCCGGAACGTGCAATGGCAGCTCGCATGTTGCATGTTGCACGTTGCATGTTGCGCCGCGTGTTGCTTTATTTGCATACGAGGACGCAGACAGATGGTGGAGATTGTTTTTGGGGGTAGGTGAACACAAGTCGAATGCAAATCAAGGCAGCCAGAAGCTGCAGATTCGAGTTTCATTAAGGAGTTCGAGATGTTGAGATATCCTCTTCATATCTCAGTTGTATTAAGTATAAACAATATCTAATACTGCAGTTATGTCTCAAAATAATGTCAACTTAAAAATAATAATGCTAACTCATATAAAAGAAGTAGAAACATTTAAAATACTGTCTTACTCTTTGTAAGCAACTTTGTTCAATATGCGAACTAAATTAATGTTTCAGTTTCAAGTGCAATCGCGTTAAAGATGTAGGCCATGGTTTCGGCCTTTTGTATCCCTATATATATGTATGTACGTACGAACAAAAGATACACACATGGGAGCTCCATCTTCAATCGGTTCTCCCTCAATTCCAGAGTTCGAATCGCTGTCGGACTTGGCAAAAGATTGGCTTTTGAGATATGCCCACAATAAAACACACAAATAAAGCTTGCAAACCTGCAGCAACTGCGACTCACCTTTGCCTGCCCCATGCCCCTTGCCCCTTGCCCCCAGAGCTCCTCTCCCCTTTAGCCCCTTCTCCTCCATTTTGGCCTGAGTGTTTTGGCTTCTTGGTTGCGTTTTCTTCTTCTGCTCCTCTGTTGGCGGCAAACCTTTTGTTTATTTTATTATCTTTGGCTATTTGGCTGCTCCATGTGCTGTGCCGCCCCCTCAGCCCCTTCCCCGGATCCCCCTGCAGCTGCTCTTCTTTTGTATATGGAGTGTGGCGAAAACGCTTAAAACAAAATTTATTTAGTCGGCCCAAACGGAGGTCGCGCGAGATTCGCAATGCGACAAAAATGCGACTAAAAATAAAGCAAATAACGACACAAAGTGAGCAGAATACTCTGCAAATGCCGGAGGGAAACTAAAAATAAAAATAGGAATGGAAAGGCGTTTCTGAAAATTAATTCTATTTTCATTTATGCGTGTGTGTGTTTTAAGTAAGCAATTTTTCGCAAGGGATCTAAAATTGCCCCCGCCGAATCGGATTCGAATTCGGAATCAGAATCTCAATCCGAACCAGAATCAGAATCAGCTGCCAAATCCAATTTTATGATGGCGCGCGGGCATTTGCATAAATGTTTGTGGCGGCGCGAAAGGGACGGCATCTGTGCGGTGCGAAAGAGATGGGCATATGGCCTACAACAACGCAGCATGTGGCAGCCTTGTTGATGTTGTCCATTCGCGAGGGGGTTTTTGGGTGGCGGATAGGTCCCCTACATAGGGAGCTGGACATTGGACATCGGACATGACATCGCATTGCATTGCATGTTCGCCGTGTTTCGCCATTCTCGCATGCAACAGCAAACAGCACGCGAAGACAGATTAGAAACGGACTAGCACCGAACTGCAGGGGGTAAGGGGCGCCCAAGGGGGGTGGTGGGGTGCCCCAAGTGGGGGCTATGGGAGCCGTCTGTTATCATTGCAAAAACACAGCGGGCAGCTGCAGGCGCGAAACCGAAAAGCATCAACTGCATCTGAGCTTCGAATTGAATGCTGCGGCACAGAGCCCAAGGATTCGATCTGATCTGACTAAGTGCAAAATGAATTCCAAACACCATGCAAAGAGCAATCTATAGTTTTAAAAGTGTACAAAAAGATGCACCCCAGCAAAATAAAAATATAATATTAAAGATGCAATGAAAAAAGTTATAAGTAACCATCTTAAATCTTTTAGGATCTATACAATGTTTTTAAAAAAAACCTTGAATAATATGTGAATAATTTAAAGATATTTGTGGCACTTAGCCAATTTAAGTTTCGCCATAAACAACGAAAACTTTTCGGTAGCGCAACATTAAATCACGACTCAGTAAATGTTGGCTATTCAAAACGGGGGGCTTGTCCTGAAATATTTGCTCAAGTAAAGGCAATGAACAGCGGAGCATATTCTTTAAGGAGTATCTTCATTACTCTATCCCGCATTTACACCGCCAACCCTTTTTTCTGGCCCGCTCGCAAGTTTAGCTGCATTCTGGTAAAAAATTTGCATATGCCGCCTGTCGACGTCGAGGCAAAAACTTCTTAGCATTTCAGCTCCTTTTGTTTGGTTTTCAGTCTTTAGTTTTCCGCATTTCAGCTTTGTTTTGTTTTGCTCCACTTGCTCCTCCTCGCCGTTGTTTTCCCAGTCGCAACTGTTGGCATTTCCATTTCCATTTGGAGGGGGTATGGCAGAGCTGGGCTGGAATGGAAATACGAGCCAGCAATTTCTTTAATTTTCTAAACGATTTTAAATTTATTGCCACGTCTTGCGAGGCTCCTTCAATTATATTCGAGATCGGCTGCAGGTTGCAGTCTCGCTCCCTCGTTTTTTGTGTATTCTCTTGGCTTGTTAGTTAAAGCTGCAGAAATTGCAATAATGTTAATTTCTCGCAGCCAGCCGCCATGTTGCCATGTTGCTGCAACAGCGGCAGTAGTGGCAGCAGCAGCAGCCGCCGAAAAGGGTTTAATTTCATTTCGAGTTTTCAGACTGGGGCCTCCACCTCCTCGGGGGGTTCCCCTTAACCCCTAAGTGTGTGCTTATGCAGGAGCAGACCCCGTTCGCTGTGGCTCTGTTATCTGCGAAACTCCATTAGAAAGGCAAAGGAAGCAAATGGCAGCTAACGAAGGCGAACACAAAGGAGTCTGGTGGGGGGAAAACTGCCAGCAGGACGGCAGACGGATCGAAAAAAAAAAAAAACAAAACGAAAAAGAGAAAAAACCATCCACGAACGAGCGACGTCGCTTAACGACTTTAAGGAAAAATTAAAAACATCCCAAAAGGAATACATCTTCGCCCTGCCGCATACATCGGAGATACATGGCCACTTTGGAATGGGTAACTGAGAACAGTGAACGGGGAACGGGAAGTCGGGACCCCGATGCTGCCTCGGTTCTGTTCTGTTGCATGTTGTCCATCCAACATCCAGCATCCCATCCGATGGTCCGTCCGTCCGTCCCTCCGTCTGTCCGCTCAACATTGTTAGTGGCTCTCGAATTTATTTTAACGAACTAGTTTGGTCACTTCATACAACATTTTTTGCTCGCGCGGATTCCACCGCAGTGCTGGCTGCATTTGCTCCGGGTTATAAAATATATTCGCCTTATATAAATAAATAAATTGGTAAATGGCGTTTCATTCGGAGCTCCATCCTACATCCTCCGCCGTTGCTGATGCGATGATAAATGCGACAAAAACCTGTCGCAGTCCCCTCTGACCAGCAGCAAATTGAATTTATTTGCTCGCAAATGTCGCAAGATGGAGTTAAGGCCAAAACGGGAACAACAGAAAAGGTAACAAAAAACTAAAAGGCGAAATGCAGACAACAGCAGGGAAGAAATCTAAAGAGAGCTTGCCTTTTATGGCTTACAGCGGTTTAGTTTGGTTTGCTTTGGGCTTGTCTGATTGCCAGCAATGTCGAGTATTTGGCGGATGCTGGCAGCTCGATGGGAAAAACTGGAGGATGTGGGGGAATCGAATTGAGTCCGAGATCATTGTCTGCTCTGCCGCCTGGGGAATTGTCAATCATCGTGCATCGACCATGCGGGCCCCAATTGGACAAATCTTGGGTCACTCAGGAAATAAAACAAAAAAAGCATGATATGATTTGAAACTACCAAAACCACCTCATCTTAACAAAGAAGGAAATTTTTATTTTATCGAATTTCAAATAATAAATAGAAACTAATATTTCTCGGTTGCTCCCTTGACTCCCTAAACAAATATTTAATTTAAGTAGCTACTTAACACAGCGAATACGTACTATAAGTCTCCAACTGACTTTATCAATCTCTTACTCACTCCCCGAGAATTCAAAAGCATCTCCGCATAAAGTGTTTTATATAATGCACCCAAAACATGAGATAAACGAAACGGAACCACTTTTCATTCTTTTCTTTCGTTCTTTCCCTTTATCCCTTCTTTTTTGGCGAGCTGCATGATGAGCAACATCAGCAGCAAATAAAAAGCAACAAACTCGCACCCAAAATGCTTAACGAGCAAAGCAGGCACTTGCAAAATGCTCAAAAGCAAAAGCGAACAGCTAAGAATTATTTACTTCAAATTCCAAGTGCAACATAGAATTCGTGCAGCGGCAGCAACATGCGATGCACGGCAGCAACATGTTACCGAAAGGAGCAGAATGCAGTGGTGGGATTTTGAGGGGGGTTTTTATTTTGGAGGGGGCCGCAACAGCAACAGCAGCAGCAGCTAAAACGCCGATAAAAGCAACGATGGCAGTTCAGCTTCGTTTGCTGCTCAGGCGGCCATGTTGCTGATTGCCATTGCCGTTGCTGTTGCTGTTGCTGTTGCTGTTGCTGTTGCGGGTTGCTGTGCTGTGCTGCTGCTGTTGCAGCGGCAACTCATTGCAAATGCAGCCCAACTGCGCGCCTTTCTCAAGACTTCGTTTCGGCGACGTTCGGCCAGCATCATTACTTCCATTCAAGCTGTTTGGCCTGGCGTGTACATAAAAAAATGCAAAAAAACAGCGTATACGGAAAAAGAAAAAAGGCCAGCTAAAAAAGAACGCTGCATGCTGCTGTTGCTGTTTCTGTTGCTGCTGCTGCGTTGCCCCAACCTCGAGCATTTTGGACAATGCGACTGGGCAGCAGGAATTGTTGCCATTGCATGTTGCTGTTGCTGTAGCTGCTGCTGCAGCTCCCAAATAAAGCAAACGCATTGCGAATTCCTCCTGGCTGGCTTTTTTCGCCGCTGTCTGCTGCCTTTTAATGATTTAAAATTCCATTTTAAGAATTTTATACTTAATGATGTGTTTTGCGTTGTATAGCATCGTTGTCCGAGGCAGAGGTCCCCCCTCCACCAACCGACCGACCGACCGCCCCCCTTGGTCCTGCGCCCCTGGCAAATGGCGATTGTCGTCGTCGTCAACTTTGCTTTTGATCTAAACGCTGCGTGCTTTTCTTAAATTGCTTTTCGTTGTCGTCGTTTGGGTCTCTTGGGCTCTTACCTTTTGTGGAAGCCGCATGAAATGTGTGCGAGTTTCGTCTTCTTTTCTCTTTCTTTTTTTGTTGGTCCGAAAAAAATCGTCGGCAGAATTAAATGCAATTGCAATTTACAGGCATGAAATCGCAGCGACCAAAATATTTGACACGAGATTTATGGTCCATGCGGCAGTTGTAAATCAAATTCCGATTTTTGGCAACTGTTGCGAAATTTCCCAAATTCTATTGACGCATGCAAATTTCACGGCGCACCGCCCGCTGGCTTTGTTTTTGTCATTCTGCAACAGCAGGTACGGAAAATTTCCCGGCCAAGTGCGTGCGGAAATATGAATTTTCATAATTTTCGCACAGTCTGCGGTTGGCAAAAAAAAAGGTCGACTTCTGGACGGTCATAAAACAGCTGCAGCGAATTTTTCATATCGTTTTTGTGTGCCCCGAACTGATAAAAACCGTCAGACAATGGAAAAGGTAAAAGGTTTTCCTCCGACTTCTTTTGAGATGTTTAGAAAGTGCGTTACATGCTTTGCCAGGAAATTGGCACATGACCCTGTGATTTATGGCTGGAGAAATTGATTCCGGTGACTGTAGGTCACAGTTCAGAGTGCGCAGTGCCAAATGCACTTTTCGTGCGACACTTGGAGCTCCGATTGTGGAGCTCTCGAGTTGGAGACATAAAAATTCAATTATCACTTAATAACAATGGAAAATGAAAATTGCGTGCGGCGCTGCACAGTTGCAGCTGCAGTTGCACATTGTTATTGCCGCCGTGGGGCAGTTGCAGGTGGCCGGCAGCAACATTTGCACTTTGCGTTATTAACAGAAAGGTCGTTAAGGTATTTTAACTCACTTTACACCTTTACACGGGCGTATTTTCATTTTTATTATTTCATTTTGTGCAATTACACAAAAGTTGCGAATGAAAACTTGCAATAATTATGTTTGAAATCTTCTTTGCTGAAAAATGGCTTTGCAACTAATTGAAACGGTAAAACTTAAGATTTTCTTATGTAAATTTGCATGCCTATTAAATAGATAAATATTTGTAGTATTTACAGTTCGCCTAAAACTAACCAAACTATTTTCTTCTCTTTTCTAGGTAAGTGTCAAATATTTAATACACCCTTAAACCAAAAAAAAAACATTGACAAAGTGAGTAGATAAGTATAATAATAAAACGAACGCTTCAACCAGTTGAAGAAGCGAGTGGAGAAAAACAATTTTCCGGATTAGCAGAAGATGTGAAACAAAAATTGGAAAAATTACTCATGCGTGCTGGGCAAAGCCCAAGAGCAGAAAAACTTGCAAATTCCAACAACCCCTCGAAATCCTCGGGCGAACTCAACGCCCCCATTTAAATTTATTTGCCCAAGTTTACTTTCCCATAGCCCGAAATCAAATCCAATCAATAAGTATCTTAAATAAATTCATGGCGCCCACACACCCCTGGCTTCCACCTCCATGTGGCATCCCTTCTGGTTTCTTGTTTTTTTTTCCTTTTTACCAACCAGCCAACCAACCAGCCAGCCAGCCACTTAGCTACCTCATTTTTTGCAATGCTAAATAAATTTATTTGCTAATGTAGTTTCTCAGCTTTTTTCTCTGGAGAAGTGCAGCGGAGCAGAGAGGGCGGGATAAAAAAGGAGCGAGATGGAGAGCGAGAGCAAGCCAAACGGAATGAAAAGGAAACGCTGGTACTTGTTAGTTTTATCTGCATATCATTGAGATAAATTTGGTGCCGATCAACTGTCTGTCTCCGTCCCTATTCCGCTCCTTTCCCGCCTCTCTGCCATCCCTTTCCCTCGAACGGCGACTGTCGACTGTCGGCTGCCGTGTGGCAGTGGCACAAAAAAAAGTCCGCAGAAAAGCCGCTGATTTGCATACGAAAGTAATTTGATGTCTTGCGAGCAAAACACACTCGCACACACACATACACACACCGCATCCGGAAAAACAGGGCGGTGGGTGGAAAATAAGCCGTAGGACACGTCATGAGTTACATTTCCTAGTCATCGATAAGCGGGAAAAATCGGCGGTTGGCAGCTGAAAAAGGAAAGGCGGTTTTCCAAATTAAAATAAACCGATTTGTACATTTATTTCGACCCCCTGCTTTATATTTAAATTGAAACGAACCAAGGTGGTAACATAACTTCATTTTTACATTGCTTGACTTTTTCTAAATTTCATAAATGTTCCAAGGAAAGTCTTACATCGAATCTTATTAAGCTAAAAGGGAAATACTTTTAGTATGAGTAACATCGTAAACACATAAAACCATGTTTGGAAAAATTCAACAGCAGCTTGTTTACTTAAACGTCAATGAGATCAAACAAAGACCGAGAAATAAATCAGGCTGAATTCAATTTCCACGCAATATTGCAATTACTCATTGGCCGAACTGAGGCAGAATCATCATGGCAAGATTAATGAGTGTGTGCCGGGTGAATTTATTCTTTCGTAGCGCCGGGATAGTTTTCCGGCGTTCCCTAATTTGATTTCTGGAGAATTTTCAATTAACCGTTTGTCAGCTTAGCCAACCCCCGGCCGATTCATATGGATTTTCCGTTTGGGGGTGGGAACCATTTTGCGAGGCCATAATAGTCGCGGCCATTGCAAAATGGCCGCCACAGAGGGAAAATTTAAATTGAAAATTTTCCGAAAACTCCCACCACCCAGTGCGGTGCTGGCGCTGGTGCTCACATAGTTTTATAGTTGTTTGGTCAGTGGACAGTAGTCGGTGCATATGTAGATTTTCAGCTGACCTGACAAAAGGCAATGTCAACCCATCTGGCCCACGCCCCATTTTGGCCTACTGAACCCACCGCACAATTTATGGTCCTGCAAAATTCCTGACACTTAATTGTCTGCGTTTAATGAATGAATAAATGCCGGGGCCACATTGTCACCCACTTGGATCACCCGAATCCCCCGAATCCCCCGAATCCCACGAATCCCTGGTACATACAGAGCATATTTATCGCCCGGTCCAGGCGGTGCCATTAACTCTCGATTATTATTAGTTTTGATTCGATTTTTCCACTTTTGATTCGCAGTTTTTAATTGAATTTTAATGAATTTAATGTGCCGTGCGCCGCATGCACTTCGTATTTATGCTGGCCATTTAAATACTCATAATGCCCGGCCAGAGTTAATCAAAGTGCGCTTGATTATTTTCGCTAAATTAAATTTTAATAATATTTCGTTGGGAATTTATTTTGCACACTAGTTTAATTAGTTTACACAGCTCTACAAATTTTCGGAAGCCCGTTTCCCCACCCTCTCCCCCCCTCACAAAAAAAGGAAAAAGAACGACGAGGACGACAAACGTTTTATTTTCGTTATCTTTTTGCCGCAGGCAGCTGCAAATGCCACGCAAATTAAACAAGCTACCTTTTCGCTTTTTTTATTTGGTCCTTGGTCGGTCCTTTTTTGTTGTTGCCTTGCCTACTGATTTTTTACCTTTTGCTGGGTGACAAAGTGGGCTCTCTCTGTTTTACAACCTTCTTTTTTTCGGTGGCTTTGCCGGGGGAGCAGAGGACGAAGCAGGAGAGGAGGAGGAGGCATCCGGTTATTAAACACCCACTTATTACCTCTTTTTATTTACATATTCATGCCGCGCACACCGCGCCCGCTCCCGGCCTTAATTGGCAGCCTTCTTATTTGGCCACGTAAATTTGCCGGTTCCGCAACTCCTTGCAACCTGAGCTGCTGCCCCTGACTCTTGCTAATCGCATCATAAATATTCAGTGTGCCTCGGTTTGGTTTTTGATTCCAGTTTTCACACCCCCGGGCTTTCGGGGCGTTTAACGTGTTTTATGTCTGGCCAAACACAAATTGTTGCATACTGCGCGGCGCACGCATGTGAAAAAGGGTTTTTCGGCTTCGCCCGACGCCCGATACTGAGCTGTGTCGCGGTACTGGTGGACCCAGGACATAAATAATTTCACTAAATTACGCCACATGAAGCTGCGAACGGTGGCAAGGCTCTGCTTCTGCTTCGGCTTCTGCTTTTGCTGCCTGTAAATTATTTTTCAAGCCCAAAGTTTGTTGAACTTCCCCGCGGCGGCTGCGGGTCCCGCTGCTCGGAAATTAATTGCTTAATTAGTTACGGCCAAACACTTTGAAATATGGCCGACATCGGTCGACTGTTCACGACTCTCAACTGCTCATAATTGCTCTATTAAATGGGCTCAGTGTTATATATTTTTTTTGTTTTTCTCGTATTTTTTATTCCGCAGATTTTTCGGGGGCTGGCCAGCCTGCACTAATGGCCTTAAAGCGAAAGCCCTTTTCCCTTCGGCCCGTCCTGAGTTATTCGATGGCTTTGCCATTAGCCGGGCCATATATTCTATATGGTTCCATAGTCCATGGCCGCTGCAACAAAAACATGTTTTATGTCGCCCCTAATGACCCCGGAGTCTCCAGATCCGAGATGCGAGCTGCTAGTTGCGAGTTGCGAGTTGCGAGACTGGAGACACTTAATCGCTTTGAATTGCAAAAGCAAATAATGTGCAAAAAAGCATAAGGATAAAGGATAAACCAAAGCGTCGCCAGCCGGAGAGTGTGTGCTTGTGTGTGTATGTGTGTGTGTGTGTGTGTGTGTGTGTGAGTGTCCTGGCGGATCCTTGTGGCGTCTTTGTCGGCTCACCGCCCCCGAAATCCCAATACCCCATTTTGGGTTCCAATCCGAAAGCCAAGCAGCAATCCACTGCGGCGACCACTGCAGAATGACGCCATTATTTTGACAAATTTTTTGGCAATCCCGATGTTGTTGTTGGTTGGCTTTTAGCTGCGACTGCTGTCAGCTTTTGTTGGTTTTTAAATTGCATGCAATAATTCAATTTTATATTTCCGCAAAAAACTTTATCATTTTTATTGGCGAGCGAAGTTTTCCTCCTCATCGCATGGATTAGCGTCGGGGGAGGTCAAGAATTCGTTGGCAAGGATTTTGCATAGCTGGTGGGGCCAATAAATTTATTAATAAATAAATATTTGCACAGGCCATAAGAGCTGCAAAATTATTGCGGGTTAAGGGGCATCAAAATGCATAAGCTTTTAGAAAATGGATAAAATAGGAAAGCGTAAGATTTGAAATATAATACATAATGTGCTAAGTAGGGAATGCAATATGTGTGTTATGGTAAATTGGAGATTCAAAAGGGATCCATCTGCATGTTTATTACCAAATTACAAGCAATTAAGGAAATAAAGATTGACATTTGCGATTTTAGAATAGAATAAATGTTAAAGTTGAGCACACAACACAAATGTTTATTTCGAATTTTTCTGGTCACAAAAATTGTTTTGCCATTCGAGTTTCGAACAAATGAAAACAATTTCAACTATTCGGAGTTTATGGCAAACTTTGCTCAATGGAGCAAAAATATTCCGAGTTGCCGGTGGCGCCACAAAACTGTCCCCCTTTGTTGGGGAAGCTGCCTGTTTGGCTTTCAGCTTTCAGCTCTCGGCTTTCGGTTTTCGGCTTGTGGCAGGCAGATAACAAATATTTGCAGGAAACCCAGAGACCCTTAATTAGTGTAAAGAAGCCCCGCACCTCTGAACCACATAAAATGCGAGCAAGGAAGCAATTTATCAAAGTTTTGTTGCTTAATTGTCGTTTGTGCGGGTGTTTGTGCGTTTCGTGTTCGGTGTTTGGCCAGTGAAAGTTTAGAGGGTGTTGGCCGGAAAGGCTGGAAAACCCGTCGTAGGTCGGTGTGTCCGTGGGCGTGCTCTGTTCATTTGGCCACGCAATCAAGGCCCAAGGACGAGTGTAATTATCCTGATAAATGCGGTGCAGATCCCCATCATCATTATCGATTTCGCTCGCCTTCCCCAGCCTGGCCGTGCAGTTCTCGAGATATTTTCCACATCATAAATATATAAGTACGCAAAGTACGCAAAGTACGGCACAGGCGGTTGGCTGAGTAAACACACGGGTCCGGGCCGTCGCCCATCACATTTATAACAATTTAAAATTGCTCGAAAAAATGGCAATAAAATCCCACAGACAAACGAAATTACGTGACCAATGTGTTTTATTACGATTTTATTGCGAAAATGCCAAGAAGAAGTCAGGTTCGTGCGGGGATTCTGCGGGGAGCAACCGCAAATATGAGACTGCGTCTGGGTGGAGCGGCATCAGATTATTTATCTTTCGGCTGAAATCGGCACAGAAGCGTAAGGAGGCGAAAACAGGAGCAGCACGGAGGATGAACGAGGAGAAGCTGAAGCTGAGTTCGGTAGAAGAGGGTGGCACGTGAGTGGCCGCCGAGGGTGGCTCGCAAAGTTCCCCGCGATTTATGGCCATTCTTCACGGCGCTACGCCGCATCAGGTTAATGCACAATTTATGAGGAAAAACACGGTTCGGGCACACGAAAAACAAAAAAACTAGAGTTTAATTGGATCCGTGGTGGAAAAATGTATTTCAGCTGCCTCAGCAGGTCCATCATATCCGAAAGTCCATCCCTTCAAGGGGTTGTATACCCTGTCTAAACCATAAATGGCCAAATACTAACGCCCCTGGTGTCGTATTGGTCTATTGAAAATGTATTTCGTTGTCATTGTTGCTGTTGACAACATTTTATTAAGTAATTTGCATAAATTTCCATGGCCATATGCTGCACAAACGCCTGAAAGGGGTAATTAATGTTGGACAATAAAAAACGAAACAAAAAATGAGATAACTGAACCTGGAGAATGCATTCACAACGATAAGTAATGCTATTTGCAAGTCCCAGGAGATATACCGAAAGCGATTTCAAATCCAAACCTTGAAACCAAACTATCAGCCAACAATTACAGGTCCGACTTTGGACTCGCCAATCTTGATGGCTTGATCTAATGGCTTTCAATATTTTTGATTGGTGCGCTCCAATTCCGGACTTTCGGACCATCCATCTGCCATGATGGTATGTACCCCCTGTACTTTCGTAGCCCTTCACGGCAATCCATCTTGGATAATAGTTACTGCTGCCATACTGTCCGTACTCCCAGTTGCCCAGTCGCCCAGTTGACCAGTTGCCCAGTCGCATATTGATTAAAGGTAGGGAAAATAAATTGCGGCTCTGGCGAGCGGGCGGCGGCTATGTATAAAATGTAATTTTCAACAAATTATAGCAATTTTTATGCTTATAGAAAAGCGCATTCAGCCCGCACTCAGCTCGCAATTTGCTGCACTCGCTAACCCTAAAGGGTAAAGAGCGATTACTTTTATTATTCCAACGGACCATGGACGTCGCTGCACTTTTCTGCCGGAGGGGCTTGGTTCGGCGGACAGAGGTCAATTCCTTTAAAATCGCCCAATGATTGATGGGTGTCTGTCTAGGCACAATATATATCTATATATATATATATATCTATATGGATGTTTCGTAAATTGCACACAGGTATTATTATAATGCAAACTGTATGATTACGAGCGAGGAATGTCCTCCCGCTCACTCTGTCTGCTGCTCTCTGTGGCTCGGTGGTATCCGAGCATTTCTGGTTTTTCTCCTCTTTCTGGTCTGCTCGTAAATCGGCCGAAACTGTCCACAGTTCTTAACTCATTTGGCCTGGCCAGGCGATGAAAGAGCCAGGGCATAACGCGCGACGTTTATTGGCTGCGTCTGGCCATTTATTTCACTCCTATGATCGCTGGCGGAAGCCATTAAAGCCGCCACCGAGCCGGCTTGGCTTCTTATTTTACCTGCCCTGTGAAAACCGGTTGCTCTGCTGGCACTCTGTGCCCTGGCAACCATTTGGCCATTTCGCTGGCAATTCATCAGCTGCATCTTTTGGCGACCCATTAGAGCGTCGAATCGGAGGGCCAATCCACGTGGTCTTCTTAGCCGGCAGGTTAATCATATGCGCGCAAGTGCCAAAAGCCGATCTCAGCCGGTTTGGCCAGTTGCTGGCTGTTTTCTGTTTGCTGTTTGCTGTTGGCAGTCCAGTCTGTGTGTGGTCTCGGCCATGTCTATGAGGCATCTGGAATCCCCTCCCCTGAAGCCGAACCGCTGAAGATCGGACCTAAGCACAGTCATTAGTTTAATTGCACTGTTTATGGAGGAGCAATGTCGAGCAGGTTGGGTTCCTCGGTCGCTTATTACCACTTCGCATGTTGCGCGTCCATTGCGATGATGTTGTTTGGGCTATGTTGTTTTAAATTAAATTAAATTTAACATCGGTTAATAGAAAATGTATGCGAATCGGTGGTGGGCAAGGCCAGGAATTAGTGGTGCTTCAACTCAAATGGAGGGCTGCACTGGCTGCACTGAATGAGAAAATTGAAGAGAAATTTAAGTTCTGCAGCAAAAAGAGGTTGCAAGGCATTAGTATGGAATGCAGTTGGGAAATGTGTATCACGTGTTATTATATTCAATTCAATCATAAAATAAAACGGAAACCCATCCTCTAAGATTAAAGTCATTATAAAATGAATTTAATTTAAGCTAACTAATCCGCGATAAAGCCGCTTCACATTTTTGTAATCTCCGGTGAAAATCAAAAGAAATCCAACAAATTGCACTTAATGTTAACAATCAATTTGGCCGTCTTATCGCGACAAAATCGACAAGTGCAGCTGCGCCGAATGCGGCAGCAAAACATTTAGAAGCAAATAATTTCCAAACGTACTTAAAATCAATTTACTTAATAACCGGGCAATTTGAAGGGATGGCTAGAGGGGGTGGGGGGTAGGGGTTCGGCCACTACAGCTACAACTACAACTGAAACGCATGTGCAAGGGGGCAACTAAACATGTTGCATGCACCGCACAAACTTCTGCTGCGTCCGCCGGCTGCTCAATTCATTTTGGCATGCGAATAATAATTTCCAGCCAAAGCAGAACAATGGCCGCAAAGCGTTGCACTTGTAAAAAAGCACAGCAACAACAACGACAACAGCAGGAACAACCACATTGTACCGGCCAAGTTAATAATAGTTGTTCCAACACATACCAAAAAGCGAGCCTCCTAGCCGGCGGGTAATCGTTTTACTCACCCGGCAAACTGGCAACGAGCAATTTGAAAGCGCACAACGGCAACAGCAACACGGCGAAAGAGCGGCAACCAACAACCGGCCAAAACAAATCAACAGCAACAGCAACAGCAACCTGCTGACCAGTCCCAGTCGCCCTCTTTTCCCGAATGCACTGGGGAAAACAACAAGATACAGGTCCTGCACTTCATAACCACTTTCATAACATTCTTATGTATATAAATGAGTTTTTAAACATTACAATCCTGCAGTTCTCCCAATTGAAAACCCAAGAGATTCAAGAATGTTTCATTTTACCAGTAAGGATTCCAGTAAAGATCAGATCAGAAACTTTAGTGAAGTATCAGAGAATATACATCAGAGTATCATGATCGATTTGAAGTATTTACCATATTGTAGTATTCACTTTTCGTAATGATTTCTCGCCGTGTGTCCGTCAGCATTGCGATGGTCATCGGGTCTCGTTCCTTTTTTCACGCGCCCAGGAGCGTGTCCCTGTGCCGCCTGTCCATGTCCACATCCACATCCACATCCCCATCTACGTCCACGTCCATGGCCATGGTCCGTGCTCGCATGCGAAGGAAGCGGGAATATGCAATGTCGGGGCAAATTGTCCGAGGTACCGCCAGTCCGTCGCAATCGCAATCCCTATCCCTATCCCCCGCCCGATTTCCCCGGCCAAGTCCAATCAACTTTGGCTGCCTCTCGGCGTGCATAATTCGCCGTTGCTGGTGCTTGTTGCTTAAATTGCAAATTTATAATAAATAGAAGTCGGCCCCTTCCCCGTTGCTCCTGCCTGGCTGCGTTCAATCATCGGGGCGGTGGATTAGCCATTTGGGTGGGTGAATAACAAGCATTTCATTTCAGTTAAAGACTTTGCCATCGGAATTCGTTCTGCTTTTTAAGCACTCAATCTGGTTATTTATTTAATCGCCAGGCGCATAAAAGGTGGGCTTTTCGTTTAGATTGCAATTAAGTGCTCGCCTACCATTAAATCAAAAGCACCGATACCATACCGATTCCATTAAACATCAGCATCCAATATTGTATTAAGATCTTTTCAAAAGGAATGATTTATTCAGAATTGGCTTTCATTGAAGGCTTGTAAATTAAGTTGCTGCGTTTCCAGGTATCTTCTAGCATCTGACAGATTATCAGCATGGGCCATAAATTCATTCAGACTGTTGGCCATTTGTTATCACATAAGGCCGATCTGAAAAGAACATTACATTTAAAATCGAATAAATTGCCCTGTTTTTCTCCGTCCTCTACCATTGAAATAATGGCTATTGCCCGCAGCCTCGAATGCACAACTAATTAAAACTAAGCTCAAATGGCCGCCTGTGCGTGCGAAATATTTCTGCCAACTTATTTGTCAAATCCACTTGGCCATGGTCAAGTTTTTGCTGCTGCCAGATAGTGGTATCTACACACAAGTGTGTTTTTGTGCTCTCCAGATAGTTTTTCTGCCGAAGCATCCGGCATTTTGGGGCAGGGTTTGTTTTCTGACCATTATATTGCATATATTTCGTATAATACGAGGGCAACAACAACAGCATAAATGCCAAAAAATATATACGTTTATATGTTGTATGTTGTTTGTTGTATGCGCTGCTAGCTGACTGCAGAAATTTGTGTGTGCAGAGATAAAAGTGCCAGGGCAACTTGTCATAATAAATTTTGCAGCTAGAGCTGGCTTTTGCCTTTTCTATTTATGCGCTTTTCATAAAACACAATAGCTTTTGTTTAATAACGCTGCGATTTATTTTTTTTAAATAACGCCGAGTGCAACAACATCGACTGCAACATCGACAGCAACCAACCTTAATGAAGCCCGCACAGACTGTTTCATGGGCTTCGATTTTCAAGTATTTTTTTCGACCGATTTTTGCAATTAATAATTTGCATAAATTTATGTGCGCTTTAATAATCTGTTAACTACGAAAACAAAGCCGGTGCGCTCGCATGCAACCAGGGAAAATGTGGAAAGTCGGAGCAAAAAGTTTATCAATGACTGCACAGGCCCACAAACAACCATCGTCCACGATGCAAATAAACTGCAACACTGTTTAGAGACTGCACTGCAGTCCCCTCTCCCACCCCCCATCACGGCTCAAAACAATGTGCAGCATTCAAATGATTAAAACAGCTCCGAAATGCTGCAGCCACAGCCCAGTTTAGCTCGGTTTGGTTCTGGCCAGGCCGAAACCATGCACAATCCAGTACCCAGAATACGGCATACACCATCCAGCGGCCACAACAACTGACTCCCTTCATGTGCGGCTATGAGTGTGTGTGTGTGTGTGCGCCACGTTAATCTTTGAAAATCCGAGTGCTGTATGCGGTATTATGCGAAAATTTATCTGATTTAACACCTAATATACAATAACTTAATATGCAGTGTGCTCCGGCACTTGCACGAGCGGCGGCCCAGGCCTGCAGTCATCCACCAAAGCCAAAGCCGGCATCCAGCATCCAGCCTCCTACTCCTACTCCTTCTCCTACTGCTACTCCTACTCCAGCTCCGATTTCGACTCCTCTGGCCCAGCGCCATCCCATCTGCCAGGCTTTGATCTCGGCCAGGCACTGTGGGATACTCATCCGATTGGGAAGCCATCATTTACAGCTTCAAGTGCTAGAATAGATAAGTCACTATCTACTTTCCAGAACTAACTATCTATATTAACCAATTTGTGGGCCGCATTATTAAGCCTATACCTATAAGCCTATACGCTTACCTATACCTAAAACTTTTATGAGAAAAAAATTTCAATCCTTTGCATACCTTAATTAACATTTATTTTAACTCAATTCAAAGTTGTATCTTGGTTCTTTCTATCTTTTTTCAAACTCCTTAATTCCCAAAAAATATACATTTTAATATTATATATCTATATCTATCTATGGGATTTGTATCAAGTAAATTGTTTGACCCCCGAATCTGTTTCACGCCCACTGTGCCAAAACCTTAACAGCAACAAAAACTGCAAACTGCAATGCAACTCAGCGCCCATTTTGCGCCCAAAAAAGCTCCAACAATTGCGGCTGGACTTACTCTCCCCACTAAACGCACACACACACACATGTAGGCTGGCCCGGCGAACACATATGCACATTGCAGTGTCCGTGTTGGACCCTGTCACTGCCCCTGCCCCAGAACCCCCCGCCCTGCATCCGTGTGCGTTTCGAATGCTGGGTCTCTGGTATGCGGCGTTTGGAAAATGTGAATATGAACTGCATAAATCTTCCAGGGCGGCACTCTTTGCCACTGCGCCTAAACCCCACCGTGCCTCCCGTGCCCCGTGCCCCAGCCCCTCGGAAAAGCCGCCGACCGAAGCTCTCCAGCAAAGGCTTTACGGCTTTTCGGCTTCGTACTCGTACTCGGCGTTGACTCGCTCAAAATGCAAACGGACAAAAAATATCAGGCGGCCCGCTGGCGCTGAAGCGAGTCGGTGCTAGTCCTAGTCCTTGTGGTACACTCGGAAAAGTTGGGCCATGTAATAGGCTCTACAAAGATTCATTTAATTAAAGGAAATCCCCAACGCATAATTGTTGTCTAAGGATACTGAGCACGTTTTCCCTTTTAGTTATTAAATTAAATTTTAAATTAAAAAGTCACTTTACCTTATATCAATGTATGTTGATATATTTAATTCCTCACAATCGAAGCAAGCATTTTCTCGCTGTGCACAGCACACATATTCCTGGGCCGGCCGACTAAGATATATGGCTATAGGTAGTTGGAGCGCAAATGCGAATAGAATGTGGCGGCATCAAAGTTCAGCACACTTACTCACCCGGCGATGATGGCCGGGAATGGGGGATTTTGGGGGTGCTGAAGGACTTTAGTTTGCTGCAGTTTTATGCGCCGAGTTAGCAGGCGGGCGGGCAGGGGAGCGCAGCGGAGGGGAGGGGGCTGGACGGCGGGGTCTGGCCGGGTCATAACTCTCGTATTATTATGCATTCATATCGCCATTTTAATCACACTCACACACGCATCGGAGGATGGGAAAGCTGTGAGCGATATGGGATTACGGGGATTGCCTTTCGATTGACCAGTGCAGTGGAGCCACAAGACTAACAACATGACAATGGAAGAGGACAAAAGTCCTTGCTACATAAAGAAACAAACACAAAAGTTTAAAAGTGAGCATATAACACTGTTAATACCTATAAAATAAACCAAATCAATTATTTTGGCCTTAATTAACTGCCGTCGATTGAGCCGCATTTGCCCGCAAAGTCAATTTTCCCCGGTTGCAATAATGCCAATCAGTTTTCCACGCCATTTCCACCAACGGCATATGTCGCAGTGTGTTGCGAAATCTATATAATTTGTAGCTAAACAAATTCCAACTGTGTACATTGTGGAAGTAACACTTTGAGGCCCCCCAATGATTTATTGCCCAATTTTACTGCCATGTTTTCTTAATTTCGCATTCGACATTTCCCTTGCACCTCCGCTCGGTGGCGGCCATGCGCACAGCACCACCCCGCCCACCACCGCCCAACCGCCCAAGCACCCCCGCCCACTGAACCCCCGAGCACCACCCTTAGAGGGGGCGGGCGGAAGGGAAGAGCGTGTACCGTTAGATGGTGGATTGTAACTCAACGAAATAAAATAAAACACGCACCAAAGCACATTCATCCCTCGAGAAATATCGCTTATTTGGTCGGTAATAATTCTTGGCCTGTGTGCCAGGCCCGAAAACCCACCCACTGGCCCTCCGCCTTCGGGTAAAACAAAAGGCAGCATCTTTAGCTGCTGCTCTCTTCTTCCTCTTGCCACGTGCGTGAGATGGGGCGGGCGGCAGGAGGCGGGCGACGGGAGGCGTGGCAGGACGCCCTGAAGGAAAGGAGAAAGTTTTGTGGCAGCAACTTGAGCAAGACGCATGGCCCAGGGAAATTCTGGAAGGAAACTCTGGCCAAAAAAGGTGAAGTCGCCGCAGGAAAATTGGGGCTGGGAAAGGGGATGGAAAGGCGGGGTCTTTGGCGGGGGGAGGCGAGTGGTGGGTGGAGAGCAAATTTTTCTCTCGTAGACACTTTTTACGAAATATTTCATCGAAATGTGTCCCTGGTGTAACATTTAATATTAAAGGTGGGCGGATGCGGTGGCCAGACGGGCGGAATAACTCGGAGAGGCGGACTCCTTATAAATTAGCCTTATTCTCCAAGACATTTTGTTGCGAATAAAGCAGGCAGGAGAAAGTTTACAAAATGAACCACCGAACCGGGGGACAAGTGCAGGATAAAGTGGCAAAAGGAGAATTCCTGGGAAAGAATAAAACCAATGGTCTGAATAGAAAAGAAAGGAAAATAAAAGAAAAGTAAATGAAGCGGACCCGCAGACGCGGCAGAGACCGCTAAAAACTTAAACCAATAAATCACAAGTTAATTACAGGCGCGTATTAACTCAAGGCAGTGCAACCACAGTGCCACCACCCACAAGAGCGCCCACTCATCCGCCAGCCCCGCCCTTGAAGTCCGGGAAATCCCCCTCCACCGAGAGCTACAAATTCCATAATTATATTTTATGCGATTTATTTGTTCCTCGTTGTCATGTCTGTTTGCCGAAAGATAATGCCGAGCTGCCAAGCTGCCACTGGCTTCTTCTCTCCTCGTTTATCGGCCACCGACTTTCCCCCTCCAATCCCATTGGCGTCATGTGTTGGACCCCTTTAATTGCCGAACTTTTCTTGGGGGAGCGGCATCTCCCAATGCGGGCTCTTCAGAACCCAGTGAATCTCTCGAACCCAACCCCAAACCCGAACCCTCCTCTCCACGATTGATGCTCTGCAAATAATATTGCGCCCCTCGCGACGGCAAACAAATCATATTAATTGTGATTATTAATTATGATTGCTCATTTTATTGGCTACCCATCTGCAACTGAGTAGGGTGCTCTTTCCACTCTTCCTAAATAACTTTAATCCTTGTATTTGTAAGACTTTAAAAATATACTTTTTGATTGTAGCAATATATTAACATGAATTATTGTATACGGTTTTTTTAACTGCTATATGAATACTAATTTCACTCATTTTAAGAACTGCTCAGGATAACAGCGGATTATAAAATATTCACCAGCAATCCAGCGCAATTTTCTCTGGTTGTTAAATGAATATGGAAACGATTTCCACCCCGACTTTAGCGCAATCACCCCCCCAATTATAAATGTATATATTTAATTTGATGGTCTATTTACCATATTCATGATGTCACTTCTATGGCATCACTCCCATAACTTGAAAACTTTTCGTAAGTTTTTTTCGGAAAAGTTTCGCTTTTGCCCAATGCCTCTGGGCAAGCATTGGCAGCTGCTCAAGACGAATCGGGGCGGAATTTTCACTTTGTAAGCTAAAGTTTTCATTGCCCTCTCAAGATTGCGTGTGGAAATGTTTCTTTTCTTCTGTCTTCTCCGTTTCGTTTCGATTCGATTCGCCTCTGCAATGTTTACTGTTTTTATTTACCTTGGTGGGTTTTTTTTGCAAACTCATTTACATATTTACAGCCCACACCATCCATCTAAGGCCCCAGCCATTTATTCATTAATTCCAAGTCCTGCGACATAAATTAGTTAACTTGGACTCGCAGTTCGGAATTGGCGGGTGTTTCGCCCAAGAATTTTAATGTGGATTCCCGCGGGGAACTGGCATTTTATTTTCCTATTTTTTGGTAAGAAGAGGGGTAGCATAAGCTGCGGTTTCTTTTGCCAGTTGTGTCGAAGTGCATGTTTTCCTGGGGAAAAGCAAAAGGAAAAGCACTGGCAGAGGAAAGCGTACAACAATTGAAACTCCAACGAGGGCGTCGGTGCCAAGTCAAGTAGAAAAATACTCGTACAAAGCAATAATACAACAAAAAACAGACAGCAAAAACACTGAAACGCAAACCAACCCATCTGAAAAACGAAGATGGACATGTTGAAACTTAAATGCTCTTGAATTTCATTAGTTTCTCTAATAATTCCATTGTAAAATGTTATCTTGCTCCATCGTCAATAAATTAAAAACAAAGAGATGATCAATAAAAATATGTTAGAAGTATGTATATAGCTTTCAAATAGTTCGTAGATTATACCTCCTTTTTGTTTGCCATCAATATATGATTCCGACTACAAACATCGAAGCAATCTCAATACGCCCTTTGTAAGGGTATGAAAAGGCAACATTGTAAAATGAAACAACGGGCGTGAGCATGGAAAAGCGAACGGCATGGGTTGGTTGGGCAAAGTTTTCCTTTGCCACGTTTTTTGCCGCTCTCCGTTTTGTTTGGGCCTGCAACAATCTTGAACATTTTGGCGCTGTCTTTTGCCGGCCCAACTGGAGAATGGGATTCGGATTGGGAATGGGAATGGGGAGCTGGAGCTGGAGCTGGAGCTGGAAACTGGGGACTGGAACTGAGACTGAGACTGAAGACTGGGGACTGGGGACTGAGCAGTGGGAATGGAGAATGTGGGCCGCAGGCGGAAACACCCAATACAAGTCACAGCTGGATTTATGTCATGCCTTTAATTGGCTGCTGTGCCGATGTCGAACTCTCGAGCGCGGAGTACCGGCCCAGTCTTTATCCTCATTGCCATTCTCGGTTTGCAGTATCAGTTGGAGTACCAGTCCTGGTCTGGTCCTGCTCTTCCGAAAGCAACAATTCTGCCTCCATCCATTAGCTGGAAAATCGAGTTTTTTTTCAGGTCTTTTTGCACTTCCTCGCGCTTGGGCTAAAAAACACAAGTGGCAATATTTCTGCTGCTCGAGTCTCGGTCTCGGTCTCGGCGATCCGGCGGGATTCCGGGGCAGCAATTAAAACGAAATTTTTCTACCCGCCGCCATCTTCGGGATTTTGCGATGGCAATTAAAAACGAATTTTGCGCGGCTTCATTAGGCGCTTTCGAATGGCGGCTGGTGAATTTTGAAGGCGGTGGCTGCCTGCCAGCTTAAATATTCATATGATCCAGGCTTTCGGCTCTAAGGCGGAATGAGATATGATGTGCCGATGTACAGATGCAGATGCGGATACGGATACGGATGGAGTAGCAGATATACATTTAGATACAGATACAGATACCGAAACTGATACTGAGTGCCCATCAAGTGGCAGCTGTTGCGGGGGCCATTGGGCGCATTCAAATTAAATTCAATAAATTTTTCACCCATATTTTTTATCCGCATTTTTTGCCGCCTCGCACTTGCAGAAGTCAAACGACCATCGAACGAAATATCAACACTTGGCCTGGTCCACGTCCTGTTCCTGTTCACGGTCCATCTGGAGAAGATGGGAGGGGGTTTTGGGGGCGTGGCAAAGTGGCAAAGTGGGAAAGTGGCAAAGTGGCAAAGGGTTAGGGCGGCTCTTGAGGCCCAGAAGCCGTCTGCGCCGCACTTGGAATTTATGCGCTCCGGCGACAACATATGGTCACGTAAATTCATGCGACAATATACGATATGATGTCACACACACATGACTCGGTGCTTTATTTTTTATGCAAAACGTTGTTGGGATTTTTTCTCTGTTTTGGTTTTGCTCTGCTTATTTTTAATATGTGAGAAGAGACTTGAAGCGCCCGGGAAAATGTCGCCGTTCGGGTGGGATGGGGTATAAATCCAGGGGCAGGCGCATTGGGGTGTGGGGGCCAGGGGGACAGGGGGCCAGGGGGTCTGATTTACGACAGACAGCCGGTCGCCATTCGCTTAAGTTAATAAGCGTGCCTGGTGGAAGGAGCTCCATTCATTCTGAAAGGAAAGCTTATCTGGCAGTTATTATCGGCGATGAAATGGAGGGATAGTCAGGAGAAATGGGTAGTTTGAAATACCAATTTAATACAAATACTGCTCGAACAAAACATAAACAATCAATCTATTTTTCATAAACATATGCAAGTTTTCTAGAGAGTGCATTATTCACCTCACCACCTCGACTGCTCTGTACAAACTGCAAGAAATGTCACAATATTTTCCCCAAATTCGGACCCTCAGCACACCTCTCATTCCTAAGCAGGCTATTGGCCAAAAGTTATGGTCCGCCCTGCAGCGTTTGGCAGAGTGTGAAATTGGCAAAGGGCGAAATGAAAAACTTTTGGCCCGGCTGGGGGATGGGTGGGGAAAGTTTGCAGTTGTGGCCAGCCAGTCGGCCATCCAGTCAGCCATCCAGCAGCCAGCAGCCTGCCAAGTTCATAATTTCCCAAGAAGATTTCGCAAAATATTAGTTAAACAAAACATAAACCAAAACCCTGCAGACGTTTGTGCATACAAACGTGGGCTAAATCACCTAAAAGCATGCAACATAATTCACCCGATGCCAGCTCCTTGGAACCCAGCACTCTCCCACACACACACACGCACGCATTAGAAGGGGAATCCCAAGAAGCGACGAAGCTCAACGTTTCCGTTTCCTCAAGCAGCACTCCAAACAGCCTCCCACACACCGCCCACTTTTAATGGCCCTGAGTTCAGTTTTCGGCAGTTTGGGGATCGTCTTTTGCATGTGCAAGCCAAGAGCATCGGGTGGGCAGTGGGGAGAAGGACAGGGAAAGGGACAGGGACAGGGACAGGGACAAGGACTTTCCTCCAAGGAGCACGCATGCGAGGACGACGGGAAAGGACGAGTGGCTGGGACGGAAACAACAAGCCGGGTTGACATTAGCGGGCACGGCGCACAACGAAACCCAATTAGAACGGAGATATACGACACCAGAGCGAGGCGACGAAACAACACGGAAAATGGAGACCCTCGATGCCAGCGGAACCATCTTCCATTTTCAGGGGCGTAGTGATGTGCATCTATCTATCTTTTTAATATACTCTATTAATATTCTACATAACATTATTGCTTTTAAAAGGAAAAGGAATCGGGGATTCCAATTTTAGCGTATGTACGTCTGAAGTGCAATTGCTTAGCATAATCATAACAACTTTTCAAAGAAACTTGCGTTCTATAACCAATTTCACAGTCCCCTGAAAAATAATTTGCTCCACGCCCTTGGCCATCTTGGAAACTCCTTGCTGAACCTGCGCCCTTTCAACAATGGAGCGTGTAATTACAAGCGTAAACGCTGTGTGGGTGGTGGACCAAAAATCACACGACAGGAGACATTTTTTGAAAAGGGTTGCGCTGACTTATGGCGGTGGTGGTGAAAGTGGAAGTGCTGGCTCTCCGGCTTCCGGTTTCTCCGGTGGGGCAAGGTGGCACGGTGGCACACACGTACGTATGCGTCGCAGCGCATAATTACTTTACAAGTTCATTATAAACCATCATAAATCCATGGAGGAGCATAGAGCCAGGCGACGACTTACAATGGAAATGAAAATTCTCAACCTTAGCACTTTCTTTCTCTGCGCCTCCCCATTTTGACTCGATCCCCCACTTTTCCTCTACCCCGCTCCCGGCTGAGCCGTAAATTCTTTGTCTGAGGGATGGGCAAAACAATGGCGAGTAATTCACTTGCGAAAATGTTATTGATTACGAAACAGGACGGCAACAACTGCGGCTCCCGGCATCGACCAACTGCATCCCCAGTGCGGCGTACAATGGGATGAAATGATAATTACGGGGTGAAAATAACCAGGTATCTCAATACCACCCCAGAATTTTGGGACCACATCTTATATGAAACTAGATTTCAATAAAATCTACACAAGTTCAAAACTTCTAATCAATTATGAGATGTTCTTTTATATCCAACTGTATCACTATATTTACTTAACCCACTGTATTCACTAGCCCTCTGCACCTTTGGTTGTTTTTGTCGATTTTGCGCAAAAGCAATTTGAGCATAAATCTTCCCAACGACAAACTCGCCGCCTCACACACACTCCCCTCACAAACACACACACACACACCCAACAGAGTGCAACTCTCGCAATGGACGCGGCAGGAATCGAAATCGGAATCGGAATAGGATAGGTGCAGGGTAGGGATGCAGGACTCCAGGATATGGAATGTTGGATGTGGGCAACTGCAACTTTGAAATTAACTGTTAGTTTCACACGTTCTAGCAGCGAGGACTCGAAAAACAACAATACGGGGGGCAAAAGAAAGAAATTGTTGCTCTTAACTTTCACTTTTTTCTGTCAGACGGTGGAAAAGAAAGAAAAAGCAGCCGGGGAGCAGCTGGTGTGACCCCAAAAGGCCGAACCCAAAACCCGAATTCGACACCACGCCGAATGGCACCACCATGTTCATCTCCGTCTCCCTTCCCCCAATGCAGCCATCTCACTTGCACAGTTTTGGACCATAAGTTTGTCGTTTAGTTGGGGGCAAATAAAAATAAAAACTTCAAGTGCCAATTATGTGTGAAATTCCGACACTTTTCGCTTGTTTACTTTTATGCGCCCTTAATGAAGTTTCTCCCGCTCCACCTGACCTTTCTCTCCTTTCGCACACCCATATGTGCAAGTTAGTGTGCGTGAGTGGGTGGGTGGGCGTGATTTTGGGCGTGTAATGCGAATCGGAAAGGTGTTGGGCGAAACCGGAATCTGCGCTAATTAATTTGTCAAAGGAAAGCTGCCGAAATTTGACTAGCCAAAGACGAACCTAATGGTGTCCTTAATGAACACACGCATGTTATGAGGGTACACATGATAGTAAGTTTAAAAGTATATTGTAGCATGCAACTGCTTATAGAGGGTTTCAACACACCGTTTGTTAACAATTTATGTACACAATCTACATTGTAAAATTCTGCAATAATTTCATCTTTTTTTAAGCAGAGCCCTTTCCTGAACAAAAATTGTACTTTTTGTACCCCACCAACAAGACATTTATTATGGCGCATAAACTACACCCCTAACTGATTTCGAAAAAATGCAATTAAAAACGCATTCGAGGCGATTTCTCAACCGATATCGAAGAAGAAAGAGGCCGCCCCAATGCAGAGTCGCAAACGAGAGGGCGTGTCGGATCAGAATGGCGCACTCTTGCGCAATTAAAAGATACTCAGATACTCAGATACATAAATGGCGCTGCAGCCGTCGTCCGATTTGTATCTTGAAGAACCTTCCGCCTGCCCCACCACCCCAAAAAACGAAGCATAAACAACCCGAGTCTTATCGGCGTGGCAGCCATTTTCCCTATTTGGGAGTCATTATTTAGATTTGACACTTGGCGCTGATTTTTATTGGCCCGTTTTTCGGGTGAGTAGCGGAAATGTTGCACATTTCCGTTCCAGAAGCAGAAGCAGCGCCATAACTCCCATCGATAATTATCGGCGACTCGAGGTGACGTCAGATGAGCCCCACTGGAGTGGCTCTATGCGAATTTAGTGAGTTGTGCGTTTTTAGTTTCCGTCTAATGAGCTCTGAAATCGGGAATGTATTGCCCGGCATGTTCTCGATGTTCTCCGCAGATATGAAACAGCTTGACATCGTGCCACTTATTTATTTATTCGACGTCCAAGACTGTTGTTCGGCTGTCCGGCTGTCTTGGGACTTTGCCGGACTGAAACTGAATCGAAATCCCCCATTGAACAGCTTCATCTTCGTAGTCACGCTTTGCTCGCATCTTCCACAAATGCCTGTGCTTGTGCTTCGCATTTGAACTGTTAAAATTCGGTCTGAGTATCCGTATCCGTATCTCTATCCCTCAATCCCCATCGATGCGTTCCGCCAGCTGTCGCTGCTTTGTATCTGCATCGGTATCTGTACTTGTATCTGTATCTGTGGCTGTAGCTGTAGCTGTAGCTGTGGCTGTATCCGTATCTGACTGTCTATGAAGATGAAACTGGAAATGGAAATAGAACTTGAAACGGAGCCAAAATAGAGTCGTTGATTATTTTAATGATGACGCCGAGGTTAAAGCACGATGGAAGGCGTTCCGCACTCACACACTTGGCTGGGCTATATAACATACATACATACTTACAAATGGACATATATATCTAGCAGGCCCTAGATGGTTCGGGTCTATGTAAATATGGAAATGGCGTGTCGCGTTCACATATATTTTTCCTCTTTTTCGGAGGGGCATCGGGCGAAAGGGGTGCCGCGGCGTTCACATCGCCCATTAATTGAGCTATTAAGATAAACCCACACCAAATGCCGCGTTCAGCTTCGACGCGCCATGGGTTTTGAGCTCCAGACGCTGAGCTTGGGGCACTGGGTCACTCAGCCATTTTTTGGTTTGATTCGGTGTGCCAATGATGATGGCATTATTATACAACTAGCATACTCACACTGAATAGAGACAATAAACAGACAAATGTATTCATTCATACACAAATTGGCTTTTAATTGCCATGACATGCCGGCCCAAAAGTAACGCCTGTCCCAAACGTGAAAGGGAAAGCCCTAATTAGGGAGAATTGGAAAATTTCGGACTTTTCAAACTACTCAGTAGTTTAGTAAATGAATTGAGAACGGTAATGGATAGTGAAAGTTACCTCTTCCTAAGACATCATGTTATGTAGTTTAGCCACTTTACTTAGTAACTTTTAAAATATGAAGTGCACCAGCTTTCGTCACTAATCGAAGCACCCTCTTTGGCCGGCGAATTCCCCCAAAACGAAGGCTGTGCCCGCTAAATTGCAAGCTCAACAGGCCCAGTCGTAACTCAAAACCGGGAAGATGCCACAAAGCGGGCAGCGGGCAGCGGTCGGGGATCGGAATATGGATTGCTGGTCAGTGGCCCTGAGTCGCCTGCGTCGCCTGAGTCGAGGCGACCTGCTACCTGTTGCAGCGGCAGCTACCGCGAGCAACTTGCAATGAATTATTTTAATGACGAGAGAGAAGCCCCTTTCGGCCGATCCTGGGCATGCGTAAGAAGATACGCCGCCATGCCCAGATCCCGTCCGAGCGGAACCAGTTTCCCGGTCCGTTCCACTTCTCAGATCATCAGGCGGCCATTGAGAGTTGCGCTTGCAAGCCACAATTACCGAGATAAAGGGAGACACATGAAACAAAAATTGAAAAAAACAAAAATAAAACCACAACCAAAACCAAAACCAAAACGGTGCGTGAGGCTTAAGCCCTTGCGTTAAGCGGATTTTATCGGCGATTCGCCAAAAATTTCACCAGAGGTGCCCTTTTCTTTTCGGCTACAATTACGGCACGGCCTCGCAATTTCGCAGGCTGTACGCGCCACAAATTCCGCGATCCGTATCGCAGCGATCCCAACTGCACTTGGCACATCATTTCTCGGCAAGAGCCAAGGGAAAATCTCAATTACCAGCTCCTAGTTGCAGATGCAGATTCAGTCTTGGAACTAGCCTATCCTTACCCACCGAAAAGCAATTAAAAACTCTGATTGCCTTGTGAGTTTGGATTTGGGTTTTTGGGAAAAATTGAAAATTCGGTTCCTGGCTGCGACAGCCATAAGATACTGGGCCAAGTTGGGGGTGCACACACCCTAAACGTGTATCTCAAAATTTGATAACCGCACCGGCAGCTGCAGTTGCAAGTATCTGCAACCTGCAACCGGCAACTTGCTACTTTCAGCTTGCTGCTTGCAACTTGGATTGTGTTCGTGTTCGTGCTGGCAATTGCAGCTCAATTGCGCATTTGCCACCGCAAGCATCAATATGTGGCATAGGCATAGGCATAGTCGTTCGACGGGGGCCATAATCACGTCTGAGCACCGAGCGATCCCAGGCAGCCACGCCCCCGTCCCCGTCCCCATCCCCTTTCCCTTCCCCGTCCCAAGAGCCTCGTACTCCCTGCGGCCAATTTAATTGACAGATTTAGTGGTGCTCGATTGGCAGTGCGGAAAATTAGTTTTCCGTCTCGCAGTCAACCTCAGCCGGAGCTGAGACGCATTTAATTGTTTTATAGACACTCGAATTCGAATCCGGGCGGAATCTATGTACTCAGCCCCCCACCCGCCTTCCCAACTACCCACCTATGTATCTCCCTATATATCTGGTCGGTGGGTGTGTGTGTGTGAGTGTGTGTGGGTTCGTACATCATATGAGCAAGGTGGAACACGCCCCTGACAAACACGCACGAAAATAGATTTAATTAAATTGCGAATAAAATGCGTGCCATAGAATGGAACGGAGTGGGTGGGTGGGGGCACACATGTGTGCCAAGCCATCCAATTAATCGATGGCCAATCGATGGCTCTTCCCGCCTTTTGGCAGTTTTTCCCTCCAAAAAGGGTTTCTTCCGCGTGTCCTGGGAAAAAGTAGAGGCAATTAATTTCCGGTTGGGCCTAAGAAGTTATAAATGGCAGCAGTGAGTCGCATTTCTTCAACAATTCCCCGTAATCTAGTTATTGTATCGATGAGATACCAGGAATGTCCCCATCCGAGTTCCAGCTTATCAGACCCGAGGACAGCTCCCCAATTTCTGGTAAAATCTCATCTCAGATAGCACGTGACGATGACAAAAACAAAACATAAATTAGAAAGAGTAAGATAAGGTCGAACAACCAAATCGAATTAAGTATAAGTAGTGTATGTGTATGTAGTAGTGTGGCATGTATCCACATCTGTGTGTATAAATAGTTATAATAGAAGCATAGATCACACGATGTGCCGCATGCAACATGGAGTCGCCGTCACCTGGAGATTTATGGCCGCTGGCAACGCTCCGACTCCGGGGTGAGTCACTCCCCCTTGGGCGGAGAGAGACGGATATATGCAGCCAGAGAGGGACAGACATAGATATCGCTCCGTTTCGGTTCAAAGTTCGCTGCAAATGGGAAACACGTAAACTGTCAAAACTTTAAATCCCTGAGGAATTTAAGTTAAAAAATATAACACGTACTGGGGACCCAGGCGCAGCTGTGCTGCCCCCAAAAAAGGAAAAAAAAAAAAAAATAAGGAAAAAACACACGAAGACGGAGTCGACAAAACCTTGAAAATGTATCTTCAGGGCGGCCGAGGAAAAGCCATGGAACGGCCCCATGGAAAACCGACTGGAACCGAATAAATATTCCTAAAAAAGATTTCCTAGACTCCCTCCCCTACTCTCCCACTCTCCCACTCACCCACTCCCCCGCTCCAGCCACCTCCCTCGTTTCGCCCTCGTTTAAATTATCTACAAGAAATTTCGCGCCTTGCCATACAAAGTTTTATTGTGCCACCCCTCGCCCGCACATACCAGCATTTAAATTATGTACTTAGAAATACACAAAAATTTTCGAAAAGTCTACAAAAGAAAATGGCACAGTACAGCACAGCAGGACGCAGATGAAGAAGAAGCTAAGAGGCAAAGAAGCGAGCCAGCAAAATGAATTTCGCACTTTTTCGCATAATAAATTCCGAAACTTGGCCACTACTGGAAAAATCTAAAACGGGTGAGGAAAACTCGGGAGGGTAGTCCCAAGAAAAAAATCGCGGCAAAGCAAAGTTTCGTAAAAAGTTTATTTTTGCATATACATACATGTACATACGTAGGGCTTCTTTTTTGTGGGGCGGGAAGTTGCGATAAAATAGTCGGTCGCCGAGTGACAAATTCCATTTAAAATTGCCGAGCAAAGCTCACGTACTCCTCAAGCAAAGTCGCCTACTTCCCCGGCAACTCCTAAATAAAATGAAACTTTTGCTAAACCTCAGCGTGATGTATTTTGCAGGCCAAGAAGCTGGCACGACTGCCGGGGATTTAAGTTAATCAGCAAACAGGTTTAGAGCTAAATAAATTTATTTACGAGCATGCCTTTTACGCTGCTTGTTTGCCCGCGAATCGTGGGGAGTGCACTTGAGATTACTTGGCAATTCTGCGACGACTCAGCTTCTTTGTTTAATTGAAATTCCTGCAGCACTTTAAACAAATAATCTGTGCGGATAAACCAAAATAGGGTGCTGTGTTTTTGATACCATTGCGCTGAGACTTTCTGAGAGATATGGCCGACAAATTGCCATAAACCGACGCATCGCAAATCTTGTGACCTGTCGCTGGCCAATTTTCTGGCACATTAAATGGGTCTTAATAATTCTCGCAAGGCAGTTTAAAAATAAAGCCACATTAAGAGAATTTATCAGCATGCACGGGCGAGCCCATATACATACATAGATGATAATTTCTTTGTTTGCATCCTGGCCATTTTATTTCCATATCATTTTTATTGTCTATAAAATTTTTTCGCCATTTATTTCCCCCACCCACACAGTTGCACTCGCTACGTACGCTGCACATGTGTGTGTGTGCGAGTGAAAGATAAATGCGTTTTCACTTTATGACTTTCGTGTCGGCATAAATTTGTTAATACCTTTAGGCCAAATTTATAACATAATAAATGCTCATAATATTTAACTTAACATTGTGCTCGGCCCAGGAGAAAGACCTGGTCTCCAAAATGCCAAGTTAACCTGGTCGGATGGGTGGGTAGGTTGGTTGGCTGTTTGGTTGGTTGGTTGGCTGTTTGGTTGGTTGGTTGGCATGGATTGGGATGATGTGGTGTGGCATGGGCTGATTTCGATAATATCAGGCATTGTCTGGGCCTCTTTTTCGTTGGGAGATGGGAGATGGGCCAGAGACAGCTGCAGTGCATTTGCACACACACGAAATTGAGTTATTGCACTTGAAGGCAAATTAAACTTCATAAATATTTAAAATCAGAGATTAAACACGGCATTGTGCTGCCCTGTTGATGCGACTTCTGGCTCCCCTGACTCCCCCCGCTCCTCCCGCCCCATCTCGACTCTCAGGTTGCCAATTAAACGAGCATTATCTGGCATAACTGCAATTTAAGTAGCCACATTCGGCATCTCCCCGGTGCAATGCCACAACCGAGTGCTCGCACGTTTCTCCTTTTCATTTTAATGTGACTGCATCTGCGAATCTGCGGATCTGTCTGTGTTTCTGTGTATCTGAGGAACTGCAGCTCTGGATGCAATGACAGCACGGCAGCAACATCGGCGGTGCAGCGGCAAACGATCAATTTAAAGTAACGATCCCGCCGCAGAAACAAAAACCGCAACTGCAAACAGGCAAACTGGCAAACTGGCAAATACTCGGCCATTCTCGTAAAGATGAAATGTATTTTTTGCGCAGAGATCTCCTTTCCTTTCGTTTTGGCCCCTTTGCAGGCAATTGCGGCCTACGTTCGAGCTGCTTGATGATCGCTGGCAAAAAGGAGAATTTATATTTACGACTTGGCCAAACAACAACGGCGAACAGCAAACAAATGTTGAGCTGCTTGTTGCAATTTTTCAATTTAATTTGCCCGATGAAAGGCCAAATATAAATACGCGAACACTCTGTCATTATGACAGTGTTTAATATGACTCAAATTTCGATTTCGCAAGGCAATTAAAGTAATAATATGAAGCATGTACTCTTAAACGTTAACACAATTAATTGAAGCACTCTTGTTGCGATTCAGGCAAATATTTAGGCCAGTAAATCGATTTACTTGATCACTTTGTCAATGTTTCCCCACCACATTTCGGCGTCTGTTTCGGACCCGAAGTTTTGGGAAAAATGAATACTATTAGAAATATGCAAATGTGGTTACTTACCAAAGTTTCTCCCCTCCGATCTGCAGGTACAAATGGACTGCGAAGACGCGGCCGACAGACATACACCCGCTACCAGACGCTCGAGCTGGAGAAGGAGTTCCACACGAATCACTATCTGACCCGCAGACGGAGAATCGAGATGGCGCACGCGCTCTGCCTGACGGAGCGGCAGATCAAGATCTGGTTCCAGAACCGGCGGATGAAGCTGAAGAAGGAGATCCAGGCGATCAAGGAGCTGAACGAGCAGGAGAAGCAGGCGCAGGCCCAGAAGGCGGCGGCGGCAGCGGCTGCGGCGGCGGCGGTCCAAGGAGGACACTTAGATCAGTAGATCCTTAGATCTGTGGGGATTGGGCGGAAGGGCGCGGAGACAGATACAAAGCAACTATATTGTAACAAATGAACTATTTACTTAAATGAATAATATTTAAATATTTTGATGGTACTTGTGCGAATACGAATACGAAACTTAACCTAAATCGAACCTAATGGAATTATTTCAAGCGTTTGAGCAGCAACCGAAAATACGTAAATGAAACAAAACTACAAACTAATTAACTAGGCTAAGTAAATAAAAGTAGTGCAAAGAGCGCAGATTATAAACCTACTTAGAATTAAATGAGCAAAACAAACAATTTTAATTTAGTTCCAAACGACATACTTCAAGAGGATCGCTCGAAATGAAAACCTCTGTCCTGCCCCTTTGTTGCTTACTGCTATGTTTAAATTAATTTTCGCGAAAAATACTCAAAAATCGAAACACAAAAAAAATGAAAGTATACCATTACAATGTTGAATGCGAGCAAAATTCTGTTGATATGAATTTTTGGTTAAAAAAACATGTTCTAAACCAATTTAAGATACGTAACAAAGGATACAAAAACAAAATGAAAACTATTAAACTTTAACTTAAATATAAATAGAATTTGTTAGCCAAGTAAACATATTACGACACGAAAAACAAACGTTTTTGGGAGTATCGAATATTTGAATGTGTATAGTTTGTGCTTATTGAATAAAATAATGCAATTTTAGTTAACTCTGTTTATTTGTAAACGAATTTGTTTAGTTCTCGCCCAAACGACTAGAGTGAAGCTGTTTCTTTAAGTAATGTGTAGTGTGTTTACCTTTTAAATTAAATTAATGCCTAATTTTATTATTATTATGTTTAGTTTAATGACAAGCGTTTATGAGATTATCCGATAGAAGCGGCGAGTAGAGGAGTACGACAAACCGTTTGTCCCGGCAAACGCAAATAAATTATTGGTTTTGAAAAAATCTAAAGAAAAAAAACAATGAGAAATCGAATCCGATTGTTGTGTTATTATTTTAGTTCTGCCATTGCGTTCTCCATTTCTGTTCTCCCAGTGTAATTAGAGCCTCAGTTGTTTGAGAGAGTTCGCGGGCTGCCCGCTTGCATGCGAAATTGCTTTTGATCTCGTTCCGTTAATTGATCGTGAGTTGTACGCTCTATAGAGATACCCAAACCGATTAGCTATAACGATACGATACCATACCGATACCGATACCATATATAGTTTAGTGGATCCAACGAGCTGTGCTCGACTCAGCCACTAGCCACCAGCCACAAGCCAGAAGCCGCAAGGCGCCACAAGGCGCGGTGTGTGTCCCGAAAATGGATCCTTCAGTTGAGTTTCCGCAGTGGTCGCAGTTGGGGCCATTCGAAACGAGGTCCTGCAGAAGATGTATACGTACTACCGCCTAAGATTCGATTATAGATATATTATATTTATAAATCTTGATATATATTTATGTACTTATATATGTGGGGATCGAGTAAAAATGGACAAACAATAAGAGAGTATTGCTGCGGAACGGAACGGAGGCAGTTGCAAATACGTAAATAAGAATAAGTTAAATGTTATAGATTTTAAACGCAAGTGCGTGGAACGAATGGGGGGGTGTCCCCGTCACCGCAAACCAAGAATAGACGCTAAAATACAATACATAAATATTTAAACGTGGATTATAGTAGCAACAGATATACGTAAAAGAAAGCCGAACCGGTGGAGTCTTGCATATAGTACTGCATCCTACCACTTACCTACTACTTACTTACCAGTGCATTCGTAGTAAAATAATCGCTACTTACTTGTACATTGCTAGTGGTTTTTACTTTAAACTCTCTGACCCTCGGCCGAGCAGCCGAGCAGCCGAGCAGCCTATCATCCATAAGAGACTACTACTTTTCCTATATATGTACTTCATCCGATCAGATCAGACCTACAGATACTTTGCGGTTGCATTTTCTACTTGTAATTTCCCCTCCCCGCGATCGACGATTGGACCCGCAGGCTCCGTTCATACTTAATCGATGTAACTCTAATTTAATGCCATTCTATGTTAGCTCCGTAAGTTGTAAATTATCAATATAAACTACACGTAAAAAGAACAAACACAAAACAAACAGCAACCAGTGAGAATGTGGAAAAAGAAACAAATAAATTAAACAAAACGATTTAAATAATTTACAAATTGTCTTTGGATTTTGGTTTTTGAATAGTTGGTATTGGAGGGCTACGTCCTAAATCCTTAATAACAGTATTGCTGAAGCTTACTAAAGCCAATAAAATTCTCCATTTTTTCTCGCCGTGATATCTAGAAATACAATTTTTAGTGGAGTTTTGCACCATACAAAAGTATAAGTACAAGTATATTACGTATGTAATGTAGACTTTATATACTCTACATCTACACTACGCGTACAACAGATCGAATTTGGTACCGATCTGGCAGGGCCGGTGTATTGCAGGGAACCAAACTTTGTTTCCACAATCTGGCAGCACTAGCGTCAAAAATTTAAGATTCAAATAATTTGATTACTTTTAAAATTTGCACAATCTTACAAACATTAAATTGAGAAATAAATGAGGCAGTTTTATAAAGCGGTTTGTTATATACGAAAGCAGAATAGAGCAAGTTTCTTTTTCGTGATTAATGTGCTAATGAATTGTAGAGAACTATTAAATACCCGTAAAAGAGAAGAAAAAGACGCACTTAATTTAAAGGTGCTTTTTAATTTTTTATTGAATTTTATTTTATTTAAAATTGGCTCGACATGTACAAAATTATTGTTATACATTTATTAAACCATGCTCTTAAAAAGTACCAATATCCGTTTTCTAGTTAACTTCTCTAAACTTATTCAAAAGTTGTAGCCGACACGCCTAGCTCTAGCTCGGACCCAAACCACTGGCGCGAAAATTCACTACCTAGAATTTAATAGAAGTTTGAATTTCCAGCGTCTTTAATCTGTGCTTAATACTATTAATTAAAGTATTCAAGGAGATGTTTTTGTTATGAGTAATTTTTCCATACAAGAATGCTACCTTTATTACTTGAGTGCTATTACGAGTTGAAGCATAACGATCGGCTCTTAGCACTCAAATCGATTCTGAGGAGCTGCTCTTCAAACGAGTTTCCAGATTGGTATAAGAATCAGCTTGAGCACATTTGAGCTCAGTTCCCTTTGTAAGCTCGGTCGGACTCGTTCTCAGCTCGGCGGCAAGTGCTTTCCATACGACTTTTATCAGCACGCACTTGATTTAGCCATACCCGTACTTATGTTATTGCCCTGTGCAGCTGGATCGAGTGCGTAATAGCGCAAAAAAGATCATCGGAAATAAATATTATGCAGCTGAAATCGATTTTGTCAAATCCATTGTTCCTCTGCGCGGTCTTATTGAGATTCAGAACAAGTGAGTAAAGTTCAAAATGATAATACCAATGACGCGAAAATAAACATTTTCTGTACATATGTATGTACATATGTAAGTGCGCTGTTCTCAAAGAGAGATTCTCACAACAAGATTTCAGCCGGTTCATCTTGAAATCGCGCTTTGTATGGCCATCAGTCATCTCTGTTTATCTCTGGTGATTTTCAGTTTATTCAGTACACACCAGGGAACTCGCAAAGTGTGAAGTGAGTGAGAATGTTTGCGGAAATAAATAAAAATAGCTTACTTACCGGCAGTTTTTACAGCCAACTTAATGCACTTGGCAGCTACTAGTGAATATTCAAATACTAGGGAAAATAACTCTACAACATTACACAATCGCAATAATCAAATGGTAAAAAATTAAAAGAAAGAAAATTAATAGGGTCTAATAGGGATTAGCTTTTTTTCTAATGAAGCCCATTTGCATAAATTGTAAAAGTAGGAAACTTACTCAGATTTACTCAAAGCTTTTACTATAAATAAAATAAAAAGCGCTCAAGAATATAACTTTTCATACGTGAAACGTGCTCTAAATGAAAGAAGCTCGATTCAGTCAGAATTATCAAGTATATGAACACACCATGACCCCTATAATACACTAATAAGGATCCTTTTCAAAGTATCTGCGGCATGTGAGAGCTCTCAGTTCGAGTGCGACAACGGCAGCTGCATTTCGCAGTACGATGTCTGCAATGGCGAGCGGAACTGCCCGGATGGATCCGATGAGACGGCGTTGACCTGCGTCTCCCAGCGGCAGCACTGCACCAAGCCCTATTTCCAGTGCACCTATGGGGCGTGTGTGATCGGGACAGCTGGGTGCAATGGAGTCAATGAGTGCGCAGATGGCTCCGATGAGACCAGGCTGAGATGCGGTAACGAGGACGACATACGGCAGCACGATCGACGGCTTCAAGGCAATTGCCAGTGAGTACTCAAATTCAGAATGTAGATGGTTTATGTCCCTTTTGTTGATTACTCTTACATTCAGGGAAAACGAGTTCAAGTGCCCATCCGGAATTTGCCTGGACAAGAGTAACTTCCTGTGCGACGGCAAGGACGACTGTGCGGATGGAACGGGCTTTGACGAGTCGGTGGAGCTGTGCGGCCACATGGAGTGTCCGGCGTACTCCTTCAAGTGCGGAACAGGTGGCTGCATCTCGGGGTCATTGTCCTGCAACGGGGAGAACGACTGCTACGACGGATCCGACGAGGCACCACTGCTATGTAACACCACCAAGAAGGTGACCACGCCCGTGCTGGTTGAGACTCCGCTGGAGCTGCTCGGATGCCCCCTGCCAGTTGGCGACGAACGACCCATCCTGATGGGCGACGGCAACCGAATCCTCACTGGACCCATTACCCGGGGAACAGTCCGATTCTCCTGCAAGCAGGGCCATGTGCTGGAGGGCGAGGAGAGCAGCTACTGCGCCAAGAAAAAGTGGAGTACTTCTACAATCCCGAAGTGCGTGAGTGAGTGACTGTGTTTGGGCCGTAGCCGGGTAGTAATTTCTCACATGTACTCCTTGCTTTCCCGCAGAATACTGTAGCACCGCCGGAGAATTTGATGGCTACTCCACGAGGGCCTTGTGCACCCACAATGGACAGGAAGTGGACTGCCGCAAGCCATTCCATCCGCCCGGCACCGAAGTGAAATTCGTCTGCTCCACCGGATTCAAGACCCTGAGCCCACTGCCGGAAATGAGGTGCATGAAGGGAGGATACTGGAACCGCGGACGCCAGCGGTGCGAGCAGGACTGCGGCCAGTTATTCACGCCCATTAAAAGCTTCTCTTCCGGCGGCTATACGATCAACAACACGATTGTGCCCTGGCATGTGGGACTGTAAGTCTGTTAACTATCCGTCCTCATTGATAATGAGCTCATTGATAATCCCTGTGCAGATATGTGTGGCACAACGAGAAGGACTACCACTTCCAGTGCGGAGGATCACTGCTCACCCCGGACCTCGTCATAACAGCCGCACATTGCGTATACGACGAGGGTACCCGACTGCCCTACAGCTACGACACCTTCCGGGTGATTGCGGCCAAGTTCTACCGCAATTACGGCGAAACTACTCCGGATGACAAGCGACGGGATGTTCGGCTCATCGAAATAGCGCCGTAAGTAGAAAGTCACTAGCTCATTCATCTCCTGATGCACTGGCTTATTCCTCGCAGCGGCTACAAGGGGAGGACGGAAAACTATTACCAGGATCTGGCCCTCATGACCCTCGACGAGCCCTTTGAGCTGAGCCACGTGATCCGGCCCATTTGCGTAACCTTCGCAAGCTTTGCGGAGAAGGAGAGCGTCACGAATGAGGTGCAGGGCAAGTTCGCTGGCTGGAGCATCGAGAACAAGCACGAACTCCAGTTTGTGCCGGCCGTGTCCAAGTCGAATTCCGAGTGCCGTCAGAATCTGCGGGACATCCAGGCGGACAAGTTCTGCATCTTCACGCAGGGCAAGTCGCTGGCCTGCCAGGGTGACAGTGGCGGTGGATTCACCTCCGAGCTGCAGACCAACGCCTTCTCCACCCGGAACACCGCCCGCCACTTCCTCTTCGGGGTGATCAGCAACGCACCCAACGCAGATCAGTGCGCTCACAGTCTTACGGTGATGACCAACATCCAGTACTTCGAGGATATGATCCTGAATGCGATGAACAGGAGCGTGGAAACCAGGTCCTGAGTCCGGGTCTTTATTTTGTCCCCTTGTGATTAGAATAGATTTAGTTCGAGAAATTCTGTGGCCATGCACTTATGTTTCCGGCCATCACTTACCTAGTCTGAGATAAGTGAAACTAAAATATAAAACTCGTCTGAAGAATGGCAGACTTACCATTGCCTTGGACATACCAACCTACTTTCAATCAGAACATTGGGACTACTGGCCAACTGTGTATAAGGTGAATCCAAGTAAGATGTATACTTATACTTTTGTATACAATTCCCAGCTGAGTATATCCTCAATTCGCTTAGGAAGCGAAGCTAAGCTATGTATTTACCCTCTAAACCTCAAATTAATGTTTATTGTTGCTACAACAATTTTGGAATACACACAGTAGTACAGAATAACAAATTATCGAGCATTTCTGGTTTAGTGAAAAGTTTTTCCACCTTTTGAAAAAACCAAGATTTCAAATTTTGAGCGGCTAAAAAATAATCTAATTCATTTCCTATCGATAAGTCAGCACTTCAAACCCACCACTGTACTCGTATTTAATCAAATATTATGACTAACCAGCTGATTATGATGAGTCAACAATCCGGCTATTTCACTTGGAAAGGCAACTGATTGGAGTCAACATGTCCCAACATTATTGCGGCTACAACCCGCCGCCGCCGAACTTCGAAACCTTTTTCCCAGAAAAATACAAGGACCGACTGCAGCGACTTCCCAGTTTTGGGAAATTGCGATCATCGTGGGAGATCCACAAGCGAGCCACCCTCGTAGTTCTCCATGTGTTTGCGGATGATATCGGAGCGCTGGAGAAGTGGATAGATATGGTATACCAACTAGCTGCCCCTGGGTGTCTCGGCGGAAAGATGGACTTCTACGTGGACGATCTATGGAAATCCTTCATCTTCAATGAGGATGACTTCAGCTTCCTTCGGAGTGAAAAAGGTTGTACAGCGGATTCATATCCCCTGATATACGCCGCAAGTTCCACTGGAGAGGTTTTCTTCTTTGGGGATTTCACTGGACCACATTTGCCCGACCTGGAGAGCCTCAGGCTTTTCTGCGATCAGGTGATAAAGGGGACAGCAAAGGAGCCCACTGCAAGGGATCCCAAGGTGGAGAGTGTAAGCCTAGACCGCTGGAACGAACTGATATACGCCGGCGATAAAGATGTAGCCCTTTGTTTCTACAACTCCCTCCAAAATGGCGAGGAAGTGAATAGAAGACTTATGGCAAATCTGGATTGGCTGGGCCGTAACCTGAAGCAGGAGTCAGTGCTTCTGTACAAGATGGATATACATGGAACTAGTGTCCCTAAAAAGTTTCTCGTAGAGTCCACACCTACCTTCTTCTTCCTCCCGGGAACCCAAAAGCATAATCCCTTGCGATGCAAATACGAGCTCAACATGTGGACAATGCTGAAATTTGTAGCCGAAAATTCCACCGAGGAGCTCTATTACTACAACCGTCGTGGGAATGTTAGACTCCATGCGGAATTATTAACACACATAAAGGATTATTTTAGCTTAAGCTAGAATAAGACTCGCTATTAGTTGTGGTATAACCAACCAGAGTTTTGGAGTTATACCAAAGGCGTTCGAGATTTAATTGACTGTCTAATTTGTCTTTGGTATAACATTAAAACTCCATAATATTTAAGCTTGAACTGTGGAATTGGATATACTATCTAGTGCTGTTTAATGTTCTGAAGATATTTTATCGTGAATTATATACTGATAACATATTTATATTTGTGGCGACCAATAGCAAAATTTAATTATTATTAAAATGTGGTATTATTGAAATGTGATGGGTGCAATTGCCATATATTAGAATAGAAGCGTGGTGAAACTCATGAAACTTAAAAATAACTATTACTCTTGAAATTGGACCAGACAATTTCTTAACGACGTTATATCAAAGAGTAGGGAAATATTATAATAGTTAATTTGGTATTCAATATGTAACTTTTTAGCGCCCTACGAAAACTATCGATAGACGCAGGGATGTCTTTTAGATTACGACAGTTCAATTTCGGGAATGTTGAAATTGCAAAAGAAAACTGAAGATTCGGCGTTGGCTGTGTTCTTGGACCACAGGAAACTGATAAACGAGGCATATGGCGAGTTTTACCTAAAGTCCGAACTATTCCAGTTCCATGCCAAAAAGCCGGACCAAGGAAATGAGGTAGCCAAGGCCAGGAAGCGCAAAAGGAAAGCCGGCGTAGAAGACCCGTCATCCTTGGAGGATTTATACTCAGTGAATGGATATCTAGAGCTTCTGAGCAAGCCCCCTGAACTGGAGGATACGCCTCCGATAGAGAGGCACTGGGAGGATGGCTACAACCTGCCCCAATTGCATGGAGCCAACGAAAGCGGACGGATGCAGCGGTTCGAGGGGCATGATGGATCGAGTGGCGTGTACTTGATTCCCAATCAATCCCGATTCTTCAACCACAATGTGGACAATCTGCCTGCACTGCTGCACCAACTTCTGCCCGCCTACGATCTCATCGTGCTAGACCCTCCGTGGCGGAATAAGTACATCCGCAGACTGAAGCGGGCCAAGCCGGAGTTGGGATACTCGATGTTGAGCAATGAGCAACTGTCCCACATACCGCTCTCAAAGCTCACGCACCCACGATCACTGGTGGCCGTCTGGTGCACCAACTCGACGCTGCATCAGTTGGCTCTGGAGCAACAACTATTGTCCAGCTGGAAACTGCGATTGCTTCACAAGCTTCGATGGTACAAACTCAGCACAGACCATGAACTGATAGCTCCTCCGCAGTCGGATCTCACCCAGAAACAGCCCTACGAGATGCTCTACGTGGCCTGTCGCTCTGATGCTTCTGAGAATTTCGGAAAAGACATCGAGAAGACGGAGCTGCTCTTCAGCGTACCCAGCATTGTGCATTCCCACAAGCCACCACTACTGTCTTGGCTGATGGAGTACCTCCAGTTGGACAAGGACCAGCAGGAACCCAACTGCTTGGAGCTGTTTGCCCGCTATCTGCATCCCCACTTCACTTCAATTGGCTTAGAAGTGCTTAAACTAATGGATGAAAGGCTATATGAAGTGCATCAAGGTGAACTCTGCCACCAGGAAAAGGTAAATTAGCTGCATCTAATTATTGTATTCGCTGACATATAGGTGTAGTAAATAAACGTAAAACAATCCAAAACAGTTATGAGTTTTAACAATTTTATTTGTGTACTGTTAATGAGAGCAAATGCAGCTGAATTTGTGTGTAGGCGGCCAGCAAATGCGTTTCCTCCTTCCAGAGAAGCCAACATTGCCTGGCTGAAGCTAAATGTTAAACATTTGGGGTGGTGTGTGTGGGATTTTGTTTTTTTTCTTTTGAGTGTTAAATTAAGTATTAAGGGATAGTAAGCATTATTAATACACATGGTTGATCGCAGGCTACTACTCCATACCCTGGGCCATGGCCGCCGGGTTGGTGGGCTCGTTGCCGCCGCGTTTCTTCGATCCAGAGACGATATCGTCGATGCGCAGCAGCAGGATGGCCGTCTCCACAGCGGTCTTGTAGGTCTGAAGCTTGACGGCCAACGGCTCCCAGATGTTCTTCACGTTCATGTCCACGATTTCGCCGGACTCGCCGTCAATGCCCCAGGCGCAGACGCCATCGCCGGTGTGGGAGGCGTGCTTGGCGCGGAGGGCGGTCAAGGCACGGATCGTGTTGGCGCCGCAATTCTGAGCGAGTGTGCGCGGTATGATCTCCAGGGCATGGGCCACCGCCGTGTACGGTCCCTTAACCTGCTTGCGCGTGAGCAGCTGGGAGGCAGCCATTTCTACAGCTCCGCCGCCAGCCACCAGGCGTGGCTCCAGCACCAAGTTGCGGGCCACGTGCAGGGCGTCCTGCAGGTTGCGCTCCGTCTCGTTCAGGATGTCCTTGCTGGCACCGCGCAGCAGGATGGTGCAGGCCTTGGGTTCCTTGCACTCCGTCACGAAAGTGAAGTACTCATCACCAATTTTTTTTACCTCAAACAGTCCAGCTCCCGTGCCCACATCCTTCTCGGTCAGCTCCTCAGTGCGGTTCACGATGGTGGCACCGCAGGCGCGAGCGATGCGCAGATTGTCAGTCTTACGCAGCCGACGAATGGCCGTGATGCCAGCCTTCAGCAAGTAGTGCTGGGCGAGATCGGAGACACCCTTCTCAGTAAATACCAGATCCGGTTTCACGGCAATGATGTCGGCGCAGATGCGCTGCACAAACTCCTCCTCGATCTGCAGCATGCGGGTGAAGTCTTGCTCCCCGATGATCTCCACGTTGGTTTGGCTCTCGCCCTTCTTGTACTCCAGCGAGCAGTCGAGCAGCACGATGCGGGGATTCTCGATGAGGCGTCGCATCTTGGGATGCGTCACGTCCTTGTTGATCATCACGCCCTTAAGAACACAGGACTCCTCGATGGCACCACCGGGAATCTTCTCCACCTTGGCATAGCTGTAAAAGTAGTTAAGTTAATAAATTTATGTATTCAAAAAATGTTTGCATAATAAATTTTAATCATCCAATCGCTTAACTAATAAAATCGCTATGGTTTCGTTCTTACCGTTTAATGTCAACCTCAAGACGGCCGTTCTCGCTCAGCGTCACAGTCTCGACGGCGTCCAGGGCAATCTTGACGGCAAGGTCGGACCACTTGCCAATAAACTTGGTGCCCACACAGGCCTTGACCACATCGGCCATCTTAGCCTTATCCTTGACGTCCAACTGGATGCTCAGTTGGGACTGCAGGTGTCCGACAATGTCCTCGAGGGCCTCGCGGTAGGCGCGGATGATAACAGTGGGATGGATCTGTTGCTGGAGGAAGGGCTCGGCGGCGGCCAGCATCTCGCCGGCCAGGACGATAACCGATGTGGTTCCATCGCCAACCTCCTCGTCCTGTGTGCGGGCAATTTCAATCATGCTCTTGGCCGCCGGGTGCTGCACGGTGATTTCGCGAAGGATGGCGTTGCCATCGTTGGTCATCACGATTCCGCCCATGGGGTCCATCAGCATCTTCAGCATGGCCTGGGGCCCCAGGCATGTGCGTATCACATCGGCGATGGCCTGAAAAAAGGCGTTTCAATCAGCAGATGGTCGGAAAACGCGAGAACACGAAAACCCAAGACCCAGACATGTGAGTCACGCATACCTTTCCGGCTTGGATGTTCTCCAACTGCACTTTGCGGCCCGATTCTCTCTTTGTGTTTTGACCTGCCGGTGGGTAATTCGATTGCAATTTGGCTCTACGGGGTGTAAATTTTATACTCACTCAACACGAGTATTGGCTGCTGTCCACCGAACATCTTTCTGGCTGTTTAATTTATTTCTGCGTGAAAACAATTGAACTCGTGCTGGCGCTGCCGCTGTTTGAAAGAGAATGAGTGAGGTTAGACCCGCCGATGACACATTATTCGAGAAGGTTCGATAGAAAATTGAGGCGACCGGCTTGATAGTTACTTCTGCCAAGTCTTTCTACTAATCCTTTTTCTTCTCTCACTTACTGCTAACTAACTCTTCAGATCGTTTTAAAGTTTAATTCAAATTCTTTACAATTCGAAGCTGCAGCTCTCTTAAGAATCGATATCGAGAAACAGTTTGCTTACACTATACAGCTTTTGTTATCGATGTCGCAGCATTGCAATTGGGAGCATTCGCCATAACTGTGATTTATTAGCAGGCGCCCAACATGGTTTCAAATTTTAAATTTTCCGGGTCAGAGAAGTCAAAACTTTTACATTTTTTGAGTTTCAGTGGTTATTAGAAATAAAAATACTTAGATTTTAGCTATTTATTATATGGGTCATAATCATCGGTCATAAGGGAATTTCGGAGCCACCGCGCCCTACCAAATTAACTAAATTAACTAAACTTAAAAAAAGGGTGATAAGCGCTGCACCAAGTTGGAAAGAAAATGGGCGAAAAAGATGTAGAAAATCAAAGAATTGAAAAATATTTATCAGAGCTTAACTGCTTTAAATTAGGATTTTTTGTGATGTTTGGTCATAGAGATGAGTCCCAAGAACATCATTTGTTTTCAATGTTTGGCGATACAAAAAAAAACATATTAAATGCATTTAAAGGTAGTTTTATTGTTATGAATAGAAAAGAAATATTATTTTTTTAATTACGTTTAAAGGGCAGTGTAAGCGCTTCATAAATAAAATAAGTGATCGATATCGATAACAATCCGCGAATCAGCTGTTGCCTGTTTGTTTACGAGTAATTTTGGCGTCAATTTGTTTTTAATAATTATTAAGTTTATTAACTATATAACAATACAAAGCCATGGAGGCCAAGAAGATATCTTTTGGCTTTAGTAAGTTATCCAAGAAGCCAAATATTCTGCCCAGCAAGCAGCCAAAAGAGGAAAGCAAGGTGGAGTTGATAAAATGCTTGGAAGGAAACGAAATTATGCCAGTCGCGTAAGTTAATAATCATATCATAAAACTATTATATTGAACTGTAACTTTTAGCGAAAAAGTAGAAGCTGCTCCCCTTACAATCAAAATGATCGGCATGCAGAAGACTTCATCCGCCTTGGCGAGCCTTATGAGGAGGCGGGCAGTTCTGCTGGGCGAGGAGGAACCCGATCCAGAGGAGGTGACTCCAGCGGCCCAGTCTATATCAGAGGTTACCGCAGGGGGTCCCACGGAAAGTCTGGAACAGAGAGCAGCGCGGGAATTAATATCTGCCAGCCAAAACAACGGTGCCGAAGGTCTAGACGGCCAGAAACTTGTCCTGCCCGCCCTAAAAGCAGACGAACTGCCTCTCGATGGTGCCAAGGAGGCAACCCTGGATGACTACGACAACATACCTATCCAACAATTTGGCTTAGCCATGCTGCGCGGCATGGGCTGGGTTGATCCACCGCCAAAAAAGAAGGGGTCAGGGCCCATTGATGATGCCCCCTTTCTGCGACCCAAAGGTATGGGCCTGGGAGCAGATAAGGCACTCAAACCTAAAGCTCTCCTGGTCCAGCCGGAGAAGAACGAGGTACTGGAGATCAAGAAGCTGGCGTACGTGCGCATCCTGGGCGGAAAGCAGAAGGATCAGTATGGACAAATACAAGGTTTCGATGACCATGCAGGGCGAGTTATTGTCAAAATGGCTATTGGTGGAGCCAAAGAGGCGTTCAACGAGTTCCTTTGTCAACCCGTATCCCGCAAGGAGTACTCTCAGTATGGCAAGTGCATAAGTAAGTGGAGCTTAGGAACATCAAAACTTCCAAATTTGTGACATTTTTACACTTACTTTCAGACACTGCCAAATACGAAGAGTTCAAAAAATGTGAAAACGAGCATGGCCAGATTATTGTAAAGCAGGAAAATCCGTCAGCAAGAAGGGACCGCAGGGAAGAAATTAGATCACATCGGGACGAAGCTCAAGATCAAAAGAGTTTGAAGCCGGAGGACCAGAGATCTAGCAAAGAAGACTATCGCAGGAGATACAAGGAAGAAGATAAAAGGTGTTACAAAGATGAAGATAAAAAACTGTACAAAGAGGAGCAACGCAGACCGTACAAAGACGAGGGCAAATTTTATAAAGAAGCCAAATCTTACAAAGAGGAGGGGGGCCGAGAAAAAAAGAAGTATGTGCAAGATTCACGGAGTAGTAGCTCCTCCATATCTAAGCGCGAGGAACGTGAGCGTCGTCGTTCGCCGAGTCCCAGAGGCAGAAGTCCATCTAAATCTAAGCGGGAGGGCCGTGACCGAAGGCGTTCGCCAAGTCCCCGGAGCTCCAGAAGAGCAAAGAGTAGTTCAGACGAGGCGGACGATACGGGAGAGTCCACCGAGAGCGACTCAGACTCTGCATATGAGCGCAGAAAGCACAAGAAAAAATCATCCAGCCGCAAATCAAGAAAACACTCAAAGAAGTCCAAAAACAAATCGAGGAAGGAGGACGACTCCAGTTTGGAGAGCGATGACAGCCTTGATGGAAACCATCGTCGGCACCCCAGCAAGCACAAAAAGAAAACCAAGAGGAGCAAGCACGTCAGATCCCGCACGCGGTCAAGGTCAAGAGACCGGAAGTGATTGATCTATTCAGTTGAAATCTTTATTTAAATATAGTTCATTAGACGCTTAAGTTGATTTGTATCTTACTTGGGATTATCATAAATTTCAATTAACTCACAAAATAATCACAAAAATGCCTTGTCTTTTGTTGCGCGTTCTTTTTCTCTCTCCGTACGCCTCGTTTCGAGATTCCTTCTGTCTTACATGTTACAAACTTATAGTAGGAGATGTGATGGGGCCAGAACCACGACGGGATTTGCTAGTTTTCCGATGAAAATACTCTTCATACGCTGCTCTTATCTTTTAAGATATCATATCATATCATAGTTTCAAATTTAATGCTTTTAATGTGTGATTTAGTGATGCGATGTGTGCACTATGGCAAGAAGATGACTTAGGCTTGATATATATTTTTGGTCAAATGGTGATGAGTTTATCTGCTTGTTTGAGATAAGGATTCCATTACTGCAGCTTCCTCTTGCCGCACTGGATCTTCTCGTTGATAATCTTCGATGCCGTTTGGGTAACGGCCTTGAAAACGTCCTTGTTCTGTAGCCCGGGCCACATGACGATGAGAAGGGTGGCTAGGTACATTAGCAGTAGGTTGTTGATGATGGCTCCAATCCAGGCGATAGCCAGAAGACCCAAGCTTATGACGATTACGAACTGGAATCAAAACGAAAATGTGTGAGATGATATAATTAATTTGAGATAATATACTAATCTAGAATTCTGGCTGCTGTGGAAAGCCAGTCAGTGTTAGAGGTTCCACTGTAAATCAAACTTTAAATTTGCAGTAAAGGATCTACTGCATCTACCAGGTTCTAAAGCTGTTCTTCCCTTTTCATGCACATGTATACATCCCTACCGCTTTCACTCACCACTGTGGACTTTCGCTCCTTGAAGAGGTACTCGTACCAGACCACCAGGCTGCTCTTGACGGCGCACACCTGGCCGCACACGTCCTCAAACTTGGCCTCCTGGTCGCCATCCCAGTTAACTCCGCCGAAGAGCAGGCGCGACACCGTAGGAAACACGTAGTTCAGTAAAATACTAATGAGTCCGAGGAGCGACAACAGCGTAATCAGCGAGAGGTCCAGGTACCACAGTACCAGGTACAGGACGCTGATGGCGCCGAACACCACTCCGGCGTAGTACTGCTTCTCCCAGGTGATCACGCCGTACGCTCCCACGATGGCTGTCCGGAAGGGCTCCAAGTCGTGCTTCAACTTGTTTAGGGCTCGTTTCTGCCGGAAAATTTGCATTTACTGTTATATTAGTTCGCGGGGCTTCTGCACAATGGCGACGCCGTTTTCCGGCCGCAAAGCTTTTGCCAATTACGCCCTTTGCTCACCTGGTCGACCTGCGATGCTGCCATGCTGGCGTTTCCGTGTTACTAGGCGGTCGGAGTTATATTCCGAGAAATGAAGTTGATGCCCAAAGGTGTTGCTTTCTGTTTGAGCGAAAAATCAATTTTCTTGGGTGTTTTTTAAGTCGCCAAAGTCGCAGTGTGACCGTTGTTCAACGTTTTGAAAAGACTGATCAAGGGGTTGTTTCATTCAAACGGCGATTGTATTTTCCCTCTGTACTTATCGATTTTTTCTTTCTATAACTCTGTGTTCAAAATTTCAACTTTTTCAAATCTTGTTTTGATTTGGCTAAAGTCTGATTCTAGCATAAATTACGATGACGTATGGGCTTACAGTTCTCTTTAAAATCTTGACAGCACCCTACCTAAAAAGGTTCACTTTACGTATCAGGCGTGAAGGCGTGTCCAGAATCAATTAAGTAGCAGAACTATAAGGCCATATATGCAAATAGATTAGTTAGTTGATTAATATAGTGTTGAACCCGTATTATTCAATTTGAAACTAGAAAAATGGGAGGCAAAGCATCATTTTGGCTTTTGTTAGTTAATCAAGCAAATGAACAGCACACACGTAGTTTACTTAGATTATGAACTTAAAGCCTTATACATATATTATTTTATTAAATTTCCGAAAAGGAAAAGGTAATGTGCAAATTATTATAAATATAGATCTTAGTAGTTAAAAACTTGAAACAATAACTGAAAAATATAAGATATTTGCTGAAACCTCCTTTAAAAGAAACTGTTTTTAACTGTCTTGAGCTTAAACGATGCTGAGCTGCAAAAGTGTGTTAATGGAGGGACATAATACGTCTGGGCAAAAATCGAATCAAGAGTGATAATCTGTTTCCATTTCGTGGAAATTAGAATTTATGGTTATTACAGGGTAATTCGACTGTAATTTTTGATTGCTTGCGGTCAATACAATTGTGTAATTTCAGGGTGGATGGGAGGAGGGTTCATGCAATAGATCATTCTGTTTACCAAATAAATGCTGTTGTTTGAACAAGTGATTGCATTTTGACCTAATATAAGACAGCGTCTTGGGACTGAAGCCAGCATTCAACATATTACTGATTTTGTGCTTTAACGCATATGTATATTACCAACTTAAATTCCCGTGGAAGCTTAACTTTTTCTTTTATTTAAGAGATGTGATGGAAAATTAACTGAAACTAACGCAAGTCCGCGATTGAATTATTTACTCATAAAGCAAAGTAAAATCCACCTATCTGCAGCGTACGATTATAAAAACTAGACCCCATAATTAAATTCTCCTCGGAATAGTCACTAATTTCAGTCGTATCTTCATATATTTAATTTGATGATAGACAAAAATTAATCATGTTACTGGAAATAGTCACTACATATATCTAAAATTATCGTAATGAATAAATAGATGCACGTAATGATGAAAAGATGAATGATAGATTTCAGGTGATTTTCTTTGAAATACTGCACATCTTGTAAGCATGCCATTTGGGTTTGGATTTTATGTTTCTTAAGGTTTTTTTTTGTCATTTTCTTGTTATTACATCGTGGTGGATTTTTTGGGGAGACCCGATATCATTATATTTTTTAAATTATATAAATTCAATTGATATTATATTATTATGAGAATGCATCTGTGCTTACTCGATCCCTTTCTTATTTTCTATTGTTCACTCATAGCCGAGCGAAATGTCCAATATTAAGCGTAATCAATGAGATTACGATTGTTTTGATCGCTATTTATATTGGTTTCCATGTCTAAAAGCGTCGGCGTCCCCATGGAGCATTGTTTCCACCGCCACTGTTTCCGCGCTGGTTACCGCCAGCTCCAAACTCGAAACCGTCCAGTTTATCTGGACCTCCAGGTCCAGAATTGATTCCCACCATTGCGGAATTGTTACTGTTGTTCGGAAAAACCTCAAACGGGGAATCGACAAAGTTGTCAAATCCAGAGTTGCTACCTCCGCCGAATCCCTCTTGCTGATCGAGAATCATGTTAAGCTTATGGGCCTGCATTAGCAATTCACTTTCCTGCTGACGGGCTCGCATGTCCTCCTCTTGGCGAAGCATTTGGCTCTGGTGACGACGCAAGTGTTCCTCCTCGCGGTTTCGCATCTCTTCAGCATGTTTCTCGCGCATCTCCCACTCCATTTTCTTGCGCTCGTTGTCCACCTCGCGCTTCCTCAGCTCCTGGCGCAGCAGTTCGGTCTCCTGTTCGTAGCGGGCGTACTCCATCTGGGCCTCCAGCTTGTCCTCCTCCATTTTCAGCTCACGCTTAAGTGCGTCCTGTTTGCTCTTGAAGAGATCATGCAATTGCTTCCAGCGAGATCCATACTCGTGCTCAAACGAATTCAAATCGGCGAAACGCGGTCCAATACTCCGCTCCTGGGAGAAGTCGGGCATCTTCTTATTTAACGCCTTCTCCGGTAGGCCGTCGTTGTCGTCGTTCACCTCCATCGGTTCCACCAGACACGGACGCAACGAAGCAGTCAGGAAGAAGCACTTTTCGTTACACAGGCGCAAACAGGCGCTGGCCGAGGACTTTTTGCTAAACTCAACAATTCCTTCTCCGGTATGCTTACCACGATCGTCCACGCTGATGATGGCGCGCTCGATGGGTCCGAAGACCTCGAAGGACTGGTACAGCAGCTCGTTGGAGACGAACTGGTTGAGATTGCTCACACGCAAAATAGTGGCGTTGGGCGCAAAGCGGACGCGCAGCTGGCGTCCCTTGCGCATAGAGCCATCTAAAGCGCGCTTGGCCTTCTCGGCATTTGGGTGGTAGTCTACCTTCAGGAATGTAAAGTTCTTCTCCGGGTTCGAGAAGATCTCGCTAACCTCGCCGTACGGTTTGAACATCTCGCGCAGTTCGTCATCGGTTATGTCGTTGGTCAGGTTGCCAACATACAAGCGGTTGCGACCGGAGAACTTGGTCTCGGTGGGTAATTCAATGGGCGGCAACTCATGGGTGGGTCCACCAAGGCTGCGCAGTCGTTGGGCAATGAAGAAGTCATCGCCGCCACGTTGGCCACCGCCGCCCATCAACGAGTTGTTCATGCCTCCTGGTCCTCCAGAGCGCATGCCGCGATTTCCACGCTGTTGGTTTCCACGCTGCTGGTTTCCGCCTCCAGGTCCTCGGAAGCCCTGTCCTCCTTGATTGCCTTGGTTGCCCTGATTACCAAGACCCTGCCCATGGTTGGCATTCTGATTCGGCTGGTTTTGACCACCTCCTCGTCCTCTGAAGCCCTGTTCTCCTAGATCGCCTTGATTTCCCTGACTAGCATTCTGATTCTGCTGGTTCTGGCCATTGCCACGACCTCGGAAGCCCTGTCCTCCTTGGTTACCCTGGCCTGCTTGGTTGCCCTGACCCTGGCTGGCATTTTGAATGGACGGACTTGGGTTGGCAGTTGCGGGTTCATTGTTCTTTGCGGGCACATTGCCCGCAGCCGGCTTCGGTGATTCGTTCGTCTGCTTTTGATGTGCATTATTGGCACCTTGAAAACCCTGCCGGTTTTGATTTTGGTTGCCGCCTCGATTGCGATTTCCGCCGAATCCACCGCGGCCACCACCACAGCCACCACCACCTCCAGCTACTCCGCCACCGTTCTGGGTGTTTGCTCCAAATCTTGCCTTTTTCTCAGCAGGATTACCGTCGCTGGCGGCATTTTGCTTGGGGGCTGTGTGCTTGCCCAGATTCATGTTGTTCGGATTGCCCCTTTGCTGGCGCTGTGGCAACGGCGAGGCGTTCGAATTGTTAAGCTTAACAGCGCCTTCCATTGCAAAAAAAAATTACTTTTTCGCAGATTGAACGCTCTATGTCAAAAATCACCAATTGGAAGTGTTGCCAGGTATGAAAAAGAATGTTACCAGGCACTGCAAAGTGTTTTGCTACAACTGCTATAACCGCCTAATATATCCCGAATTAAAATAAATAATTTTAAATAGTAAATTTCCGCTGCTGTTATGAGGTTGGAACTCTTTTTAGAATAGCGAAAAGTGGGCGGCCTTTACTAAAATTGTATTGGTCTTTGTCATTTTGTGGAGAATCGATATTTGCCTCACGACTATCGATGTTTTACTGGTTGCGGTATTGGGTAAGTAAACAATCGAGTGGAATTTTTCAGTTAAGACAAACCGCATTTTCGATTTTTAAGGATTCTTCAGAAACCAAAATTAACCCGCAAACTTTGTATTGCCAGCGGAATAAAGTCGATAGTCGAACAGAGGAGTTACATAAAAGAGCTGAAAACTAACATTCCAGGTGATTGTAAAATATAACTATAACTAACTAAATTACTATATAGTAATTTAAAAATTATTCTATTGTTGATCCAAAATGTTGGAAATTTAGTTGTGAAACTCTAAAGTAAAACTATTCCACGTTTCATTGCCATAATAGGGATTTCTAGAAATTTCGCACCCATTTAGGAATCCCCGAAATTCAAATCGCTCATTTAGAAGACAAAGTGCAACAAAGACAAACGATTCATTTATAGTTAGTTTTAAAGTTTTATTATTCGCTCAAGCTTGCTGAAGATTCTCGGTTGACATTCGGTTTTCTAGTACATGTAATAATTAGTTTAACTAATGCTAAATATAATCTGTCTGTTCCTTTACGAGTAATTCAAATGGATTCGGTTTATTTGTAAAAAGCGTTTGTCGTAAAATAAAATGGAATAATATTCTTTTGCACTCCAGTTTTCCATAGTTTGCTTGGTTTCGCATATTGTATATATTTGAATCATATATTTCAGTGTCTAACGCTTGCTTAGAAACTCAATAGCTAATATACATCAATAGTATGTGATTCAAATTCCACTTTTAGGTTCTTGAGTTTTACAGTAAATAAACTACATATTACACATTACGTTATATTATTCTGAGAATTAAATATATGAAAAATATGCATTTCTCGATTTGTTTGGTGTATTTTGGTGTAAATAGCGTGTGGCGCAATATCATTTGTATTGTATCATTTATACTTGTATTGTTGGGGTGTAACTCCGTATATATATCTGTATATCTGGGTATCTTTCGAAGCGGAACGTATGTTTGGGGTACGGGGTACAAGTATGTTTTGAGTAAATTTGTATAAAGGTTAAGGTAATGCGTTTATCTTTAGTAAGGCACTAGTTACACGTTAAGACGCCGCTTAACGTGTAACTACTGACTACGACACAAATTGCGATTGCAATGCGGTTCTCCCTTCTCTAAGTTCTCCGATCCGCGCTCCTCCAGCGATTCTTTAAAGCTTACTTGTACAATTCATTAGCGTATTCATTTCTGATCATTTAATGCGATTTCGATCTCTTGTTCATCTTTATTTCATAGATTTTTACTTAGCTGCTACGGCACTGCACTGCTCCAAATGAAACTAAACCACCTACTAAAGATAAGACTTCCGGAAGGGTTCGATCGGATCGGATCGGGAATTAGCAACTACGTGAAGCGACTGCCACAACTGGGTTTTTGATTTCGACTGAGTTCCTAAGTGGGTGGTAGTGGTGGTGAAAGTTGAGACAGTGTACTGGTAGGCTGATAGTTACTCGTTTGAGGATAGTACAATTCTGTGTTACTGTTCGACTTAACACTTGGGTTTTACGCATTGGGTTGATTACAATAGTTACAATGTCTAACCTATAAGTACATAGCATTAGGGGGAGAGACAGAGAGAAATAGAAAGAAAGTTGGTATATAGTTAGAGATTGGGTTGTTCTATATCGGACTAAAAACTAGTTTTAAACTACGTACAAAGTTGAAATGCAACTGCTCGGGCGAGGGAGAATTTATTTCAATTTCTCTTTACGTTCTTTGTTCTAGATCTTGTTTTTGGTTGTACGAGTATGCAAGTTAAAATCGGTATCAAAATCCATTCAATGATGACATGTAGTTGTGTACCGTGAGTGATTTAGATTACAGGGAGTGGTATGTATGCTGCAGAGATTTCGTCGATTTTTGTCGGCAGTTTCGAAACTTGTACATTGGACTAACCTAGTTGCAGTGGCTACACTCGCTCCAAGTGGCTGGTGTGTGTGGGCGAATGTGTTTTCTGGGCGAATGTGTTTTCTGGGTTTTCTGGGGGGTTCACATGCATAGCGGGGCTAGTAACTACATAAGTGCAGGATGGCATATCATATAATTGAGTTTGTTGGTTGCTTGCTCGCACATTTCTTGTCCGACATTGATATAGTTTTGAGCCTACAGGGGTCATTCGTTTTGGTTCGAGACAAGATTGGTGCCGGTCTTAATAGTAAGGTTCAAATGAAAAACTTTCAGTTTATTATCAAATTTCACACTTTCAAATCTTACAATGACTCTGTTTCGTTACATGTTTGTATGTATTTATGCATAGGAATAAGGGGAATGTGTGGGCGCTCGAGTATGAGTGTGTGATGCGCTTATTGCTTATGCTTCGCCTCTTCTTCGACATGTACAATGAGATTCGCATTCTACTTAAGATAACTCATTTCATAAATCATAAAATAAACCATTAACTAAAACAAGCAATTCACAAAAAATGTACACTTAAAATCATAAACACAATCAGTTGTTCCATGGTACGATACCAATGTAAGTGTGGGTCTAAACTTAAAACATAGCGAGCTGATGAACGTAAGCTACCAGTATAGGTCGAACATAAAATTAAAATCTTTTACAGAAAGTTTCATATTTAATATTATACATAAGGCCGTTGAGGGAAAATCGAGTTCAATACTTAAACATAGGGGGGTCATCGACTTTATCCTAGTCTTTCTTGCCAGCTATTTTGGGAGAAGCTGTCGATGCAAAAGCAAATTCAGCAGGCAGTTTTCTGCATGCGTATTTTTCTGAGTGTGTGTGTGGTATGTAGATGGCGTGGACGTGGGCATTTTGGGTTGGAATGATGATCGTTCCTTGTGACGCATATATTACAGATACTGTTTTGGTTGCTTGTGGTTTTCGATCGGTACGAGTATCAACAAACTGGTGATGATTAATTTACATCCATGTGGATGTCAAGTTAGTCTGATACTGAGTGTTGTTGGTTCTTGTTCTGTAGACGACTGTTGTTGTGTTTGATTTGCATTTGCTTTGGATTGGTTTTTACATATCGGATGCATTTAGTTCAAGAACTTTGCTACTGTTATCATTATGAGGTTGGCCAAGATGATGCAAATGCTTGATTCTGGCAAATAGCTACCTCCGGCCACGACCACATCCTTTTCCTCTAGGAGTGGGTAGTCGATGACGTGGATGATTCCGTTGGTGCACTCCACATCGGGCCGGTATACGTTGATCTTCTTGTAGTTCCAGATGATTACATATCCTGCAAATGGAAGTAGTCGTTGTTAAAGGTGTTAGGTTAAAAGAACAACTTGTATGCAATCGATGGGTGGTTAATGCTAGTGGATTGCCCAATGAACGAGCTATGGGTGGACATGGCCAGGACGAGGTTTTTGTTGTGGGCGGTGCGATGTGGGTTTGAAAAAGGACAGCACTCACCAGTCCATTCGTGACTAGCATACTCATCATGGAGATCTTTCGATTGGACAACGATTAGATTTAGTTAAGCAGAAAGCGAGAAATTTATTTTGAGAGTTGTAGAAAAACAGGTTCGGTTAGTAATGCAGCACGGTAGGGGAGGACCAATAGAATCAATCAAATTAGGTGAATCGAATCGACTTGAATTGAAAGGAGAAGCAACTGAGCCCTTGGCATCCAATGCAATATACTTACGTCCAGCTTCCTCCTCCACGCGGATACTCAGGGAGTCGCGGAACGTGGGTAGGATAACGCTTCCAGACTCTTGCGAAAACTTCACCAGATCCTTCATGGTGTACTCCTTATCCGAAATAGCCAAGTGACGCTCCAGAATGGACTTGGACTGCGGTTAGAAAACATTTTGAGTATAATAGAACACAGGCTTGGGTAAAAACCTACATGATAGGCAAAGTCGGCCATAAAGAGCTTCTTGTGAGCCGATGGGTAATCCAGCTCGGTCTTCTGCCAGCCCTTGTCCCTGGGCACGAAGTAGGTGAAGCGGCGTTGAGTGTTGTTCAGCTGGTCGTTAAAGTGCGAGAATTTTCCCATCTTATAGGTGTCACTTGAGGAATACGGTAAAATGTAAACAGCGTATTATTAAAGCTTTAAAATCAAACATACCTCATCATGGGATCCGATTCAAGTTTGCCAAGAACTGTAGTGTAAGGCACGCCCAGCACGTGGTCGATAATATGAACATAGCCATTAGTCTGGGCCACATCAGCCTGGATAACGGTGGCATTAACGCCGCCTCCCTCAACTGTGATTACTGAGTCCGATCCCTCACCACGAACGTTGAAGTACAGGAAGGTGTTGTTGTTGACAGTGGGCACCTGGGCAATCTAAAATGTTAAATATAAATTGTAAAATATGTTCATTGAAGTAAAAGAGCAATCAAGCCTCACCAAATTTGCATTTTTTTCCTTGATCTTTTCCACATTTAATCGGTCCTTGATGATATGCATGTTCAATATCTGCCTCATCCTATTCCGGTCTCTGCAAAGTGCATTTATTTATTATTATACTGCTATAATATAGTCTTACCGATTTGAGCAATATTACCGCAAAACATTGTCGATATTCGAGGAGTTCCAAGCCTCATTGCTGGGAGCCAAAATGGTCACTTCCGTCAGGCTATTGATGTCGTCCAGAACTGCTCCTCCATTGTCCATTATAACTTCGTAGAATTTTCGCAGAGCTCCGTTCTCAGCATTCTCCTTGAAGATAAATTGCCAAATTAATAAAATAAGTTATTTGAAGTACTTAAATAAAAATTAAACCAAATAATAGGGTGAATGAAAGAGGGGTACGCATAAGCTTATAAAGATTTTCAAGTTCTTTTGGGAATACAAATAAGTACGAAAATAATACAACAACTAGAAATATATCCGATTACAATGTACGCCAGTTATACACTTATTGGGTGAGGGAATGGATGGCTGGCCAATTAGGTCGTGAATCAATGGGAATGCTCCTTAATGACTCACTAGACAGCTGAGTTTATGTGATTTGATTTAATGGCAAAAAATGTACCGAATCATTGGATTGTTTGCGCAGTGGGTTGGTTGGATGGCAATTTGATAGCAAAGCGTTGCACTGATGACTGTTGTGGTTTTTGTTCTTGTTCTGCTGGTGTGATGTTTACTTACGTTCATAAACTAAATCAGTTTTTAAAACGGAGTGGTAGCAGAAATAGTTCAATATTCATTCGAAGTGATTTGGTTCGAATAAAATTGAATTTAAACATTTAAATATTGTCAATATGGGATTTGGGTTCCACGCAGATTGCCCGAGTTGTTCCGTCACAAAAGAACGTTTGAAATGAAGCACAAGGAATTATATTTAATTTTTCATTGTTTTAGGCATTGTTCAAAGAGCAGGCAAACGGTATGGCTCCATTATGTACAATGTTACTGAATTACGTGCACTTTTCAACAATTTACAGCGATTTGTAATATTTTGCATTACTATTACGTAAAATATTTATAGGAGGTTCGGCTGTATTTGCATGTATATATTTTAAAAAAACAAGGAAATAAAAACTCCGACAAAAAATAGAAAGCTATCTTAAGTCAGTTAATCGCACAAATTAAAAATTTGGTAAAATCATCATTCGATAGATAATCTTCATACTTTTAAGTGTCATGTGCACTTGCTTCATTTGCTAATTTAAACTAGTGCTGTACATCATATATATACTAATTGTGAATAAAAATCCGTCATATTCGTAGACGCATACGCGACCTTGGGAACCAATAACTTCATTTTACGAAAAAGATCTACGCTTTTTTTGAAAAAAATATCATGCATAGCAAAAATAGCAGGGGATGCAAACAAAATGCAACTAAAAAGGAACCGAACAACTTAACGTTAAAATCGAATTGAATCTGTTTACCTTGAACGACTGAACGTTTTGGTTTTTGTTTCAATATTTCGGTGCACCGATTCAATTTAGAGCGATATGTGGTTGGGTTGGATTGTGTTTTGTAGTTTAAAATACAATTATTCGGCATGTGACGAGAAACAAAGGATAGAGGTATGGATCAGTAAATAGCAAAAGGAGAGTATCACAAGTAATCACAACGAAACTAGTTGGAAAATTTCGAAAACGATAGCACGATATGAAGGCGCTTACGATTCGAGCGGTCGAATGATATAGCCGTTCAACAGTCCGTTTCACAGCAATATGATTAACTGCTGCACACGAAACGCACTGTTTCTAATGTATATGCCTATGAGAGAGGAAGCTACTTATCGGGCGGGTGGTTGTCAGATTATGCTCAGAATATACATATACAGCTACGGTTACGATGATGGTCAAAGCATGCCGGCTGATGGCGAGCGATCGATGATTGATCATTGGATATGCTTTGGAAAGTGGCGGTTGAGGGATCGAAGAGCGTTAGCCAATCAATGATGGGGATAGATTTATACACTTGCTTAGTTCATGACGCCATTAAAGTACCAATACATTCAATATAGAACAATGGAAGTTTTTGTGAAGTTTTGGTCGATTTTGGTCAGATCGAGCAAAGCGCCTCTTAAGCGATTTTTTTAGTGTTTGCCAATTGGTGACTAAAGCACGTATTGAATTTCGAGGGCCAATTCTGAGCGCGTTGCCCAACTGAGTCGTCAGTCTATTGCACTTTCGATGCAAATAACTGCTAGTGAAATGCATATTGATGCGAAAATCTGATTCATAGAAAAATTTACATGAAATACATTGCTTTAAGATTTTTTTTTGGTTTTCAGCTATTGGCAATACTTACATTACACCCAAAATTTTTTTAAAATAAAATTTATATTTTAAAAATTATTTTAAAATAAAATTTTGCTTTTGATTTTGCAAAGAACCGAATTGGAATACAGACTTTTGAGCAAATTCCCTTGTTGGGGTAATTTTGCATCAAGATTGACAAAAATTCGGTTCCATATAAAATCAGTCTTTTGGGTTTTCATTTGTATTAGTTAGGAAGTATATCTAAGGGATTACTGAAAACTAGTGTCTGCATTGATCTTATTCATACTGTATGTGTTTAGGCAGTGGTTTCTGGGTGCAAGGTTATTTGGTTTTGGCTTTGCCCTCAGTGGAGCACCGAGGAAACTTCAGCCTTGAGAGTTCTTTCCCTTTGGCACCATTTTGGGGGAGCTGCTCACTTCGGGCAAAGAAAAGCCGGGTGTCCGCGTGTATGTTTGAATGTGTTTGGCTCATGTGATTGTAGCAGTCGCTGGACAGCAGACAAGCGATTTAATTGGTTTCCCAGTCTCTTTAAGGAACTGCCGCCAGCGTTATCTTTCAGTGCGTGCCGAGCCAATCAAAATGCCAAGCCTTATCACAAGCCGCAGGCACTATCATTGTTTCTGTGTATTTGTGTCTTGGACTGTCTGTGTCGTGTCTGTGTGGCTGCAATTGCAGTTTATGCGCCTCTCCAACACCCTACATACCTGCAGGAATTGGGTGACCGTCGTATCGATGATCATCAGCGGGCGATGGATCAGATGGACTACTCCGTTGCTCACTGGGATGTTCGCCTTCACGATCTCGGCCAGAACCACACCTTCGCGGTGCTTGGCATCGCCCAAAATGGTGTTTGACTTGACGTACACTGCAAGCCAAATTATATTAATAATACATATGTTCATGGGGTTCGTAAAATAGTGTGAGTTTAGTGCACTGGAATCGAATCGTATACTTACTTTTGCCGTTCTTCTGCTTAAAGAAACTGACGGTGACCTTGAGCAAATCCCCAAAGGCGGCGGAAGTCTTGGGATCGTCATGCTGGGCAGCGGCAGTGAATATGACAGTGTTGGGTATCACATGGCCATCGATGACCTTGCCGTCCACGAGGCTGCTGCGAGCCGAAAGCTGGAGACACAAGCAACAGTGAGATTATAATGCTAATCAAATAATGGGAAATTCAACTAGAAAAGCACCTTAAAGCCCTCATCGACGGGAACCAGGAAGGTGTGCTGTCCGGCGGCATCATAGACCGACTCTTTCTTGGCCATCGTCATCTGGCTGCGGTACGTGCGCACGCCGATGTTGTCCACGTTGAACTCCTCGGCGTTCTTCAGGAACTTGAGAGCATTCGGATTGTTGGGGGTATCCGAATGGCCAGCCTTGACGGTGAGCGGCTCCAGTACCTCGTCGATGATGTGCATGATCTGTCGGTGAGTAAGGATGGGAGTTTAAATGACTCTATGGAATGCAGCATATGCATATGGGGCCACTGACCTGTCGCTTGCCATCGCTGTTCGTCTCCACACTCAGCGATGGTATGATCCGGGCATTGTTCACAAAGATGTCGCCATTCGAGTTCTTTGTGATGTACAGCGGTGGATTGCCGGCCATGTCCGATGACACGGTATTCGGCAGTCGTTTCTGGGTGTACGCCTCAGTGGCTGCAAAGAGTAATCAGAGGGTATAGTCATGTTATTTTGATTTTTATTATTTTTAATCAGCCTGATTGAAACTGAACTCACTAATGTGATAGAGCACATGGGCGGTTTTGCTCTTGTAGCGCTGGAAGGCTTCATTGGTGGGCACAAAGATCGTGCAGCTGCGCAGCGAAAGCGTTGAGTTGGCAATTTGATTGCTCTCCAGCAGGCTATAGAACTGCAAAGATAAACGGGTTCGTTACACTCATTCGCGCCGCTCTATTGCCAATATCTTATCGAACCGAGTGGGGAGTAGTGGGTGGTGGATCTGGGGTGGAGTGCCTTAAGGGGTGGTTCGCAGACTGGGCTAGTTGCTGGGCGGTTTTGGCAAAACGGCAACCGACCAGCACCATGGCAACGTCTAACAAACTAATAAAATGAGGAACAACTTTATGCATGTCCTGGTGGGGATGGCAGGGCGGCGTACCAGAAAAAAAGGTTTATTGAACCAATTACGTAAGCCTCGGGGTGGGTTACGCCGCCCAAGTAGATTGTGTGTCATTCAATTGAGAGCGGGATGTGAAATGCATTTCCCAGCCACCCCAAACAGCCAGCCACTGACCCTAAACCAGGCCCATAGTCAGTTGCTCGGGCGGGCCACCTGCCCCTGCCGCATGAGGCCACATGCAACCGCACACTCTGCGGCTTCCCGGCGGAGAGCCACTGGCCGCCACGCCCCGCTGCACATTCCCAGTCGGCTTTATGAGGTCCTGCGGACATATCTGTGTCTTGGTGTGCCTGTGTGGGTGCGTGTCCTGCCGAGGACAACACCTTTTTCCGTGCCCTCCTTTAAAACGGTCGTGTGACTCTCGTGTTTTCGTTGCTGCCCGGCATGAGTCATGGCAATTTGGGTTTAAGAGTCTGTCCTTTTCCTTTCCCTTTTCCATTTCCATTTCGCCTGCCTGCTGCACATATCTATGCTCTGGCATCGCCAATGCACACGCATGTGCACCGGAAAAAAGCGGCTAAGCCGAGAAATTGATGCTTTATGTCAGTCCAGTGACTTTATAATTGGAAATACATATTTTAATTTAAACTGACAGTGACAATCTCACTTGCACTTCCATTTCAAAGAACAAATAATCCTGACTACTGACTCGGTATGCCTTGGCATTCTTTCACAACCATAGTGGACATAACAGCTTAAAACTGAAATACTCTTTGTTTGCTGACTTTTTGTCCTTTTTCCCGAGTGTAAATACACTTTATCCTCGCTCTGCATTCATTTTATTTTTGGTAATTTGAGACCGTCAGTTGTCGGGGCCGTTAGCGTTGTTGTTGTCCTGGTCGTGGACATTCGAGTCGCCAGCGGGCTTTGTTCTTACGCCGTCTTCAGCTTGGCCAGAACTGCTTGCCGGTGTCTATATCGCTCTCGAAATGTTGTCGCTTATCTGGCCAAGCCAAGAGAGTGCCCTGCTGTTAAGTGGGGTCCTAGGGACTGGCTGTGGCATATGTCACAATGTCACAGGTTGATATGGGATACGTTCAGGTAAAATGGCCAATAGAGCTCAGAGAAGTTTTATTGAATAGTTTGGGAGTTGGTTTTGTTTGCCCAGAAACTGCGACACTTTCTCTTGGCCGCCATTTTCCAAAGGCCATCTGTCAGCATCCTGGCCAAATTCAACCCCCTTGGGTTTCGGATAGAAGCCTTTGACAATTAGATGCAATTACTTTCATAAATTTCCGCTATCGAATGTTTTGCATTTGATGAAAGGCGGCCAGGGCGGAAGGGAGCACGGCTTAATGAGTTTCCGGTTCTTTTGGCACATCATCGCGATAAGGCCAGCTCTTCCCCGGGGAGTCCTTTTCGGAAGCCCGAAAATTTGCTACAATTGTTAGAGTATTATGCTGTCATCGATAAACAGTTTCCCTTTCGGTCTGGGGCGTCTCATTTACTATGCAAACACCACTCGCCGCCCAACCGCCAAAAGTGCTCCCATGGGGGAGGGTTTATTCAAAAGCGCATTTTGATTTTCCCGAGTGCCAAGTGCCAATGACCCTGGGGCCACAGACGAACCACGAACATCAGGGGTGAGAGTCAGACGGCGGAGCAAACAATAATTTGGCCAATGGCCCGATGGGTACTGCTGCTGGTTAACTAAATTAAGCCGAAAACATGTGAGTTGTACGTTAACAATGTCTTTTGAGTTTGGTCCAAATTTACAATAGCATAATTGTGTTCGTGTGTTTGGTTTTTCTGTTTCTGTTTGGTTTTTGGAATTGCAGCTTACCCTAACTGGCATAAGGCGCCTCAAGGATTTGGCAGTGCTCTGAAAGAGATAGAGAGAGAAAGAAAGAAAGAGAAAGAGAGAGAACCGCTGGCAGTTCAAGTTTGTTCTGTTTTCTTTCGATTTGTAGCCAAAAATTGTACTAATTCCTACACCAAAAACAACTACAATCATGAGAGGGTAAGCCTGTTCGGAGGAAATTCAATTTCCATCATCTAATGGAGCCATTAAAACTAATTAGCCAAGAGAGCGAGCCAAGCTTCGTATTTTGGACTAGGGACTGAAATCGGAGCAGGAGGGATGCTTGTTTCCTTCTGGGCGAGTGCATGTTGTATAAATAAATTTAATTGGTACAAATTATGTATGCATATGTCGGTTGTACAGTACATATATGTATTTTCTTTTCGATAATTGCAGCGGCAGCAGAAACAGAAGCCAAAGCGAAAGCGATCGCAACCCCCGACTTCGGATTCCGGTTCGGAATCGAGACTCGGGCAGAGCATTTCTCTTTTAATTGGCAGGGCGGCAGGGCGGCAGTGGGAAGGGGATCGAAATGGGGGGTTCTACTGCGGCATCACTCCGAGGCCATGCCGCCCCCACGCCATGGATCGTAAAAATGTGCACATCCAGTGCCCCGACGAGCGGAGATCCGTCTATGAGCATCTGGATCCATTAAGGTCAGTCGTGGCTCATTCATCGCCTCGCCTGTAATGGAGCTCGTCGCATATCAAATAACGCGCCTTGGCATCGCATTGAATTCTTAAATTAAATTTAATTGAATTCGATGATGCTGCGAGCGCGAGTGAGAGTGTGGACTGTTCTGTGCCGTGAGCCGTGTGCTGTGAGTGTTCCTAGACAGAGTTCAGCCAGCACCAGCCCCAGTTGTCAAGCCAAGCTGTCCACACCCCCACTCGGCCAACTGCAATTGCATCAGTCAAAGGTTAAAAATTAAAATTAATAAAACGCGCAAGACGTTGGCTGACGCACGACAGGAAGTGGGGGTCAATCGCAGGAGGTCAGCTTGTTCCTCGGACCCGCACATGGTCACAGTTTTCTTTTATGAGTGAACTTTCATTTCGACTGTCGAGAGGTCGAAGTTGAAATAAAACTCAGCTCAGCGTGGCTGAATTGAGACATTTATAGAGCCAGTGAATTACTGGGACTAGCAGGGACTACAATATCAGCTAATTTCGAAACTCTCTCCTAAACTCGGTGGTTTGCCAAGCAAAACCACACGCCGTAAGCCATAAGCCGCAAACCAAAACAGGCAACCTATATTTATCTAACCCACCAGCATGTAATGAGAAGTGCAGGCACAAGATAAAAGAAGCCCGACTTCGACTTGGGAAGATAGAGATACCCTTTTAAGCCAGTTTTGTCTACACTTTAAGCGGATTAAAATAATATAAGAAAATATTTAATCGGGCTTATGTAGGGAGGGAGGTTCTCTTAAAAGAATTTTGCCATCCGACATACAAATATTTCAGTTCATGGACTTAAGGACTTATTATGGACAAGCCTGACTTATTAATCCTTTAATTTTGCGGCACTTAATTTACATAAGTGCCCGAAGATAACTTTCCGCCCTTGCGTTTTTATGGCCACCAAATGGACCCACCCTCATGAACAGCAGAACTCCATGTATGAGGCCGGAAATACTTTCCTCCAAAAGTGGCAAACTCCTGGGCAAAGTTACAATACCCTAAGCAAGGGTGCAAGTGAGCAAGCAGAGTTCCCCTTCTCGAGTTTTATTTTGCTGTACGCTCTGTTTCGCCCATCGTAACTCGAAAAGGTTGTGTTTTCTGTGTGGATGCAACTACTTCCCTGAGACACTTGCTGCAACAATTACAGTCTGCTGGCCAACTCTTTTGTCACACGCTTTCTTTTTGCTTGGAAGTCCATTTTACTTTTTACTCAGCGTGTATTTCGGGTGTTAAGTGCTAGGCCGACTAGAAAATTATGCGAGTTATTTACTAAAAACGGGTATTCAACTTCTACTTTACCTAGTATTATATATTCGCTATTAGCTAAAGGCAATGAGAATAGTCGAACTATGCTACTATTTCCGACGCAAATCAGTTCGATTTCTTGAGTATGAGTTATGTGGATGGGTGGGGTGGATACAATCAACCCTAACGTATTTTAATGCATAAACAAATGATTTTTCTCCAGTGTAATATTATTACCACTTCTGCTGACTGAACCCCCGCCTTTGAATTCATTACACATGTTGTTCTTGTTTTTTCAGCCGCGCACCTTTGTTGGCTTCTGACTGCTTTACACAATGTGTTTAATGTGCTTTTCCATGTACTTTGTGTGTGAGTCGGCCTGTGAAGGTGTAAAAAGGCAAAACTAAATATAAAACTGTTATGCTCAGTGGACGTCAACGGCCGGCGTTTTTTCTCCCATTTGCTGTTTGCTGGAGGAGTCCATTCTGCAGACCTGGGCTTAATTTATGTGGCTTTTCATTTTTACATAACAAACTCCGCCATGCATACGAAATGTGGCCAAGTGGAGCTTAGCGGTCGGCTGGACCTGCCCTGCCGCCAGGGATTTCGGGCAGCATCATCGATTTTCCAACAGCAGGCCAACAACAAGTGAGATGGCTAAAGGTCAAGGACGATGCTGCCGGAACAACGGCTACCTGTGCCCAAATGCGGGTGCCTAGGCCCTCTGTGCGTCCCTCTTGCGCAGGCTCCTTTTTCCCGCTTGTCGTGCACCCCCCACCCCCCTTGCTCACTCCGCCAAGGCTTTTCCTTTCAAGGCCAACGAAATGGGGCGGCCCTTGTGGGTGGTGTGGTGGCACAATTACAGCCGACCTCTGATAAGTTGCCACGGCAAATTTATTGACGTCGCCAAACCCATAACAAAAATTGATTTTATCATTTATAATGGGTAGCATTTAGAGCATCACAGAACAGTATCAAAATATTTTGGAGCGGCAAAAACACTATTCAAAATCAATAGAACGTGTTCCCTCATACAAGTCCCCTTAAAATATTTCCTAAGCTGCTCATAAAAGAGTATTACGATTGATTTCAGCAGTTACACTGGCTTTAGGGGAAAAGCGAGGTATTACTGTTTAAAGCTAAGTTTTTCCAACAAAATTATATACATATTAGACTAAAAAGTCAGCTTAATGGTTTCAAAGACTACATCTTGTGTACGAGAATACCTAAAATAGCTTTTGTGTTCAGCTTGACAAAAACTTCAATTTTAGCTCTTCGCAATAATATAATTTATTGCAAAGATAGAAAAAGGCGATCAAAGATACTACCAAAAGTTCGTCGTAGGCAATGTCGACTGTACCCAGGGGTAAGCCAGGCGCGGGGGCGCGGTATTCGGTGTGCGGGTGGCGGTTGGTGGGTGGTACTGGGGCCTTAATCGACTACGGACAAGTGTTTCGGTTGTTTGCACCAACTGTTTCTGCTGCTACTGCTTCTTCTTCTTACTCTACCACCTCCCTTCTCCTCCTCCTCCACGTTCTCGTTCCCCGCTTTTTCTTCTTCCTCTTCTGACTTACCTGAGAGAGTTCCGAATCATCGCGCAGTTTGTCCGCCAAATCGGCGGCGGCGGCTGCGTTCGCGGCGCAGAGCAGCGCCAAAAGCAGCGCTGCAGCGTTCAGCATTTTAGCGGACGAGCAGCAGCAACAACAACCACAACAGCACTTGTTTATGCGCTGGCAGTGTACGTCGTATGTGTGTGTGTGTGTGTGTGCTGTTTGCGGGGGGCGTGTGCTAGTGTGAGTGCTGCTCTACGATTAAGATCTGCAATTCAAAGGCAAACAACAGTTAGCCGACAACAAACAGCATTTCCTCGGAAAAGAAAATATTAATTCACAGATATATGCTGTGTAAGTTTTTTTTTGCTCCTCAGAGTTTTCTTTGTTTTTGCAAGGTTATCGCTGCGCTTCCTGTTCTTTTTTGCGCTTTTTGCTTTGGCAGGCCAGACCAAGTTCCGTTATGTCACATAGAACAACAAGCGAAAAACGGACCACCGAGGAATCGGCAAGCACAACACAAGCGCAATTTAACTAGAAACAAAGCTGCGCTTATTGTGTATTATTTTTTCTTCGTTCCGCTGCTTATTGTGTGTGTTTAATTATTATGCGCCTTCCCATTTCGCTGCTGCGGCACTTTGCTATGTTTTCGATTTTATAGTTTCCTCTCTGGTCGTTCTGGTTATTCTGCGTAATTCTTGGAAAGTCGGGCTACAGGACCTAACGGCCGCCACAGAAATTATGCAATGTCCACGGACCAAACTCGGAAAACACAAATTCTTTAAGTAGCACACACAAACGAACGCAACGCGGTGGTAAATCAATAGCAAAAGCAACGAAATGGCCCGTGCACCTATTTTAGAGTTATGCGCTATGCATAGTATAGATTTTCCACAGGGTTTCAATGTAAGGGGAGCAAGTACCAGTCGGAGGAACCGCAACGTGCGCCACGCTCGAACGTTTTTTTCGAATTAAAACGAAAAGCGGAGAACAGGTTTAAGCCGAGCGTTTGAACTGGAGGTTAGGGATGTGAAAAATATATCAAAATATCAATATATCGATATTTTTGAAAAAATATTTATATCGTGATATTTGTTTTACATGATATATTGAATATCGCTTTTTCTGTAAAATATATTTTTAATATTTCATATGGTAAACTATTATACGGAAGTTAACAACAGCGCAACATGCAATATTTGGAGCAAGTCCATTAAAATGAGCGACAACACATCAAACCTCTTGGCGCACTTGAAAAATAAGTATACATAGTCGGGAAGTGCAAGTTGACAATTTATACAAATTTAAATGGCAACGACGGAGGGCGGTGGATAACTCCGCTAAGCAGAGATGCTGGCAACGCTGTTTGTCCGATTGTTTTGCAAAACGGTTTGAAACGGTTATAATATTAAAACAAGATGGAACGCAATAGTCGTGATCCCCGACTATCTGATACCCGTTACTCAGCTAGTGGAAGTGCGAAGGAGAAATTACCACACTAAAAGTTTTTGGCGGTTTGTGGGCGTTAGAGTAGGCGTGGCAAAAAGATTATTGGCAAAACGAGAGAAATTTACAAGACTAACAAAAATGTGAAAAAATATCAACACATTTTTCAAAAGTGTGGGCGTGGCAGTTTTGGGCGGTTTGTGGACGTTAGAGTGGGTGTGGCAACAAGAATCGACAAACTTGCGCTGCGTCACTGGAGTCTGCCTTCCTTCAACTTTCTAGCTTTTATAGTTCCTGAGATCTCGACGTTCATAGGGACGGACAGACGGACATGGCCAGATCGATTCCCATTAAGCTTACACACTATTATAAAGGTATTCGATTAACCACGCCGTTACTAAGCAACTTGCCACCGGCAACGCTTGTTTACCATTGAAATCAAACTAAGATCTAAATCAGTGTTGAGATTACCATTACATAGGTTGAATTTTGCAAACCAATAACGATGGCTGACCAAAGCGAGCTGGATCAATTGGCCACTGCCGAGCTGCAGAGGCTGCAACGCCAACATCGGGGTCTCCAGCTAGATCTTCGGGGTCTCCTCGAGGAGAAGGCCAAGCGGCTGAAGAAGCAGAATCACATGATCAATGTGCTGCAAGTTGAGCACCAGAAGCTGAAGGAGGAAATTAAAACTCTAGAAGGAGGAACTCATGCGCGAAAGAACACCAATGTAGGTATCTACATATTTAATAAACTGGTTAGCCACCAGAAAAGACTTACTACGATTTCAGAGGGAGAAGCACCTGGGCACTTTGCAGGAACAGCAGGCGGATCTGCAGAAGGTGCTCCAGAATGAGCGGACCAATCTCTGGGAGTTGGAGGGCCACATACGAAAAATGGAAAAGGAGATTGATGCCCTGCGGCGCAACGAAGTGCCCGACAACTGCTACAAGGACTCCATCTGCAAGGTCCAGAAGAGCGTGGTCAAGTTGGAGAACCGCCTGGATGTCGTCAACAAAAAGTGCAGCGATGTGCTCACGGAAAACAGCAAGATGAGGGACGCCATTAACCACATGTTGCAGGACCGGTGAGCATTTCTCACTAGGAAAAATAAGTATGCAATTTCTAGGTTTATTGAAGGGCAACTAGGAGTTCTCCATTTTAACGGGTTTTAATACACTGAGCCCTTTCCCTAGGCTTCTTAATTTTTATATTTTCCGAATTGAGCTAATGGATTCCGATTCCACTCCAGGGCAAACTTCAATGACATGTGGCAGTCGATGGTGACCCAGTTCAACGAGGGCAAGAAGTTCATCATGGATCTCATTGATCAGTCGACCCTGGCCTTCGACCAGCGAGAAGAGCTGTGCAACAAGCTTACCGTCCTGAAGGATCGCAACGAGAACGACAAGGTGATGCACATCCAGGAGATGCGCGAGATGCAGCGGCGCCTGGAGCACGACGCCAAGTTGCAGAAGTTCTTCGACATCAAGGGACAAAAGCGACTCAATCCGGAGCTGGAGCAGCGCGAGCTGGACAAGAAGCAGAGCCAGAAGGAGACCTACGAGAAGCAGCTCCTGGAGTACAAGGAGATCATCGAGAAGATCAAGCTGCTCTACGGCGAGGAGGACGCGGACCGACTGGTGGCCCAGTTCAAGCGGCAGGAGGACGAGAACTTTGCCCTCTTCAACTATGTGAACGAGCTGAGTCACGAGGTGGAAGTACTCAACGATTCCACTCAGGAACTCCAGGATGAAATAGGTGTGTTGCTAGTTTCTGGTGTATGCCATGTATCATCTGACTTGCGTATAATAAATATCTTATTCCCAACAGAACGGCAGAAATCGGAGCAGACCGAGAAGGAGTTGAAGCTTAAGACCGAGGCACTCGACTATCTGAATGCCGAAAAGGAGCGAATTGAGCAGCTGGCGGAGGAGACCAGAGAAAAGAAGCGAACCCTGAGCATCAGATTGGAACAGCTCCTCAAGGGCATCGAGGATATATTCAGGTGCGATCTGGAAAATATATCCTTGCTATAGAATAACTACCCAACTCCATTTTCCTTTAGACAACTGGCCTGTGACGATGCTCCCATCCTGAATGTGCTCAGTACCAAAACCTTTCTGACAGTCCACAATGTGAAGCTTTTCATTGGCGTCATTGAACGCCGGGTCAACCTGATCATCAGCGCCATCAACATCGAGGATAACTCAAACAAAATACTGGCCCGAAAGGACCGTGTTCCCAAGTTCAACATACGGGAATCGGCGAAGACTAAAAATTAATAATACTAGTAGGTGGGTATTCATTTTACCCCAAAATGCTTAGTCGCCAATATTAAATTATAACCGAAGTATGTATCTATAAATATATGACAAATTTGATGTCGAGTGTTCTATATGATAGAAATACGATTTGAGGGTTCATATGCGATCTGATTTCCTTAATTTAGGTTGTCCTTTTATTGCATAAAACTACAAACTACAGCCTATTCAATGAACACCCAAGGTTTTTCTTAGTTCGAGCGTTGAACGAGCCCAGTAGTTTAAATGAACAACCTGACCAGGGTCCACAACAGGAAGACAGCTATGGCGCACAGTAAGGTCATAAGGCTGTAGTGCAGGAACTTCAATCTAATAATGAACAAAATGAATCGTATGCAAGTATCAGACATCTTTCCACAAGAACCTACCGATAGAGCAGTCGCCGACCTTGTTCAAGGGATTCCTTAGTTGGAGGTTCTTTGGCCAGGTAAAGCCGCATGCCGAAAAGGGCCTTCTGGAAGTACTTTTTCCAGTCCAAAGCCTCCATATCGAAGTTGTACATTCGCCGATCCTCCGGAGACATCAACACTCTCAACCGGTCTGTGCTCTTCGTCTCAAAGTGCCAAGTGTTGTGGAAAAAGTGCTCTAGCAACGCCATGTTGGCATGTACGCTTCTGTACAGCTTCACCAGACGAGGCTTTCTTCCCGTGAGTCTCAGGGCTAGATCGAAGAAATAGCCAGGTAAAGTATGGTAGAAGAAGGCGGCTAGAGGGAAGAGTCGCGGATTGGAAATGCAGTGCAGGAACGGGTACCATATCATCTTGGGCAGTGGAAAATCTGTCCGGACGCTCAGGGAGTGGTTCAAAAAGTCACTGTTGACCAGTTGGTTTCTTTCACTGGGAGCTAAGGTGTAGATGGGGGGTTGGGGTCTGGTTTCTCGTTGGGATTTCTCTTTGGATGTCTGCCATATACTAGCTAAAGCCACATTCGCACAGTAGTCCACCGGCACCATGTTGGCATAACCATCTTTGTCGAAGGTGGTCAGGCGGAGGACTCCATGGCCCACGCCGTAGATAAGAGCTATGGGTCCGTAGAGATTGTCTATCCAACCGGAAACCGGATCTTCGTGGGTGGCAATTACTGGGATTGTGAGAGTATGTATATTAGTACTCTTTGCCTTTTCACCACTTCCAATACTCACTGACTGATGGTCGGAAGACACTCACTGGAAGGTCGCCGGACTCCCTGAGGATTACATCCTCCGCCAGGGCCTTGGTGTAGGTGTAGGTGTTGGGAAAGTCTCCAACCAGAGTGGGTGCCAGGTTGTCCATCATTTGCTCACTCAGTAGCTTACTCATGGTCAAAACCGAGTCCGAGTCGCAGGTCAGGTGCTCGGGATAGAATCTCTCCTCGATGCGAAAAATAACGCAGTTGGAGAACGCCGTTGAGATGTGCAAATAGGCCTCCAGGTGTTTCATCTCCTTGGCCAACTGGAGCATCAGTCTCGTGGCACGTGTATTGATGGCCAGGGCCACGTGAAGTGGCTCATTGAAGCGCACCGTGGCTGCTCCATGGATCACTATCTGCACCTCAGAAACCAGGAGCTTGCGATCCGACATATTAATGCCCAGGTCGTCATCCAGACAGTCGCCTGCGATGACGGAGACTCGCTTCAGTGCATCTGGCTTTAGCTTCAGCAGGACTTCAAAGAGCTGGAAGGGTGAAGTAAGTCCTAAGAAGGGGTCTTTCAAGCTGGAACTTCTGACTTACTGGGTCCTTCTCCCAAATGGCGAGACGCTCCTGAATATCCTTCCCCTTTTTGGGTCTGATCATAGAGTAAATACGTTTTACCTCCGTCGTTCGCAAGAGCTTCTCAATTATCACTGGGAAAATGGAGATGAAATATAACCTGATTTCCTGGGTTCCTTCACTCGGATCATACCTTTTCCCAGAAACCCGGTGGCGCCTGTAAGGAACACTACCTTGTCCTTGTAAAATCCAGGAATGCCCTCGTCCATTTCCGTTCTGGATATGATATTGTTAGGCGTCATTCCGAACGAATTCTACCGGTGCGATGATTGCGAGTTGAAAACACACTTCAATAGGAAATCAATTGGGTATGGTCGCGCTTTTTATATTCGCTGCGCCGGTAGACGCAGTGTCACGGTGCCACAGTGACCCGGCCAATCGTATGCTAAATTATATCAAATACTCCCAAGCACCTAATGAATAGTCACAGCTCCGGCCGGATTGCATTTCTCGGTTCTTGACAGGCGCCGAAACATTTGGTAAGTGCACTGTCATCCATATTCGTTTGTTTTATTTGAAAGACTGTTGCAGCACAATTGGAAACGTGTGAAGCACTTGGAGTTTTTGCACCACGCCATTTTGATTTACTTAATTCAAAATTGAAATGTAGAATTCGATGAAAAATCTTCTTCATGGTTTTACTACCCAAGAACAGATATTCGGTTTATACTTCTATGGGATAGCTGTTGTCATCCATACCTTCCAATAAATTAAAGAATCGAGCAAGGCTTCCGATGATTTAGATGCGTTCGTTGTAATATATAAATATATTAGATTTCTGCACTTGCATCAATGTATTTACATACATACTACGATAATATCTACTTCAGCTTATCATAAATAAATGTATCAATTGTTGGGTATTCCAACATTTTTGGCTTTTCTTGGCTTACTTCTACGGCCTGCGTAGACTGAATTTTTGCTGTATATTGTATTTGAAATTATTGTTTAATTATTTTCCCGTTTTAACAATAAATTACATTTTCAAAAACTGCTTCGGATAATAAGAAAGCTTCAGTCAGGTATTATTGCGCATTGAATTTTTGGCATACAATATATTCTTGTATCGGAATCATAAAAAAACTAAAGAGAGGCTTATATGCTTTATAAATATTATTTCGACCAAGCCTTTTAAAATCCGAGGAAAAAGTCTACAAAATTGCGACATTCTGTAAAAGTTACTGTATATTTCACAGCATACTTTTAGGCGTTCGCCTGGAATTTAAACTGTAAAGCTTGCAAAATATATTTTTGCTCTAACCAAATTGTTTAGGTGTTATCTTAGTATCCCACATTAGTTTATTACTTCTACGTAGTTACTAAAATCTGTGATCGTTTTAGTATATCGAGCGATGACTAATGGGTGACGCCATATATAATATGCCAACAAAATAGAAACCCAAGAGTTTGCATTCCAAAAATGTTCACTATTACACTGTTGTTCGACCGAATGAGAAAGCGTATTTTGTATAGTGTAGCGTATAGTGTATATTCTTAGTCGACTGCAAACTTATTGTTCGTCACAAAAGTGAACCCTTTCAGTTTTGTATGTTAAAGATGCAATAGTCACTATGTTTTTAATTTTTTTGTATTTTATTTTTGATTATTTTAAGCATATAATTTTAGAGAACATTAAAATATCATTTCATATCGCTAAAGTCTGTTGAGAACTCCTTGCCCCTCTGCGGAAATTAAACTACGAGTTTGCCCAGTGACCAAAAAGCGTAACCAGCAAGGGAAACCAGCGAGGATGCGAAGGCATAGTGAAGGACCTTCAGACTGCAAAGAGGCTTTGAATTAGAACGAACTAAAGGTGTCATTATGAAACTCACCGCATCCTCAGCTTCAGGCCCTTGGCAATGGACTCCGCGGTGGGTTTCTCTTTTCCAATATACAAGCGCATTCCGTACATGGCGGACTTGAAGTAGTCATCCCAGTCCAGCTGGGCCATGTCGAAGTCGTACAGGTTGCGGTCCTGCTTGGACATCGATTCCCTTAGCTCCGTGGTGTTGGTCATGTCAAAGTTCCAGGTGGTGCTGGAGAACGGACCCAGGACGGCGATGTTCTTGTGAATCTTCCGATACAGATCCACGAGAATGGGCTTCCGGCCCTTGAGACGCAGCAACAGATCGAAGAAGTAGCCCGGGAGGGTGTGGAAGAAGAAGGCGGCCAGCGGAAACAGGGATGGGTTGGAGATGCACAGGACAAAGGGATACCACAGCATCTTGGTCAGCGGTATGATGTCCCGATAAAATATAGATGATTCGATAAAGCTTCCGTAGCTCAGCAAGTTGTTCTCGCTGGGCGCAAACGCGTAAATGGGAGGCTTCTGGACCTTTCCATTTGATACGGACTTCTCGGCCGTTTTCCAGGCACTAGCCAATGCCACATTTACGCAGAAGTCAGCGGGCACCATGCTGATCTTGGCATTGGGGTCCACCGTGGTGACCCGCATTATACCGCGAGCTCCGCCGAAGCAGAGGGCCAATGGTCCGAATAGGTTGTCCACCCAGCCAACCAGGGGCTCCTTGTAAGTGGACATTACTGGGAATAGTTAAGTTGCAGCTTTTGAAGGTTAATCCCAATCTGGTGCACTTACTGATCGCCGGGCGGAAGATGCACAGTGGCAGGTCGCCCGCCTCCCGCAGGATCACATCCTCAGCCAGGGCTTTGGTGTAGGTGTACGTGTTGGGGAAGGAGCCAACCAGGCTCGGTTCCATCGCGTCCAGTAATTGATTGCTCACCATTTCACCCACGGCCAGGATCTTATCCGAGCTGCAGTTCAAGTGCTCCGGATAGAAACGCTCCGCGATGTCATGCACCACGCAGTTGGAGTAGGCGGTGGAGATGTGGACGTAGGACACCAGCTGGGTCATCTGCTTGGCCAGCTGAAGCATCAGACGAGTGGCCCGCACATTGATGGCCAGGGACAGGTGAAGGGCCTCGTCGAATCGTACAGTAGCGGCTCCATGGATTACAACCTGCACCTCGGCGGTCAGGATCCTCCGATCCGATTGGCTAATACCCAGATCCGAGTCCAGGCAGTCCCCCTCGATGGGACAAACCCGCTGCAAGGCATCTGGCTTCGTCCTCAGGAGCACCTCGAACACCTTCGGAACAGGAGGGGTCAAGACGCATTTGCCACCCTAGCACTGAAGATCACTCACCGGATCCTTCGCCCAGGTTGTGATTCGGTCCTGGATGGGCACTCCGCGCTTGGCTCTGATTAAGGAGTAAATCCGATTGACTTCCGTGGTCCTCAGGAGTTTCTCAGTGATCACTGTAAAAATCATACTCCATAAGCTTGCGATAATATTCCAAGAGTGGGGTACCTTTTCCCAGAAATCCGGTGCCACCCGTAAGGAAAACGGTCTTGTTTTTAAAGAATCCTTGTATATCACTATCCATTTTGCTCCGGGAAAGGTAATTGAACGCTTCGTGCGCCAGTGAACTGAAAAGTGATTCCAAACTAGCGCTTCTATTTATTTGCGAATTTATAAGTTACACCCAACAAAGGTCGAGTTCAGCATATTCAAGACACCCAATGGACTCCCGTTTTAGGGAGGAGCTCGTGCTCCAACCGCTGCGAAAGTGTATTTTTTTTGGGTATAACAAATTATTTGTGCAGCAAAAGAAGTCACTTCGCTTTATATTGGCACCACTATGTGTGCATCTAATTTGCAACATTCAAGTTGATTCAAAATGAAGTATCGAGCTGTCATCTCTTACGCGGAATTCAAATGAGTATATAAATGGAAAAAAGAATGGTAAAATATAAAGTGCATGCGATGACTTACGATTTCCGGGTATATAATTATTTTATGGGCACGTGTAAGAAGTTCCCGATCGGTCGTTACATAATTGCATATATCTACTCGTGACTACGACACCGAGTAAGTGCTAGACCATGTCTTCCTTATAGGAACCTCATATAGTTAAACCATTTCGTTCATCCATTTATAGCCTAATTATTTAAAGAAGGTGGTAATAAGTGCACACTATATGTACGTACTCTATGTAATCAGTTGCGTATACTTTCAACAATCGATTGTGTTATTCAGTGCACCTTTTCGGAACGGCTTCCAAGGGGAGAACACCAAAGCAACCATTCACGTAACCCAAGTAAAAGTCATGTCATACGCTACTTTCTATGTGTTGAATATATTTATTGAGGCAATTACCGCGAGTCGGCTGATAGCCTATATACTTCTGAATCACACTAGGATCCTTGCCAACGACCACAATGCTAGTAGAGCCACAAAACAGAGGACAGCTTGCAGGATATGATGGAGCAGCTTCAAACTAAAATACAATAACATGTAGTACTATGTGCTATGTAAGAAACAGAAAGGACCATGGACATTACCGCCTAATGAGCTTCTTGCCTTGAGCAATGGACTCCGGAGTGGGTGGCTCGTTTCCCAAAAACTGCCGCATGCCACGAAGAGCTTGAAGGAAGTATGCCTTCCAGTTGAGGCTGGCCATATCGAAGTAGTATATCCTTCGATCCTCCTCCGACATGAGCTGCCTCAGACGATCCGTGTTCCGCATGTCAAAGCGCCAGCTCTTGCAGGCAAAGGGGCCCAAGATGCCCAGAGTCTTGTGGATCTTCTCGTAAACCTTTACCAGCCTGGGCTTCCGGCCACTCAGCCAGAGAGCCAGGTCGAAGAAGTAGGCTGGCAGGGTGTGATAGAAGAAAGCTGCCAGGGGGAAGAGCCACGGCACTGTGATGCAGTGAATGAAGGGATACCAAATCATCTTGGTCAGCGGGCAGTTGGTGCGTCCGTCGAGGGCGTGTCGGATGAACTGCCCGTGGGTGATTTTGTTCTGCTCAATGGGCGCCAGCTGGTAGATAACAGGTGTTTCCTGTGCCTCCATTCCGCTGCCTTCGTCAATGGTCTTCCAGGTGCAGGCCAGAGTCAAATTGGCGCAGTAGTCCACGGGCACCAGGCTTGCCTCGGCATGGTGATCGATGGTGGCAATGCGCAGTACCCCACGGGCCACGCCGAAAAGAATGGCCATTGGTCCGTACATGTTGTCAATCCAGCCGGAGATGGGTTCCTTGTGTGCCGCGATAACTGGGTTGGGAAAACAACTCAACTAAGACGCGGCGGAGACTGGGCACTTAGCAAGATCACTTACTGACTGCCGGTCGGAAGATGCACAGTGGCAAGCCACCCGCTTCCTTCAGGATCACGTCCTCGGCCAGTGCTTTGGTGTAGGTGTACGTGTTGGGAAAAGGGCCAAGAAGCGCTTGCTCCATGTTGTCCAGGAGCTCGTCGCTCACCAGCTCAGCCATGGCCAGCACCTTATCGGCGCTGCAGTTGAGGTGCTCGGGGTAGAAGTTTTCCTTGATGTTGTAGATAATGCAGTTGGAGAAGGCGGTGGAGATGTGAACAAAGGCCTGCAGCTGCCTCATTTCCTTGGCCAGTTGGATCATCAGTTTGGTGGCCCTTGTGTTGATGGCAAGGGCCGTGTGCAGCGGCTCATTGAATCGCACGGTGGCTGCTCCATGGATGACAATCTGCACCTCGGAGGCCAGAAGTCTGCGATCATTCTCGCAGATTCCCAAATCGAAGTCGAGGCAATCCCCTGCGATGGGACAAACTCTTTGAAGGGCCTCCGGCTTGGACTTGAGCAGCAGTTCAAATACCTTTTCAAAACCTTTTGAGTGAGTGCTTCTTTTGGGTTTCCTCGCTCTTACTTACCGCGTCCTTCGACCACGTGATAACCCGATCCGTAATCTCAACTCCGCGCTTCGGTCTAATCAACACATAGATGCGTTTCACCTCCGTGGTCCGCAGAAGTTTCTCAATGACGACTTTTCCCAAGAAGCCAGTGGCTCCAGTGAGGAACACCGTCTTGCTCCGGAAGCATCTCTGAATATCCGTATCCATTAGGATTAAAAAAGTGCAGAAGTTGGTTTACGCTCAAACTGGCGGCAAAGAGTCTATCCGATAAAGGTAAACGTTGCTTTCGTTTTTAACAAAGAACAGCTTTAATGTAAATCACCTTGATTTCGCGGCGGATATTTATACAAAATGTTCGGTCGTTCGGTGAACTGAAGACCCAGGGCTGGTAATTACGAATAATATTATGGAACTTACTTATGCATTTGGTTTCCAATTTTAGTTTATGTTGGGGTAATGGCTACCAAAAGTAGGTAAAGTTGTTAGCTATTTAAATAAATGGCAAAAGTGTATTTTATTTCTGCACCCCTGCCTTATTTCCCTATATGCTCATTTCCATATTCTTTTAAATCGAGTATAGCGAGTGTTTGCCAACCAAATGACCCACGAAGGAGGTCTAAGTACGGATTGTGGGTAAATTTTGTAAATGCAAACCATTACTTTGTAAAATTTGATTACTGCCAGTGTAATTATTAGTATCGTTTTATACTGAAACATTAAACTATGATGAATGAAACTAAACTATAGATTAAATAAAGAGTATTTTGATAAATAAATAAAAATGATTGAAACCCATTTTTCAAAAATTAGTTGATTATTAGTTTACTTACATTTATTACACTTATTAAAAAAAACTAATTTCTAATATAAATATTTACTTCTAAACATGTCGACAATAATATATTAAGCTTTACCTTTGTGTGTTTCGACACAGGGAATGTTTCAAATGTATCTACTTTCTGTAACTGTGTAACTGTGTTTGCACTTGCTTAAATCTAAAATAAACAACTAACAGAATTCGTTTTGAAAACACATGGCAACCTAGACGAAATATGGTACGTAGCTCAACATACATATAATGCCACCGAAATTTTCAAATAAACAAAAGTAAAATATTCACTTTGAGCTTCGCGTAATGTCATGTAGAAAAAGGTAAAACGGTCCTACCGCTAGAGCTATCTATCGATAGGCGTTATCGATTTATTATTGACAATCAGAATCAGCTGTCCAGTTGTATAATTTTTGATGTGAGGTGAGGAAATGGCATGCGCCAAGAAGTTGCTTTTTCGCGTTTTCCTGAATAACTCTTTGACGGCGAACCGCACAATCACCATGTCCGCCGCCCGACGCGCCGAGGAGGCCATCGAGAAGCTGAAGGAGGACAATCCCTACTACTCCAAGTACGCGAGCAAGATTTCCAAGATGCAGCAGACGTCGGCTGAGGAGTTCCTAGATCGCGTGGAGCGTGTGTTGAATCCCATCAAGGATGGCCAGAGCCAGGCCAGGTAAGTTCAGATTTCGGGCAGGAGGTACTCCATGGCTGATCCCCTGCCAATTCCAGGTCCTACTCCGAGCTGCTTAATCCCAAGCAAAAGCTGCAGGCTGAGCAGACGGCTGAACTGCCCCACAAGAAGCTCACTGACATCATGAAACTGGAACTGATTGAAGACAAGACCGCCGAGGAGGTCTCCAAGATCTGGCTGGAGTACCATAAGACTAAGGAGGTCCTGGCCGCCACTCTAACCACTTCTCAGTACGAGAGTCTCATGGCGCGCGCCAAGGAGCACCCTGTCTTTTTGCTGCCGCTGCCCCGCAGTGAGGGATTCGAGTTCGTCATGCTGCAGTTTGCTGCCAACACCGTGCACTTCACCCCGCTCTTGGCGTACCAGGTGCACCACGAGAACGCTCCCGAGTGTCTCACTCTGGTCCACTACACCGAGGTCCAGGACAAGGGAGTTGTTCTTATGCGCGGCGAATACGACACTAAGGTACTCACTGCTCAGGAGGCTCAGTGCCTGGCCAATGAGTTGCAGATGTTCTACTTGACGCCCGACGAGGGCAAGCTGCGCTTGCTGAACACTTTTACCCGCAAGCCGGACGAGTTCAAGCACATGGATCTGATTACGGAAGTTGAGAACATACAGCTGGTCTAGGCCCTGCGATTTTAGTCAAAATAAACACAACAAACACGACACGGATATATTAAACACAAAACAGTATTCATTTCGCAAATTGTAAGTCTTCACATTCAATGCACACAAGATGGAGCACTTTGATTCGGTAATGGAAGATATTGGTAAATATTCAAAAGTCCCGAAGCACTTTGCATGCACAAGCATAGCTCACCCCCTCAGGTTTCGGAAGGGTCCATCTGTTCGCCACTCTGACCCTCGGTCTCCTGCAGATGCTCACCATTCAAGAAACAATGGGAATGGGCATCATCGGTCCGGCGGCCGTCTGCGATCTGCGCATGAATGAGGCGCAATTGGCCTCGGTAGCAGCGGCCGGCTTTATGGGCATTATATGCTCCTCCTACTTCTGGGGATACATCACTGACAAGAAAGGTCGGCGCTGGACGCTTTTGCGCACCATTACCATAAGCAACTTGTGCTCGGTAGCCTCCATGTTCACGGTAACATTCACCGGCTTCTTTGTCATGCGCTTTATCACATGTATTTTGTGAGTACCATGCGGAGATCGAAGACCATAGCGTACACTTACAAAATTTAAGCTTTCCTCCAGTGTGGCCGGACCAAGCTTCGTGGCAGCCACCTACCTAAGTGAGTTCTGCTCGCATCGGATTATGGTCCGTTCCATAACTCACCTGTACATGTTTACCGGCTTTGCCATGATCTCGTGCCCGGCGTGGGCAACGCTGTTCCTCAGCTCGGGCTTGATAGAGTTTGAGGAGGAGTTAGTGGGCTTCTTGACACTTAGACCTTGGCGTGCTTTGGGTTGTATGTACATTCTGCCGGGCGTTTTCGCCGTTTTGCTGTTGCTCCTTTTGCCGGAAAGCCCCAAGTTTTTGCTCATGATTGGCGAGACCAAAAGAGGATTAGCTACTATGGAGTGGATATCCCGGAAGAACACGGGACGCTCTCTTAGCGAAGATCAAATCAAACGTTTGCTGGCCTACCAGGAGCACGTTCAGGTGAAGCGGCGGAAGGAACACCAGAACTTCTTGCGGTCCATGCTCGATGATGCAATGCCACTCGTTCGGAAGCCCTATGTCGGCTATTTCACGTGCGTTTGCATGGTTATGTTCGTCCTTGGGCTGATGTAAGTATGGATTGGAGACTATGGGGGATTATTGTTTGTAGATTCTAAAAATTCACAGGACACACGGCCTGGGAATTTGGTTTACTGCCATGCGAAACCGTTGCAACATGAGGCAGGGGAACACGAAGGGCATGACCCTCTGCCAGGTACTTTTTGTTCCCGAAACGGGTCCGTTTATAGAAACTGAATCCGACTTGGACGTGGTAAGTCAAGGAATCGTTTGATAATAAGTCAGTCATTTTATTTCTTCGTGTTTCGGTAGGTCTGCAGTGACTCCTTCAAAGGCTTCAATGATTCCTTTATTCTGGGATCCGTCTATGTAGTGCTGTACAACTTATGCTGGGCATCGCTCTTCTGCGTGCACAGGAAGGTGATGTTCGTCTTTTCCCTGGTGGCCTCCTCGACATTTGGATTTTTGCTTCTCTTCGTCACCAACTACACGATGCAACTCTTTTCGCTCGTGTTCCTGATCGCCTTTCCCGGCATCATAATTGGGCTGCTCGGTGGTTCCCTCTTGGTTTTCGTGCCCACCTACCTGCGCGGCAAGGCGCTCTGCATTAGTTTGATGTGGTGCCGCTGTGGGGCGGCCGTTGGAGCCATGTTGGTCGGCTCCAAGATCCAGTACAACTGCGAACTCTTCCTGCTGGCGATCTCCATCCTTCCCTTGAGTAAGTAGCAATGCCAACGACCCTTGTAAAAAGTATTTTCCCGTTTCTAATTGCCATTTCTAATGTCCACAGTTGCCGCTTGTATGGAGGGGTACTTGCCATTGTAACTTCAGGAAATAAAATAATTCACTTAATTTATGTTCACTGCGGTAATTTCGCTCAAACCAGGGAATCCGAACAAAATGTGGGCCCAAAAGTAGGCAAGAGTATCTTGTCTTTGGCCTTTCGTAAAAGCGACTTGTAGTATACTTGAAGTTGCAAGTGGTATATTTGGCTCTGGTCTTAAGATCAATTATTAGCTCTCTTTCATTGTATTGCTAAATTAAAAAGCACCATTTGATCTTTGCACCCTTTATTTAAGTGTTGACATCGCGTGGGCGATAATAATTCGGATAATTCATTTATTCAACCAACATCAAGACTAGAGTAAATACTTAATTCTGTAGCTGCAACTACTTTTTATTTACCAACACGTTAAACTATTGCCCCGATAAACCATTTAAATAAAAGTGCGTATGCTAATAACTATAATCATGAGTTAGTGACGTTGCCATGGTCGCCTTGAGATGATTTAGAATATCTCCTCCTCATTAAACGCGCGGACCTGTAAAATAAATCCTAAATTCTCGGCCGAAAGCGATTCATTCTATGGTTACCAATTCTCCTCCGTTGTTAGCACTTTTTCCCAGATTTAAGTTGTCCATCTCGTGGTTCCTCAGGATTTCCATCAGCGATCCCCGCTTTCCGAACCGAACCCGGGCTCTGTCCCCGTAGTAGCTGTCCAGATCCTGGAGAAACTTGTAGGCATCGGCCATGGTGTTGACATCGTTCTTCCGTGGAGGCCTGGAGTTGGACGCCTCCACTCGGCAGCCGGCGGCAAGGAGAGCGAGGGCCACACAGGCCACCAGGATGCAACGCATTGTTTGGCACATAGTTCTAAGAAAGGTCAATGTAGGATTATGTAGGACACTTTTTCTAAAAATCAAGCGCTAAATCTGAATGAAGCGATTGTTTATTAAGCTTTCCGTTTTTTTTGTGCCTTTTTGATTTCCAATTTTATATAGGTCTACAAAATACGTGCACACATATTACCGATGTTAATTTATTAGAGTTTTTACAGAATTTTTAAAAACGAATTGTTTCGTAAAACACGTGAGCGTAACAATCTTTGTATATAATTAGATGGTGTTTTTCCATTTACAATAATCGATGACTGGGTAGAAAAACCTTAGAATTAACTACCAATATTAAGTAATTTAGATCTCGTATCGCTCGGGGACCTATTTAGGGGTCTGGATCTCTGGAGGGCCTCGGCTAATAGCGGGCAATCTGGTATGCTAATTGACTAAAACTCGGCTTTAACTCGGTTAAGTGATCATACTCGAACAAGCTCACTGTCGTCATTTATGGTCCCTCAATGATTTTTGGGCGGGACAGACGCAAGCTGCTGATAGATACATGGGCCCGGAAAAACGCAAATAAAGCCGATAATTACGAGAATTACTAAAATTACGAGAATTATAAGGCACTTAGCTTCTAGTTAGGGCCGACCTGCGCCGACCGAAAGGATGCAGCTATGAATCACGTTTTACGACCCATTCGCACTAAAGAGCTCATAAAAAAGTTCTAAGAAAGCGCTTTTATTTGCCAAACCTGCTCCAAATGACAGATCATTGTTCGTCCCAACTATCTAAGTGTCTAAGTGATTTACGGGGTGTTGTTTCAAAACGTTTTAAAACCCTTACCTGGTACAACTGCGAGTTTGAGTATTGCAAAATTGGAAAGCGCAGCGGTGTCACAATGCAATTGTTCGACGGACTGTGTGACTGTGTAATCAGCGGACGCGACCGTGAATAAATGTTGGCCAAAAGCCATTGGCAACAGGTATTTATAGGAGTCCCGGCCGGAGGATGTGCCCGGCTTATCATCGCCGACCAGCCCACTCCACCCTCATCCAGATCCCGAGCAGAGGCGAACGGAAGTTGGCAAAACGATTTGAAACGAACACGGGGCGAAACCTCTAAAATGTTTTCATATGCAGTCTAATTATGTGGCTGCTGTCGCGTTGGAACTTTCGCAGCAGCTGGAACGGAAGAGCCACCGGGAGTGGGAGCTGGAGTGGGAGTGGGCAACGGAGTGGGTGGGCGGTATGGAAATGGGAGCTTTGGATGGAGAATGGAAAATGGAGAACCGTGAACCGAGAACCGAGAGCAGAGAACGGAGCACGGAGATTGGCGGGCGCTAACAAATAGTGACAGTTGGCTAACGAGATATCTGGCAACGGGGCAGGCTATCAGGAGCAGAATTACGCATAACTGAATAAATGACAAATTTTCGATAAGCAGGATTATAGTGCCTGCCACTACCCCACCTGAATTCGTTTCGTTTTGTTTCGCTGCGGCTCGTTTGGGTTCTCTGATTTATGTGCTCACAGCCTAGCTGACTAGCTGCCTGGCTGCCTAGCTGAAATACTCCTTCCGCCTTCGCTGGCGTCAGCGAGCTGCGGCTCTGTATCATTAATTATAGTATTTTGATTATTGTTTAATAACTGTTGGCTTAGACGGCGACGCTGATTGCGATACGCGACCCGGCCCGATGAGGTATTAAGTGCGCTGCTCGACTTCCCATTGCTATTTAATTTGGGGTCAGGCGGTTAAGTCACTTCAATAGCGATTCAATCGGACAATCAGTGCTGTAATCTGCCTGCCAGTGGCTGCCAATACGGTGCGTATACGTAATATGCTTTCCCTAGTGGTATCACAACAACGTGACATCATGGAGCGGGTTCTCTGGCTCTTCTGGATGGTTATTAACTTAATATTTGTTATAAGCGTTCTGACTAATTAACGCTCTAGCCCCTACTTACTTACTTACTTGTGTGTTTTGTTTCTGTTTTGTCTCCGTTCTCTCCCTGCAACTGTCGATGTGATTACCGCTCCAATTAAACTCGTTAGATATTCATTTGCGACGGGCGGTAGCGTTTTATATTTAAATCTCATTTAAATCTAATTGCCATCCAGCATGGTTGGTTCCTCATTGTTCGGCTGAGAGTTTAGCTCCAGTTCCAGTTCCATTGCCGGCCGCCAATGTAGAGCACTCGCCTTTTGCTAATAATTGGAGCCAAGATAGGCGGTTACATGCGGTGGCTACTGGAAAAGCTCTCCCGTATGCTTACCTTGCGATCGACATTCATTACAGCATCCGCGAAGCGGACAATGTCTGGCCGAAGTCCCCTGAACTTTCCTGCACTTTTTGCTGTACTATCATTACCCCACGTGGAAAAAATGTGTAATAAATGATCAATTTCAATATATTTAATAATGTGCCTGTCCTTTGTAGCTATAAATAATGTATAAGAATGTTTTTCGTAACAGTCCTTTACAAGTAGTTCGATTTAACGTACGAGTGTATTACCCTATCAATGCCTGTTTTAAAAGTTAAATAGAATTGTCAATCCATTTCCCAACATTTACACATGATCCGTTCCTTAGAACACTTTGTTTCCAAAATAATGCTTAGTTAACACCTTACTTATAGTTATTCTCGTTTTCCTGGCCTCGCGACGGCAATAAACATCATATTTGATCAAAATCTAAAAGGTCGACATTTACACAACTGCTAATTAGTTTTTATAACGTTCTGAAACCTCAATTTTGGGTACAGTTCTATTTGTATTATGACTCAGCGTAGTTTTGGGATATTTTTAAGCGCCAAAATCAAATGATAGTCAAATGATAGTCTATATAAGACCTAGAGCAAATGCAAGTTTAACTATTCAAAGGAGCAACACCATTGTCGGTATCAACAAATGTGACAACATTGTTGCATCTGTTCGCTTGCCTTACTTTTAAATGTAGCTAATATATGTACATATAAACCTAGGTCTTCTTATTTACATACACTTAGCAAGAGCTAAGAATGCAACGTATCGGTAGTACAGCTTAAACTTGGTGAGTAACTCCAGCAGTTTCCTGCTGTGCAAGTTAGTAGTTAGCCGGGAATCCCCTGCACTGGTTCAAGGACATCTGCAGTCGAATGTTCCGCGTTGAGAATCGCTTGGCCAGTCGAGTCTGGCTGCCTTTAGGATTTTCCCAGCACCCAGCAGCAGTATCAGTATATGCACTTCATTGTTCTGCTGGCTGCGACTTTGCAGGGCTTTTGTCACATTCCATGTGCTAAATCGCCAGCGTCACTGGGCTAGTAAGTGGCTCAGACAATACTGGTGGCTGATAGATGCGGCGCTGCAATTACGGCAAAGTGCCTTGTTTTATACAGTTATAATTTTTAAGTTGCGGCCTGCGTTTTCGGACCTCAGACGGAGGGGCTTTCCCCACTTTCCGACTGTCCGACTTTCCCAGGCCTGTTTCGTGTCACTTTTGTAGTTTTGAAGTGGGCACAAGGCACATATTAGATTGCACGCCAGCCCCCAATTTCGGAGGAACAGTTCCGAGAGCCCTGACGTAGATGCTAATAATTCCGATCCGATGATCCGACCCGCCCCTTCCAGCTCGTTAGAAACTACTTGGGGTAATTGAGCGCCTAATGTATGCGAAGCAGTGTTTCAGCGGGGTATAAGGGGTTGGAGCAAATAGATCGCCTCTCATCTGTTTGGGACCAGACTTTTGGGGTTTTCCTCGCCTTGAGGATGGTCGCCAATGGGGAGATTGCCATTTGGACGGTCGCCAAACAATAGTCTCATTGGCAGCCAACTGATAATTGTACCTAAAATTTCGCAACTCAATAACAAACTTTGCATCTATTTGTGTGTGTCTTTGTTTGCTTTTCTAATCTGGCAAATATTGATCTACATCCAAAGGGTTAGTCAGATCCGTGGTATTCCACGTGAATTTTCCATTGTGACAGAGCAGCGTGGAGAAGAGTTAAAAGGGTCAGTAGTCAGTCGAGCGTCAAATTGAGTTCTAAGAAACTAAAATAGATATGGATTTTACAGTTTTTAATTTGTTTTGATCAGGTATGGGAATTTACTATTAAGACATTACATCTTATTGGTTCGCTTACACTAAAAGGTATTTTATTGATTTATTAGTGCATCCTAGTTTACTTAGTAAGTTCGTATATTTATAAGTTTATAGCAGTAAGGCATTAAGTTTATATTACTTTGAAGTCTCAAAAGTGTATGCTTAGGTCAGGGAACTTGTGTTTTTACAAATTGTAAATCAAACTAGCTTAAATTTGTCAATAAAATTAATTAAATCCCGTGCGCCCAGAAAACGTGTGTGCGATAAAATCTTTACAGCTCTTAGAAACTTTTATTGAAGCTCTTATAAACATTGCTGGTTAAAAAAGGTTTCTTCACACCTACTTTGTGGGGTAAATGTATTTATGAGGTTGAATAAGAAACTTGTTTTCTTTAATTATATATTTATGAGCTAGATTTTAGATTCATGGCAGGGAGGTGCTAGGGGCGAAACCTAAAATAGGTTATAGGCCAATAGAATTATTTAATAAAGCGATTATGCAATCCTTTTAACGAGAGTTGCTATTATCAGTTCGCAGATTGCAGGCCGACAGGTTTCTTAAATAACTGATTATGCAATCCTGCGAACGAGGACTGGCCTTATCTATCCAGGACTCGAAAGTTTTCCCCGATGAGCTTTTATTGCGAACTCAACCTAGAGCTCTTGGAACTTTCGGGGAAAGCATAAAAAGCGCCCAATGGAAAATGGGACTTTGGGATGCCCCCAATGCCATAATGGTGCCCCGCGCTGCCATAAACACAAACAACAATTAGCCGGGTAACAGCCGCCGTCCGGTGGCAAATTGCGGCACACATGCCATATGGTAGTTAGGAGGGAGCTCATTGTCTATTCGGGATCAGATCACCTAAGCGGTCGGCGCGGTGCCAATAGTCCGAAGAACCCCGAACAATGGCGGGCAATAAAACGAACTAAATGGCAATTCTCAGACAAATGTCTGGCAAAGATGCTGGGATGTTTGGGAAGGGGGTCCGAAGGAGAAATTAGTGTGGAGCGGAATAGGTCACGTTATACGAGTATGCTGCTATAATATGGAAATCGGAAAACTCGCTAGTCCGGCTAACTGTTCTTAGTCAGCGCGATCGGATCAATCGCATGGGCATGCCACAGATCTGTCATAAATATCGAACTAAATAGCGAACGGACGGACAATTATCAGAACAGCCACTTAATAGCTAATCGTTATTGGCTGCTAAGAATCAGAACTGGATGTAATTGCGTCAAGAAATGACTTTTAATTGCGGCTAAACTTCATGCATATTTATGGCCGGCAGCAAAAAGGGCACGGGCACGTGTGCGTGTCTGGTGTGCCCAAGATAGAGACCACCACCGCACCGCCGGATTAAATAGAGTCATTTGAGCCATTAAATTTATGAGAAGGCAATTGCGGCTAAGCGTTTCCCGTAGACAATGGCTAACCCCTCTCACCTGCGCCGATCCCCCGATGATCGTTCTAACCCCAAAGGGGGATTCTCGAGGGTTGGGTGCTGGGCGTTGGATGTTGGATCTTTGCATTTGCCCAGGGGGTTCATAGCCCCGAACCACAGTGAAGTGACTTAATGCTGCTCGGGGTTTTCGTTTTGGCCAACAAGTGTGTGCGAATGAGCGAGTGTGCGGCGCTTTAGCCGAGCGCGAAGCCCGAGCAGAGGCTTGAATGTGGACCGGTTGTAGAAAGGTTGAGATGCTAGTGCTAGCCAACTGCTAGCTGCTAGCTGCTAGCTGGTAACTGCTAACTGCTAACTGCTGGCCGATCCGATCTCCGCCAGACACTCGGAACTCGATCGGTTGAGAGATCGGGGAACGGCCCAAGAGTCCATATAAAGGTCCCCGCTGCAGTCGAGATCGCCGCATTAAGTTGTCAAAATTTGTGAGAATAGGAAGTGCGTGACAGTTCAGTACGATTCGAGACAAAGCAGCGAGACTCCAGCCCAGCCATCAGATCCAGCTCAGAGATATAGCCAGAATCGGAATCAGAATCACAATCAGAATCGGAATCAGGCAATAGTATCAGCTAACGCCCGGATCGGATCACATCGGAACGGGACTCGGGTGGACAGTCGACAGGAATCAAGCACTCGCCCTCGCAATCGACCTATCAACTCCTATGGAAATCCATATCAAAACAAATTAAACGGCTGCGGTTACCATGCAAATTTATCCGATCGTAATCGGAATTTCAATCACCCTCACAATCCGTAACGCGAGCGACCTGCTAATAGTTTAATTTGCGGCCATAAATAACAACACAAGAATTAATTGATTTTCGTCATAAATCAATAAATAACTAACTAGCCAGCCGTTCAATCAAGTGCAACCCGCTGAAAGGAGGGGGATACAAAATCAAAATCAAAATCAGATCGCGCCGGAGCTAAATTTTTTTGGGTGCTGAAATGAAACTATTTACCAACAAAAACCAGCGCAATGCAAGTGAGTATGAAGTATGCCCGATGAAGTCCGAAATGGCCAAAAGCGACCAGTGCGCTTAATTAAGCCATGTGGAGTGGAGACCATTGTCCGCATTGGTCAAAGCCAAAGGCCCATAAAAGTTAATTCGAACCGCCGTTTGCCGCCAAGGGAGCTGCTGCCCCCACGCGATCGTAAAAATGTCAACAGCCAACAAAGATCGCTTGCACAAACTGAACCGCCGAGGTGGACCAAAAGTCCACTAAAATCACTGAAATGTAGTAGGAATGGTGCAATGGATTTTAAAACGTTCGTGCATGCTAATCAAGGCGATATAAAATGGTGTCGAAACTTCCCATTCGCGTTCCTGGCGAAAATGAGAATGCTAATTACCGAATTACTGACAGCTGGCGGCACGCGTAAATATTTCGTTTTAATTTATTGCAAATATATGGATAGGATACGCATTCTAAAGTCCGCAGATATTTGGCTGCACGTCAGCTGTGAGCCGAAATTAGCAGCCAAATGAAAACGATACGGGCTGTGAAGAGAGCTTCACTTTAAATTGTATTAATTAGTGCTTTCTAGGGTTATCAGCTTTATTTTTATTTATTTATTTTTCACCACTTCGCTCTCGGCCAAAGCAGTTAACATATATTCAAAGACGAATTAAAAGGGGCAAGACATCGGATCTTCCGATTTGCATAACGACAAATGAGCCACCAAGGGCGTAGGGTTCTATACACTGTAGGTCAGTGGTGTGGGGTCAGTGGGGATTAATTGTAAGCAGGTAAGCAGGTAGGCAGCAGCTTGTAATGTGTACATAGTTCAATGTAGAGCTCCATATCTCCGGATCTCCGGATCTCGGGATCTCCAGTTTTGGCAAAGTCATCCACTAGCTAAATCTTCGGAAGCGTACGTGTGTGTGTATTAACGGATCTGAGGGGTAGTGCAATTAAGTTTGCATACATTAAGATTTGAAATGAAATCGGTTGTGACTGAAAATGTCACGTATTACCTTACCATGAAGTTCGATGATTTCAATCAGCATATATGCGCTGGGAAAACTGAAGGTGAACGCGATGATTGCCCAGCCCGGGTCAGATTGGCCCCATGATAAATGTAGGCGATATCGCTTGACAAGATGCTGACAGATCCCCCCAGCTCCGAATCTGAAGCAGAAGCGGAATGGGAGTCGTAGGCATGACTTGCAGAGATCACCGAGATCACCGAGAACACCGAGATCCAAGCCAACTAATTTGCCGCAGTGCGCCGTAAATCAATACGATAGATATTCAGCTCAATGCCCGATAAACAATGCAAATAACAGCCATTGTCCGGGCATTAGCAATAACAATATGATCGCCCGTGTAAAGTATCCGTTGGCAAGCCAAACAAATCGGATCAGCATCGTTATGAGAATGAGCATCTCCATCTCATAGGCATCATATGAGAACTGGGCATCACTGCATCACTGAGAATCGGGGAAGTTGTAAACTTGGCGAGCTACATACTCGTATTTACTTTTCCTTATTGGCGGGCATCTAATTGCCGCGAGACTTTGACTGCGACTATTTAAGGGTTTTGGGTTTTTTCGGTTTTGGCGCTGATTAAAAGCAAATAGCGACAGATCTGGGATTAATCACTAGCCAAACACAGGCAAACACAAACATCGTCATAACAGCTATTCGACTATGAGTCGATCGCCACATGCTGCGCTGCTAGGCAGAAAAATCACAGTGCGGCCGGAGAGTATCTGTATCTCTATCTCTATCTGTATCTTGTGGATAACCGAGTGCGAATCTCGGCGCCGAGCTACAGAGCTATAGCTACAGCTATAGTTTACGGCTATAGCATACGGCTATTTGCCTAATTTATTGTCGTTTGACGGAAGTCGCACACACACAGCCACACACACACACACCTGTCAACCGGCGAAGGTGTTCCGTCAGAAACAAAACAAATTCATTCTTGACTTCAGTGGGTCAGCACTGCTGCTCCGATGTGCCGCTTTTGCTGGTCAAAAATATAATAAATGTGTATATTTGTATGTGTATTTTTTATTTTATTTTTTCCAGTACCGCAGCGTGCACTTGGAGTCGAGTTGGCTTGCTGGGTTCATTTTCAGGTTTTTAATGCTGCCCGGCGAATTGCACCGAACTTGAACTTCAGACCGCTGCAGAGGCAGTAGTCGTCGCCAGCCGTCAAGCGCATACTTAGTAACTGATATATCCGATCCCGCCTGATACTGATATTGAGTCGACTACTGCTGCTGCTGCTGCTACTACAGCATGCTAGTTGCTGTTTCGCTGTTTTGCTTATTTGCTGTCGCAAACAAGTTCACAGCTCACTGAATCAGCTGCTGCGATCGAGACAAGCGTCTTTCATTCATGATGCCGTCCGTGTCTTGTGTGTCTTGTTGTCTTGTGTGTTTTGGCCCGCCAATCTTTCTATCGTCATCGACGATTTGGCGGCGGACTTTGCCTTTTGCCTCGCCGGTGCAATTGTTGCGCAATGCAAGCTCCACTTTATTTTAATCATTTCTTTTTTTTTGCCAGCCAGCCAGCCAGTTAGCCAGTTAGCCAGCCCAGCTTGTGGAGATTTTCGTGTCGTTTGGCCACTTTGCGTGTCGATTTTGGCATTGGTCATTCCATTGCAGCAGAATAATTTTGGAGCGCTTTGTGTGCGGCCTAATTTATGGGTGGGCCCTCAGTTCGGGAATTTCGGCTGTCACACTCAAGGCAAGGATATGCATGAGTATCTTAGCGCACACCGCGCGAAAAAGTATGAATTTTTTATGAAATTTATACGTATTTATTTAGTTTGAGCAGGAAAGCGGAAAGATTGCAAGACAAATACATATATACCTTGGTAGGTATAGATACTAAAAGCATTCATTATCTGTAATTTTGCATCGTTATATTTAACCACACACAACTTTCTCACTTTTAAAGAACATTTCCTGAGTATATTTATAAACACAATATTTAACTCGAGTTCTGGGAATTAGCACGAGAAGTGATGGTGGAGAAAAAGTAAATATTTTTAGATAATATACATTCCTTCTTACTGTCACAAGATATTACAACTTGATGTTTTTCTGAACTTTTTCCATGAAGATCACGTCATTGCCCCAACAATATTTGTTTTTCCCACAAAATAATATTTTGTATGCATTGAAATAACAATCTACATCGCTTCTGACAAAAATGAAAGAAAAATATAATTTTTTCCCGTGCACAGCGTATTTCCTATGAATGGGAAATATGTTTGGATTTCTGGTTTCATCGGAGCCATGCATAATTTGCCATGTATCATTGCGGTTTGTTGGTTTGTTTTGATTGTGAAGTCTTGAACCTATTTATGACACCAAAGTTGACACCAAAGCGAAATTGTTAATGAGTTTATGCTGTTTGCTTTTCGATCTCAGCCGCACATCGCAGACGCTGTGGGATCGTGCCATTTTGGAGCGAGCTAGGGGCGTGCTAGCCAGTTCATTGATCTTGGCAGGTGCGCCTATCTATCTATCTATCTATCTAGATGTACATAAGTATCTAGCGGTCGCCGCTTTCGGTTTCTACTACTTCTACTTCTATCGAAACAATTGGGGATTTTTCTACTTTTGTTTTTTTTGCGAGAGCTCGCTAAACGATTTGTACCGATAAATGGGTTACGATTTGGGCTGCCTTTGATTTATGACCGCCTACAAAAGCAAATGTGATTCTTCATGGAGTGGCCATGATCGCTGGAAATCGGGCACAGGAGAACTGGGTGCGACCACGCACTGGATTAGCTGACTTCCTTCCGATTTCCGGGCATTTTTTCGAGTGCGGAAGTGAATTTCACCGGCGCAAAGACAATAATCTTGGCGCAAGGTGAGAACAAACGTGTTTCGGTCGTAAAATGAGTGATTTCACTTCAAGTGAATATGGGGGTATTGCAGCCTAGATTGATATGCTTCGATTGCCTTGCCCATCTTCCGTACTTTTAATCAATATTCTAAACAAGGTCAGTGGAACTGGATTTCACCGAGTTTTCTAGGAGCGGCCTTCTTATCCAATTGGTGTAAACAGCACACAAAATCAGTCGCAATTCACTTCTCAGCCTAGTAAATTTCCTACCCATGCCAGTGACAGTGGGAAATCAGCTATATTTAAGGTGTAACCATAAATTAAACAAATATTTTTTGTTTACCTTTATGCCAAAAAGTCGGCGGTTTTGCAAAAAACCTGTTGGCAGCTGTAGGTGTTTGCTAATGCCGTCCATAAACGAATAATATGAGCATTAAATTTAGACAATATATTTAAATTGCCGGAAAAAATGTCCCAGAGCAAGGGCACTTAACTAGAATTATGGCCATTTTCGGTGTGTTTTGATTTGTTTTCTTTTTCTGAGTGCACGTAACATACGAGTATCACCTTCCTCCGCATCTGCGATTATAAAATCGAAGAACGTTCATTGAACCGCCACCGAATTCGGGCATCGTCATCCTCATCGTCTGCCGGCTGTAGTCTGTCGTCCGACGTCCGTCGTCTGCCGGTTGTCATCGTTTTGTTTATTAATTTTTGGCCTGGAGCCGCCGTTCCTGCTCCTGCCATTGAGGCAGGTCGCGGATCTCGGCCGACCCCATCCACTTCGATCCGCCGCCAAGGTCAATGGCATGATGGACATGATAGACATGATGGGGGGCGCACGCTATCGACAAACTGGAACCGCACAAAACCGAAAACCAGTTCAACTTCAGCCGACATGACCATAACTCACCCGCTGATCTATTTTATTGCAGAGCTGTTGCGCAGCGCCGCCCTCGGGATGACCCTGTTGTTCTTCGGTTCCCTGGTGATCATCTCGGATCCTCTTCAGAGCATCCTGGACACGGTAAGTAGTATGGAAGTACCTCTTAACCTCTTAAGGCTGTTGAAATAGTAGAGTGCTGCTGGGGTATACGGGTGAAATCGGTTTGTTATTGTCGTGTCAATTAGTGACTTTAATCACTTAATTGTAAGCGGTGTGCCACTAAAGTGGAACTTGTATTCTGTCTACCGATCTGAATACTAGTAGATGTCATTTAAATAAAACTACGATCTACATCTACACCTATAAATACATTTGAGATATCCGGTATAATCGTTGATCTTTTGATTCATGAAGAAAATATCTTGTTCTTTTCATTTGGATTTCCATACTACTATCATATTTTTTCCAAAATAAAATTTCTGGTTCTTTTAAATTTTCCATTACAAACTGCTTAAAAATGCAAAAGCAGCATATGGCATTGTATTTCATGAATAGAAAATGGTGTTCATTGACGAATCCAATTTATTGTCCAAATTCAAGTTCGGAAACTTAACAAAAGGTCTTTCCGTAGGCCAAACAGAACATGGGCATTCAATGGAAATCCAATATAACCATGGTTATTTAGAAGTAGTAACATTAATCGAATATTAAACAAAAAATCTAAAGGAAATACCTTTAAATGACCTTTATATTGCAGCAATTGAGCTTGAAACCCGGCGCCCTGCTCCACCGACTTTGGCTTGTGCCACCGTTGGACGTGTACATCAATGTGTACATGTTCAACTACACCAATGTGGATGAGTTCACGTCGGGCAGAGCATCCAAGTTGCAGATCCAGGAGGTGGGTCCCTATGTCTACAAGGAGGTCTTGAGCAACCACAATGTCACCTACAATGAGTCCAACAATACCATCACCTATACGCCCAAACGGGAGTATGTCTTCGCTCCGGAAAGATCCGTGGGTGATCCTAAGGTCGATCGCATCCGGGCGCCCAACATCCCACTGATGGGAGTGACCACTCTGGCCTCCAGTCTATCGATGTTCGCCGCCCTGGGACTGAGTGCCATTACCAGGCAGCTGAACTCGCAGCCCATGCTGGAGATGAGTGTCCACGACTACATGTGGGGCTACGAGGATCACCTGGTGGAGCTGGCCTCTCGGTTCGTGCCCAATTGGATTGACTTCTCCAGCTTTGGCATTATGGAGAAGGTAAGGCCTTTGAATTTATTTCCTTGAAAGTTTTTAATTGATAATATATTTGCAGCTCTTCCGAGAGGGAAATGAGACCAATGTGTTCAACATGAACTTGCCGGAACCCAAGGACAAATATGGAGGGAGGATGACGGATGCCCCACGTGGTTATACCGTGGACAGCATCAATGGGGAGCGTGGCTTCAAGGGATGGCAGTACAACGAGGAGACCAAGTAATTACTGCACACCCATCTCTTTAGAGTGAACTATCTAGATCTCTATCTTCTTCAATCTTTAGTGGCACCATGTGCAATCGCATCTGGGGCAGTCATGATGCCACGCTCTTTCCGCTGGACATGGATGAGAATGACGAGTTCTTTCTGTACAGGCGAACCTTCTGCCGCAGGCTGCCGGTGAAGTTCAATCGCACCACCACCTATAATGGCCTCGATGCCTTCGAGTTCGTGATGGACGCGGACTCCTTCGACAGCGAGGTGGACAATGCCAACTCCTCGTGCTACTGCAAGAACAACCGCTGCCTCAAGAAGGGTGTTGGCAGCGTGTCACCCTGTTACTACAGTGAGTACCGCTGACCTCGATCGACATCAGCATTTTTATTTACTGACTCTTGTCCAATTCCAGACATTCCCTTAGCCATTACGTATCCGCACTTCATGCATGCCGATCCCAGTCTGCTGGAGCCATTCGAAGGCCTGCAGCCGAATGAGTCGCGCTTCACCTCCACCTTCGTGGTGCAACCGGTGAGTTGAATCGAAAGTAGTCCAGGTTGCTCAGTGCAATAATACTTCATGGGTTTCAGCAATTGGGAGCTCCGATGCAGGGCACCCACCTGCGCTTGCAGGCCAACCAGGTGGTGGGCAAGGTGAACTTCAACCGGATGATGACGCCCTTCGAGAACATGATCCTGCCGCTGCTGTGGGTGGACCTGAACATCGATGTCCTTTGCCTGAGCCTGCGTCTGCTCATCCATGGCATCAAGTGGGGCTTCCCGCTGCTGCAGTGGAGCGCTGCTTTGGGAATGCTGCTGGCCGGCGTTTACCAGCTGTGCAGCGCCCTGTTGCTCTGCTTTTGGCCAACAGCCAAGCAGTTCCAGAAGGTGGATCAGGTGGAACGCGGCACGGCGGTTCAGGTGATTGGAGTTGGACTCAGTTTGGCCACCGGACTGCGAAAACCCTCGGTTCCTTTGGACCCTGAGGAGCAGCACCACCTGCTCTTCGGCGGCGGCAGCTTCATTCCCAAGATGGCCAAGACGTAAACCGGCGGAGGATCGAAATGCTTACCTCAACTCAAAATGGGGCAACACTGTGATATTTAGGCTTAAGATTCGGTGTAAATTATTGTGCTCATCGGAAACAACTTAGGGAACGTCCTTGCCTACGTACTAGTTAACGATTACTATATGTTAAGCTAGGGCTACAGTTAGAGTGGTAACAGTAAGCAATATACAGCTGAGCTTGCACTCGATAAATACAGGTCGATAGCTATGTAAACTACGTATCTATAACTACGTATTGATTGATATACGTATTGATTCAGTGGGTGGCGATCGTGTCCTCGATCCACTTCATGTAGTACGAGGCGCGGGTGTAGACGTCCGGAAAGCCCTCCAGGGCACAGCCCGATCCGAAGGAGGTGACCCCCACCAGAATCCAGGGTCCGTCGCGGCTCAAGCGGCACTGCAGCGGTCCGCCGGAGTCGCCCACGCAGGTGCCGCCCTCTCCGTTCAGCTTGCCGGCGCACAGGTGGCCTCCGTGGATGTTGACGAAGCTGCCGTAGGCATCCCTGCACCTGCAGAGAGGTAATAGGAACATGTTATCCAATTTGAAGAATTCACAGGTGAAAGAGGTCACTCACCTGCCATTCTGGTGCAGCGGCACCTGTGTTTTCAGCAGCTGATTGGAGAGATCCCCACTGATGTTCGCCTTACCCCAGCCCGTGGCCACGCAGTCCACAAAGGCCATCTCCTTGGGCTCATCACTGGCTTTCAGGTGCTTCTGCTCCGCAGAATCATCCGACTCCCGGCGAGGACCCAGCTTCATCAGCTTGTCGTTGCGTCTTCGCGAGCGTTTGTGGCTGCGCGGGGAGCGTTGCGCCAGCGCCTGCCGCATCCTGCTGAGGATTTTCATGTTCATCAGCTCCTTCATGCTGGGGGCCGTGACGTTTCGATAGCGCCGGCGACTCTGGACGCTGCGCAGGAAGTTGTCGATCTTTTCGGGCACATCCTCTAGCTCCAGCTGCTGGATGAGCACATCCTCATCGGCCGATGAACCTGGAGACACTGCCTCCGACTGCGCCTGATCCGGCGATTCGGCGAGGAGAAAGGGCAGGCAGATACGCCGGACATTGGAGGCCCTGGTGAGATCCGCTGGCTTTGAAAGCTTCATCAGCACCACGTCGTGCCTGAAGTTGTGGTAGCGGTGGTGCATCACGATCTTCTCGACGGGAATGCGCTGCTCGTTGCCCGACTCCACATCGCGATCGTGCTCGCCCAAAACCACCGTCCACAGCGGTGGAATGGGCAGGTTAAAGAGATCGCTGGGTAAGGTATTTCACATATTAAAATCCGGTGTGTGGGGCTTCTGTTGATCGACTTACTTGTGAACACAGTGGGCGGCGGAGAGGATCCAATGCTGGTGGATCAGCACCGCCCCGCACCAGTGGCCCAGGAATCCGAGCGAGGGATGCAGCAGCTCCAGGGAGGCCTGCCAGGGGAACTGGCCCTCACTCGTGGCAGCTCCTGAAATAATCCGTGGACCTCTACGCGCCGGACGACAGCCACAGTCTGCGATAAAAGAAAAACCAACATGGTCGATTACATATGTTGCCAGTGAGATTTAAACAAATTATTAAACGTTGTAACAATAGGTCTCGTTAAAATTTATTTACTGGTTATTTGGCTCGTACTAGTGCAATACTGAAAAACGTGATTAATTGTTTCATCACCTTTCAAAGTAATGGCTTAGTTACGAGGTGTTGAAATGCGAATGGGGATCGATCAATCTAGTTTACGCTTTTAGCTTCGCTTATTAGCATACTTTTTAGATTTAAGACTCATTTGTATAAAATCATGGAAAAATATGCGTAGTGTAAGGTTAGCGACTTCAGTTATGGGACTAATATTATTTTTAAACCTTCTATAACACGAACTTAATTCGGTGAAAAGTGATACAGTTATGTACAATTTGAATATAGAAGGGATTTCGCTGAATGAAATCTTGTTAATACTTTGGTCTTTGCTAATTTACATTGAGTAGTAGACCTCAGACTAGCCTATTCCATTGAAATTATTCCATTATTGGTAGCCCTCCATCGTTTTGTACCCACCCGTTTCGAACTGCATAGAAGGGGGCAGCAGCAGGAGGAGGCACAGCCAGACCAAGGTCGTGGTATTTGCCACCGGGATCTGCCAGTGGCATTGCGAGTGTGACCGCGACTGTGCCCGCGACTGTGATTGCGACTGCGACTGGGATTGTGATTGTGATTGTGATGGCTTCATCATCTTGGTGGCCGCTCCTCGGGCAGCTGGCGCAGCTCAGCTGCTCAGCTGCTCATCGCGCGCATGACTGACCCACAGAGGCCGTTTACGGATCGTATCTCTATATAGTATCTGTAAGTCTATCTGTATCTGCAGCTTTGTCCTGCTGCTGATGACCAGATGCTTTTCACTTTCACGCTGCCATTCAAATGGGCGGGCGGTCGAGGGTTTTTCTTTTTCCGGGGATACTGCCTCGGGGACCGGGCACCGGGGACCGGGAACTGGGGTCGCAGGCGGAGGCGGATCCCGTCTCGCGTCTCGCGGCCCAAGCGCTTTTTTCCGGCCTTAAGTATTATAATTTACGAGGTCCCCCAGTTTCGCTGCGACTTTGTTACTTTTCTTTCCACGAGCGCGCTTTAATTAGTCCGCTGGCTGGGCGGCGACGACATGGCGAATTGTGCGCAGAAGCTGGGCTTTCGGTCTTTATCTTTCGGCCAGAAACTCGGGCTCTCCAGTTTCCACTCTCGATTATATAACGACTTTAGATGCTGGCTGCGCCTGCGGCTCGACGTTAATAACGGTCACTTCGACTGCTTTTAGTTTTCGTTTTCGTTTTTGATTTCGATTTCGTTTAGCGCGCGTGCGCCTGCGCGACAACCAGCAAGGTTTGGACTTTTGACGGCTTTTGATTTGGCTTTCTGGCTTACTGGCTTTTTGGCTTTGGCGCCAGATGTGCGAGTGCGAATCGCTGGGGACGAGCGCCAAAATGCAACTGTGCTATGCTCGGGTTTGCCAGCAAACATTTACCGTTTCGACGCCAGAGCGGCGCAGACGTCGCCGTCGACTGCGTTGTGGCATGCCCCCGCTCCAGCAGCAGCCACAGCAACAACAGCAGCAGCAGCAACAACAACAACAACGACTACACCAACAGAAGCGCAGCCAACGAAAGTGAAAAGACAGCGAGCGGGACGGGACGGCGGGGGGCAATCAAAAGCCACATAGACGATGATGGCCAGCTGAGATGGCGTTGGGAGAAAAAAGGGTAAGTTGGCCCGGCTCAACCCACGGAAATCATTTACCGTGGAAAGCGGCAATACAAGGGAATAAATTAGGCGGCAAATAGTGATTATTTCGCTTTATTTGAGCACTGAGCACTGAATGCAGCATAATGAATACCCCTAAAGATTTCATAATTTCAAGCTTATTTCCATATTCATCCATGGTTGTGTATCATGTATAATAATGATGAATGGAGGAACTTCGTAGTTTTGATATTTATTTCCTGATAAAGCTCGAACTTTTTACTTATTCATTGATTTAACATTGGTTTTATATTTAAAATGTTCTACTTTAATATTTGATTAATGTTTTCGTATGTTTGGCAAATTCTTATTAGTATTAAATAAAAACGTTGACCAAACACAATAGGTGATTAATATAAATGGACACTTGATTTATCTAATTAATCACGTTAAACAAACAATTCGGTCAATATCATAGTTTATTTATTCAATAACAGTACAGTGCACAAGATACGGGGCCAAAAACACGCGAAGAATTGTTAAAACTAAATGAATAATTGCTTGAGTGATTTATGTGTACGCTGAAATCACATTTTAGCATATTATGAAGACATAGTTGTTTTTGTAGTTTTTGTGTTTATCCCAATCCCTTGAACGGATAACAAATTAACCCAATACGAATATTAAAAACAAGTCGCGAGTTTGAAGTGCTGATTGCTTTCGAGCAGGGCATTGTAACTGCCAAGTAAATGTAAAACTGTAGTAATTGCTAAATTAAGTCATACAAGTGGGTCATTACCATAATTATTTATTTATTTCTATTTTCGTTTTAGCATGCTTATAAGGCGACTCTGCTGTGAGAAAAATACTGATGCCTATGAATTCGTTTTCGACGTCAGAATAAGCCGCACATACTCGTAAGTACGTTAGATAAGAGGGCGCAACCATTTGATCTCACATTCGTGACGCTGCCCCAACGATTCCACCAATTATCTAATCTATTTTAAATGCGAACGACTGCAGAGTATAGTATACTATATAGTACGATATGCTAGGTCGTGCAACATTGGATTGTCTCCGATATACTTGCACATAGGTTACATATAGGACCCGCCCGGTCTGATCGATCTGTTTTGCTACCCATTAATTGCCGCCCGAATGCCACTTTGTGTCATTGCGGCATTCGGAGTGCATTTTTTCCCTACTCCCGGCTGGTTATGTGTGCCATTTAAGTGAGTAATTAGCGGTCAGCTATTCAACGCCTGTTTCAATGTAAGATGTCAAGTGATTAGTTTAATTGCGATTAGTATAAAATATGCGCATAATTCCGGTCTGTCCCCAACTGCCGAGAGTGAATGATGTGGCGTGTGGCTGCCCGATCCGGTGGGCAAGTGAGTGTCTGTATGTGAGTGCGATTTACTTTCGTTTTCATTACGCGACGAAGGCAGCAACATCAGCAGCAACAGCAGCAGCAGCCGCAGAAACTACTACGACTCGAATTCCGTGTTGATGCACAAACTCATAAGTCATGTTGCTTGTAGCTGCACCACGGCAACATACACAAAGCCAATGGGGAAGTTGTTAATGCAACACCAGCAACACTGACAGCAACAGCAACAGCAACAACCAAGTGCAACAGCAGCAGCAACAACCAAGTGCAAGAGCAACTGCAGCGACTGGGGAAGTTTGGTTTGTGCAGCCGATTGATCATTTAAGCCAAGGCGCTGCCTGTCAATTTGTTGTGGTGGGCGTTGGCATTTGTTCGGCATTTTCGGTTGTTGTTCAATTAAGAGGCGCCTTTTGACGGCGCTGACTTGCAGCAGCAGCAGCAGCAGAAGAAGCAGCGGCACCCGCCGGATAATCAAAATCAGAAACTTGAAGTCCCAAAATCGCTTGCCCAATCGAAGACAATTTGAAGAAAAGTTCCCCTCAGCTCCCCTCGCTCGACGACCGTCTGGTGGGAACTTTCCCGCCGTGTTGCGAAAATAATAACAATAATGGCTGTGTGCTTTGGCATTTAATTGAAATCGTAAAGCAGTCGGCAGTGGCAGAAAAATAAGTTTTTACGCATGCCCCTGAGCCCCGATGCGATGACAATCGGCGGAAGCCTTGCGGGTCGGGTCAGGACGGCAACGCGTTGCAACGCTCGGTACCAATTGGTCAGGCCAGACAAGCTGCAAACTGGGCACGTAGATCAGCTGGAAACGGAGTTGGATTCGCAGTCGTCGAAGCTGGAGTCAGAGTCGGAGTCGGAGTCGGGAGAAATCGAAGATCGGGACCTTGAATGTGCCTGATGCGGAGGACGCAATTTCTCTCTCTGCTGCAGTTGCCGCTTGTTATTCAATTGGCCGTTGCATCATCACTGCGGCAACACACGCACGCACACACGTACGTGTGTGCCCCTCGAACGGCGGATGCGCTGCGAGGGTTCGAGAAACTCGACCATTAGACAAATGGTAGGCCGGACAACTCAACTGATCAATATCGGGCAGTATTTGCATGCCAGCAGCACCAGCAGCAGCAGCAACTACAATGTCTTAAAGATGCGCGCATCACCTTACCAACAAACAACAAGCAACAACATCGGGCGCTTTCCACCCGACCGGCGATCAGATGAAAACGAAAGTGCTTCAAGTGGTTGGCCAGCTGTTGCTGCTGCTGCTGTTGCTGCTGCTGCTGATGTTGCTCCTAGCAATGTTGCTGCTGCTGCTCAAATTTATCTACTGCCTCGGCTTGGTTGCTGTGTGTTTCCTGTATCTGCAAGTTTATGTTTGCTGGCCTCGTGTAGCTGCTGTTGAAGCTGCTGTGTTGCATTGGGCTTTATACCGCTGTTGCCACTGAAATTGCAGCTTCAATGGCAATGGAATGGCATGCCACACGCTTGCCACATGCATTTGCAAACTGTTTTGCATGGCTTTAGTCAAACAAAGAGACGCTGCAGACAGGCAATTTGACTTTGCCTATGCCCATATAATTAATTGTTTTATTGTTATTTCCTCTCGAGTTGAGTAACTGCCAGGGGTTACAGCCATCGACGTCTATATCAGCCATTTTCCCTGCGTTCGCGTAACAAACTCGTGACAGCACAGCAGCTGAAGCAAAAGCAAAAGCAGAAGCAGAAGCAGAAGCAGAAGCAGAAGAAGCCGAAGCTCAAGGGTAATTAGTTTGACAAACTCTGAAAGCAAATGTTGCTGTTTCGGAGTCTGTCTAGGGTTAATGTACTTGTCATGCGGGTCTCACTTTGGCCACCCAACTGGAACCCAAAGTTCTCAACTGATTTTTGCCGAATTTCGAGCCCAGCTAGTTGAGTTTTCACTTTAATTATACATGTTGGCTGTAGGTGTTGTAATGTTTGTTTTTACTTTTCAAATATACACTTAATACTTTTCGGCTAATTGCCATGCTTCTGGGGTTATTATAGGGTATAGTATACTTTGTGATTTTATGTGTAGCTTCAGCGCAATACGTAGGCATTGATTCTTAAACTATAAAATAACATTACATAACTAAGCTGTAAAATATAAGTATATTACTACATTAAGCATGGAAGTCGTTGGGCAAAACTCTTCCGAGGCAAACTCAATTAATAATTAAGCAAATGCAGGAAACTAATGAAAGTTAATTAAAGAGTTATTTTTAAACGTAATGTAGGCATTTTAATTTAGTATATTTTTTCAGGTCCATTTCGGGTGAAGCCACAATTTAATTTTACACAAGTGTAATCAGTTTCGCCTGCTGGAGACAGCGTCTTGCTAACGTACCATTAAAAATTGGACATTTATCCTCTAGGCCAGAGTATTTGCTTTTCGTCAAGCAGAGAAATGATTTTACTAGTTTGTGTTGGCCGTGTTTGCGCGTATTTGATTGCAGGCAACTTAAACAATTAGTGGGCTGTTAATGCAATAAATTTGAATTAACGTGCATCTGTATACGGCTTTGCAGTCGAGGCAAATCGTGCGGAGCTTGCACCGCGAAATTCCGAACTCCGAACACCGAATGCCGTCCGATCAACAGGTGTGGGAAGCCCCATAAAAACATAATCACAGATGAGCTCCCATTTGGCTAACCAGCTACCCAGCGGCCCAGCTAACCAGCTTTCCTCTCTTTTCGCCAGGCGCAGACAATGGGACTGCGAGTGGATCGGACTGAGCCGACTTTCCACATCTGGGCTAACAAGATTGCAGCAGTGGCTAAGGGCCCATTGTGTAGGGGTTTTGGCCCGGCTTTTTGGCCATTCCGATCGGCCGGAGTGCTTTCCATCCAACAGGCCACACAAGATGCCAAGATGTGGAGATGCCGCCTAATAGCGTCTCTTCTCACCTGAAGCGGCAGTCGAACTGGAAGCTGTTTCTTTTTATTAATAGCAATTAGTTGGATGGCGAAAAAAGGCAACAAATAATCGTACAAGTGTATGTGTATCCACGCTGCCTGGAAGTGGCGGCCTCTTGTTTGTTTTCGGCTTTCTTGCTGCACTTTTGTTGTATTTTTTGATTTGGTTTATCCGCGTTTTTCCTCGCTTTTCTTCTAGCGGTTGTTTTATGTGGCGCAAAATTTGCGGTTTCCATGTGGCGCTGATGCGAAATCGCTGTAAATGAACCGCCCCGCCACTCGACTCCACTGTGTGAGCGGAGATATATGCTTGTCAAGTCGAAAATTATTCGCACCGGCACTCGGACGGCTTGAACTCGATTGAACCCATTGCGAACTGCGAGTACGAATCGGCGACTCCCCCGGGAGATTGTCGAATATCAAGGTGAGTTGAAACTAAATACGAAAATTATGTCATGCTGGTCCGAGATGATGGCGCACTGCAGATGGCACAGTCAGATAAAGCCAATTATCCATCGGATAAGTAAACAAACAAGTAAAACGGGCAAAGAAAAGCAATAGCAGTGAGGCTGCACAATTACTAATTGCATTTTAGATTGAGGCCTGTCAAAAGCCAAGGCAATTGCAGCAAATTTGATTTTCAAATGAGCCTGCAATCAGTGGATCAGCCGCCGCTCGATGACAACCCACCCACTTACGCGGGGGTCTGATAAGAGAGCCCCCTCCTGCTTATCAGTCCAGCCGGCGAAGGAACCCCTACGGCCAACAATTGCTCTTATCTGGCAAACATTTCGTTGTTTCGTTGCTTCGTTGAAAGTGACGCAGTCTCAGATACAAATGCGGCAATTGCCCCGCCCTGCCCTGCTGTATAAAAAAAGCAACCAGGGAAAGACGGCCGCAGTTTTTGTTTGCCCAAAATTCTTTGGCAATGCTTGGCCAGGCCATGTCATAACCTTAGCCTAGACCTCACACATCACCCAGTCACCCAGTCACCCAATCCCCTAATCACCCACTCGCCACATATCCCTGCCCCTGCCCCCGAAAAAGGACACCCACTCAGTGGCAGGCGAGGTCGTCGGAGATATAAATTACCATAGTCAAGTGGAACGGTCTGGTTTGGCCTGCCGCTTCCAACATTTTTGGCCCAGAAGTCGAGCCCCACTGCTGACTGCTGACTGCCACTGCTGGCTTTTTCATGGCTTCCGTCGCCACAGTCGTTGCCAAAATCAATGAAATTTTCAGCTTCCGCTGTCATTGCGCCCGTCCCGCCCGACATTCGAGCCAAGTGGGGATTGTAAAATTGGGCCGGCGAGGCAATAATTGTTATTATACCATCCGTTTGTCTGGTATTTATTTAGCATATGTGCTTGCATACGGGTATTGGCAAAATTTTAGGCTAAATCGCCAGGCAGAAGGACTTGTCATTACTCTGGACTGTTTGCTGCAATGTTTACATATGCCAAATAATGCTCAGAATTCCTTTGGTAACAATATTTTTTTTAGTCTTCGAAGGCTCTGAATTTCACAGACAGTATGGAAATCGTAAAGAAGCATTATGGGAGATATGGAAATCGTAAAGAAGCATTATGGGAGATACACCTAAATTGCACAATTTTTATTCACACTTGATAAGCCATGATAAAAAAGTATCCAGTTTGATTCATTCTTCATATTAATTACCACAAACATAGTTGAAAAATCTTTCCTTTTTTTATTAAATACCCGATTTGTTAAAACAATAAAGTAATTTTCCGGGTAAATGTTTATGCAGTCCGTGAATCAATAAGAAATTCAAAATCAAAATATATAAGCTCTTCATATATTTCGGCATTGGTTTATTCACCGATGATTATTTATAGCCTTGTTTCTATGGCAATAATTCGGTATTTAAATAGCTTCTCAAACATAAGATAATCCCTGCTGATATCTTCTGCACTATCTTAGCGAATTGTCAAGAACATGTCTCATCAGCTGACTGGGAGATAGTAGATAGTGTTTAATGTTTGCATTCGCCTACGATAGCCACCAAAATCGTTCTTTTTATAGAGCATTGCCGTCGCACTGAGGCCCAATTTCTAATTCCTCATGTATTTAGTATTTTGTTTGCACTGCTTCCTGGGTGTAAGCAAAAAAGAATTCCGAATTCCTTTGGAAGGTCAGCTGGGCCAAAAAAGTGGGCCTAGTGGCAGTGGCGGTGGCGGTGGCGGTGGACAGGCTTTTGGCGAGTCAAATTAAAATTCAGTTTATGTGGTCGGAAGAGTGGAAAGCTCAGGGCGTTATGTAAGCCTTTGTTTTGTGGGTGGGAAATGTAATAATTCCGAAATGACCCTCAAAGCAGGTGGAAATAATTGCGCAAGCGTTTCCAAGCGTTTCCACCCAGCCGGCGGTAAATTGAATTTGGACCGCCTGAAAGGAAATCTGCAACTGCAGCGAAAATCTCGGGTCATCAATTCGCTATTCGGCATGCAGCAAGGATGCGAAGGATCTGGGTCTGGGCATTCGCAGTGCTGCGACTAAACTACACGAGACACATTCCGTTTGGCAAAACATAAATCTGGCAGCCAACACACACAAGTGTGCCCTCCCAAACCCAAAAAAACCCCTTGTTTTCCCCCCAAAAAACAAACACACAAACAGCGAAATGAGAGAACAAACAAATAGTCAGAGATGCGATTGCGACTACAGACACAGATACTGGTGCAGATGCGGATACAGATACAGATACAGATACGGATACGGATCCAGATACTCCTGCTGCAATCGCATGCAGAATTGCTGAAAACATTGGAGGACATGTGTAATTTCTCACGTGCAACTGCGGGGTCTCCTTCTTTGTTGATTCCCATCCCGCCACTTTACCACTCTTTCACACAATTGGGGGAGAAACGAGCGGGCGGAAGGACGCCCAGCTGAAGACAAACAAAATGCCAAATGAAACAAACAATAAAAATGTTTGTATGTACGTAGCAGCAGCAGCAGCAGCAGCAACAGCAGCAGCGAGCATAAAAGCAAAGTGCTTAAAAAATAATAGTAAATTACACAGACAAGCACCGGCTGCCCGGCCACGACACGCCCCCTTTTTGCCACACAGCCACACAGCCATGCATGACAAGCTTGCGTTATTTTTGGGGCAAGCTGATTTAATCCCGGGCTGCAGGAGCAGCACAAGCAGCCCAAGCAGCAAACAGCAAGGACGAGGGCGGTGGGCGGGGGGCGTTGAAGGGTTAACGCTTTGCTCACCTGTCCTGGCCCCAAACGGCGCAATTTGCAACGCCCCACCTGGTGAAGTCGGTGGGCGGAGGTCCTCTGGCTGGGAGATGGAAATTAGGAGGGGTCAACGGAATGCCCTAATGTTTTTTCGGCTGCTCGCCTTTCGCGGCGCATTTAAATTCAAAGGGAATTCCACTTTCGGCGGATTATATGCAATTTCCTCCGCCGAAACACGCAAATTGTTTTACTCGCCATTCGCGATATGAGAATTCATGGCACATGGCTCAAGTGTTCCGCTTCTGATTATGCCAAATGAGATGATTCCGTCGAAATGGCAAAATGGCAGTGAGTGCTGCTGCAATAGAGGTAAATGCAATTTGGCTTAAGTTGCCCATGATGGCACACGAGATTTGCATTCGGCTTCAGCCAGCTCTATTATTTTGAAAGTACTGCTGCGCGTGTGCTTGATTTTTTACCCAGCTTATCTCAGTGGCATCAGTTTGCACAGGGTGCAAATGGAGTTTTATATATGAATCATAAACTTTGCGCTGCTCCAAGATAAATGATTTATTTTCTTCTATTTTTTTGTTTTCACAGCGTCCAGAGCCGGAGACTCATCCTCGGCTGGGATACAAATGTTTTCATTAAATTCGGTTTTCGGTTTGTTCGCTGGTTTCTTTTGTGACCCGCTTTGTTCTCGACCGCCATTTTGGGTCCATTGCTGCTGCTAGCTGCCTGCCACCACCCACCACCCTCTTTTGTTGCCAAGCTGGAACACTAAACAATACAGCAAAATTACTTAATTTCATGTTGGTCTAATCAAGTTGCCATTGCCATTGCCGAGCAGGTAAGCGACGAGTGTGTGGCTGGCACGGAACGTCCTCCACACAAAGGTGGCCAGCGGAGCAGGAGCAGCAGCCCCATCGGCGGAGGAGGAGTGATGAGGGAAGAGGGGGGAGAACGGTCCTGGGTGGCAGCCCCGCTGTACTGAAATAATTTGCCGTTACCGTGCACCTTTAATGTTCCTACACTTCAAGGATTTTCTAATTACCATTAAAAATGGTATGCATTGTTCAAATTTTAATTTACGTCTTTTACTACTGCTACTAAAAGGAAGGAAGGACTCTTTTCTGTTTTGGAAGCGTTTCACAGAATTTATACGAGGGCTAACACAGGCATTGGATTTATTGATTCTTAAGCCATATTTTTCCTATCACTGCTGAGCATTAAACTTTCGTACAGTTTGACCCACTGCAATAAATTCATAATCATATATCCTTTTTCTGTAGTTTTTGTTCGTTGCTTGACTGGGTTTCGGGAGCAACTACACACTTTTCTCAGTGTACCTCGTCCGCTCGTGTGTGAGCCACAACGGAACGTTTAGTGGTCCCACTTATGCGGCGGAGCAAAATGAAGGGAAGAGGCGATGCAGACGTGGAATGGAAGCCAAAAACCAAAAAAAAACAACATGAAATAGGTGGACAGCTAAACGCTGTGAAATGGGGCCAAACGCTAGAAGGCATTCAAGATTTTAGTGGGTCTTTGGGCAGGCTCATGTTAATTTCAAACTGTGTCAATGTCGGCTTCCGTTTCCTGCACACACCCACACACACAGACACACTCACACACAGGACGTAGCCCTTGGCCACTTGAGATGCAAACAGGTAAAAAGGCCACAAATTTAAACATTTGCCTACTCCAACACGCACCGCCGCTCCCACACATATTTACAAAAGTAAAGCAGAGAAGCAAGGTGGCCGGAACGAAACATTGGTAAAACGGTCATCTGCAATAAGCATCTGCTGCTGCTACTGCTGCTGCTGCTGCTGGAACAGCGTGAAAGTGGAACAGGCAGAGGCTGCAGGACACCCGCTGGGTGAGGAGCACAGGATGTGGGCCAAAAAGGCACGGGGCGCCTGCTCCTGGGGCGCCTGATAAATTGGTAGCGACATTTCAGCCGAAACTTGACAATTAACAGCTGAAATACATGAGCTGTATATGTCTGCTTTGTGTAATTAAAAGCCAAGCAGACAGCCTGGCAATTGCTTGGCTAAAATGCTTCCATTCTTCCATTTTTTTCTCCTGCTCTAGCCATTTTGGTCGGCTGGTGGTCCACTCTTGGCCAAGATTGAATGCGCCACCAAAAATTATGCCGCCAAGTGAGCCTCTTATTGCTGCTACTGCTACTGCCACTGCTGCTCTTGCAGCAGCTGTTTTGGTTGCCTTCTTCGTTGGGCCAAATTAACTTTAGCCAAGTTGAGCCCACAGCCAGCCTATGTGTGTGTGTGAGTGTGTGTGTCCGTGTTGGCTTCCTCTAAGGGAGTGCATGCCTGTGTGAGTGCTTCAGTTTATTGTGTGTGTGTCAAGGCTATGCTAAAAATTTGTCCAGAACATTTGCACATTTTGATTTGTTATGTTGTGGTACACTGCAAACAAAGTCCACGTATTTGGGGGGTTTTATTGAGTCTAATTTACATTGTCTACAATGTGCTCTTAGGTGTGAACGAAACTTCATTTCTTAAAAATCCCTTGGGTCTGTAAGGAATGTATTATGTTGTTTTAAGTTGGAGTACTCTTTACTGCAAGCTGGCCAAATTTGATTAGTAAATAGGCTAAATAAGTTTACCAATGGGTTGCCTTCGTTTCGGCTAATAACGAAATGAGTAATATTGCCTGTGTAATTGTATTCGTAAAAGAATTGTGTTTTTATGTAGCTTAAACTTTGATTTTTCGATGGAACCAAGTTTTGCGATAAAAGAGGAAAGCCTCAAGAACAGTTCCAGTTTTGGACAGTAAACCAGTAAGCCAGCACACATTCCTCAGTATCTTTTGGGCCACCAGAGGGGTCGTAACCCCCGAGCCCAACATTGTATGCGAGTGCCGCCCCGATAAGACGTGCCATTTAATTACCAAAATATAAAGTGCATTCCGGCTACCAGAGCGCCCAGCATGGAGTTTTCTGCGAGTGTCAAATCCCAAAACAAACCCACGAGCAAATATGCCGCATGCTGCTGACGACGACGACGGCGATGGCGATGGCGATGCCGATGTTCGGCTCGTAACAGTGCACGTGGTGGCCAAAAAGCACGCTACATGCACATCCACACATGCACACACTAACTCACACAAGGAGACACTCGTGTCGGGTGCAGCACTCACTCACACCATGACGAGTGCAGAGGCGTCGGCAGAGTCGATAAGATAAAGCCCCTGCGATGACATAGAGCACCCAGAGCGCCCGAGTTCTGCCGACGCCGGCAGAGGAGCCGGCGCAGACGGGTAGCGCATATAAAAGCCGCTGGCTCGATGGCAACGAGCATCACAAGACGGCCAACCGCGCTGCCGAGCAGACGAGTCCAGTTCGAGAGGGTTCCAAAATCCAGTCGGAAAGTGTAGTTCAGAAGTCAGTTCAGAAGTTCAGAACGGTAAAGTTAACGTGTATCTCTGCATCTCTGTACCCGTGTCCCAGTGTAGCTGTGTGTGCGCTGAGAGTTTCCGCTACAAGAATAATAATGCCGCAACATTTTTCGAAAAAGCCCATTTCCAAAACCGACAAAAGAACAAGCCAAAAGTAACGAGCACAAGTGGGTGGCTCAAAGAGCTGCGAGGCTCAACAGGAACCAGAGCCCCAGTTTTCCTTGAGTGGGCAGATAGTTTGTGAAGGAAAGGTGGCGATGGCGGTGGGGGTGGGGGTGTTTGAAGGGGTGCTGGAGGTACTTTTACAAAAACACAACCCAGCTCTCGACAATTTAACAACTGAAAGAATATTCTTACTTCGCCCCACCTTGGTCAGGGCCATAATGAATTCATTGAAAGCGTGGCCAAAGTTTTACTCTGCCAAGGAGCCAGCCAAGGAGAAGCGAGCGCTGCCGCTCCAAGGATCCTCGTCCTGTCAGTCAGCCTGTGTCTGTTTTTCGGCCCTGTTGTTTGGCCAGGCATGCGTCGGTGGCCTTAGGCCGCGCATTGTGAGCTCCTTGGCTCCACTGCTCCACGGCTCCACGGCTCCTCGGTGGCTGCAAATTAAATGTAAATTAATGCAAATTACACGAAATTACTGCGAGCCGGACAATGCAACAAAAGGCAAATAGTGGACGTGGACTGCGGCGGACAGCGGACAACGGACAGCGGACAACGGACAATTCCCGGAGCTGCATCAGCAGATAAAGAGCAAACGACGACGCCACTTGCATTGTCTATTATTTTAAATTGGCTGCGCAAATTTACGGCAGCGCAAAAGTAATTAGCGACGGTTGAAAACTGTGCCATCGTGCAACTCGAATTGAGAATGAAGATGGGTGAGAATTGGAAAAGCGATTGGGTCATCTGGTAATCTGGTCATCGGGGGGATTTAGCTGCTGCTGGGATCCGCAATCCGAGTTGTGGATTCCCTGCTAATGGCAGGCCAAATATGTCCAACAGTTCCACTGACCAATTTGCATGCTGATGCAATCAAAACAATTACAATTTGTCCACAAAATCGATCAATCGCCTGTCTGTCGGAGTGTAGCATACTTTTCAGCACTGTCTCTCATTGGTTGGCTATCCATGAAAGCCTGCACTTTTTTCGGACCCCGTCCCACATTTTATTCTCTAATAATTTATGAGTATCCTGCCTTCCCTCGCCCCGCTGGGAATTCAGATTTTGCATAATAAACACATTGCAGACCAATCCAAAAACAAGAACCAAGAACCAGTTTATGCAAATCAAATTGTGTTGATAAACGAGCGGTAGGGTGTTCTCTAATTTGATTGCCCAATAAATTGCTGTATCGAATCAGACCATTTCGCATCTTGCGCGCCGGCACTAAAAATGCAATTAAAGCACTGATGTCTTCATATTGAAATTTATAACTTCGCAGATGGCTATTTATTGCCGGAGAGGAGATATAAAGCTCGGAAATTCCGCCATATTTCCATTATTAGAAACTCGTTGCGCTGCATGGCCCCAAAAATGAAAGCGAAACTCAAACAGAACCCAATTAACGAGCCTTCGGCGGTGATGTTGGTTAATGTGGTTGCCTCGTGCCACAAAAGCCGACGCAGTTTTGCGGCAAGCAGCGCGTGGCTTTTATGCATTGGCGCATGAGTATTGGTAATTAATGTGAGGGCGGCGGCACAAATGACCACGCCACAGCGCCAAACAAACTGCCGCGCCACACGGCGTATGCGTAATGTGCTCGTCGCCCTACAAAGCTGAACGCAGCGGAAAACTGAGAAACAAATGGCATCGATGAATTCAATTTGCGCGCATATTTAATTATTGAGCGCGAGGACAAATAATCCGCACATCAGGCTATTAAAAGGCTTTAAATTTCCACGGCCATTTCCCGTAGCCATTTCGAGAGTGCTATTGACATGAGATTTCGCTGCATGGGCCTGCAGGTTTGCAGATTATCCAGGGGCTTTAATCCGGTTTCAACTTGGTCTAACACAAACCTACCATTTATATACATATTTGTATATTTATATTTAAATTTTTTATTTTATTAATATTTCTGTATGATTATTCCTTCCATTGATAAACATTCTCTTCAAACTATAAATTTAAATTCTAAAAAACATATAAAGAAAGTAGCTAGGAGAGGATGTATCAGAATATAACTCAAATCAATATTGTGCTTATTTTGGGATTAATATGAATAGCTTCGAATGTACGAAAATGTGTTTCATTTGTCTTAAACGACGAACAAATTTCACAAGTGGTCTCTTATTGATTTATATTTTCCCGTATAAGAACATTAATTTCCTTATGCCCCTGGCAACGTGATTGTATTTCAGCTCAAAAGCACTTGCCACTCCCTTCTGGAAAGAAACTCACGCAACTGCAACTGCCATTGGAGATGGAGATGGAAAGGGCGCCAAATTGAATTTTACACTTTTTGTGTACTTTTAGCCAGTTGAGATGTGGATTACTTTTTCAGCATTCATTTGTATTTCAACCAACACTTTACAACCAACACTCCAATTTCACCCGATGTTAATTGAGGCGCACGTGGGGAATTAATGAACTGTGACAGTCTGATTTTTACGCGCAAATGTGTGTGCATTAAATGCTAAATGAAGTTGACATCGGCTGCCACCTTGTTTGCGGCCATCGTTTATTTATTAATTAAACAAGCGATTTACCCTATTACAATAATTGTCAAAATTAACCTTTATGACAGCGAAATTTGTGAATTTAATTAACATTACCGGAGTCAGCTTTGCACAAGATTAATCGCTCTAAGGGAAAGTGGAAGGACAGCTTATTAGCTTTTGGCTTATTGCAAAATGCAGCATTTTAAATTCAGGGTCAAATTACTTTTTGAATTATTTTTGCATTTGCACTACAGCTATGTACTAAAGCTATGGCGTAATTTTAAATAATGTAGATCATATTGTTGATATTATTCCGTTTTCCATAATTTCTAATTGAACAGTGTGTGGCTTTAATCCACTTTTAAGCCAGCACTCACCTGCGCTTCAGATGCCCGAAGGCAATAAAACCAATATTGACATTTCTTCTAGTGGAATAACAATTTCGGCTCCACCCTTTCCTGGAACTTTTTAACCTTGAATGCTTACATACGCCAACCTTTTCGCCGTAATAACATCATAATATTATCGTTGGTAAGAGTCAAATTTACGCGCACTTGACCGAAACCCTTTACGCCGCTTCTGGATCGGATGTCTTATTTGAATTTGCCGCGCAGGAGCTTATCCAATTGGCGACTCGGAGATATTCCATTTAATTCCATTTCCGAGACAAACTGCATTTTGCCAAACGGAAGTGGTCCGCTTTTAGCCATCAGCCATCAGGCAGAAGGCAGCAGGTAGCAGGCATCAGCCGTTGGCCATCGACGCTGTCTTGGCCATCTCGGCATCCTCGTTCCGTTGTCATGTTCATTGCATTCCACTTTCCACTTGACATCCTCGCTGCAATTTCCCTCTGTTGTGGAATTATGCTTTGGCTACCTTAGCGGCTCCAAGCTGAGCAAAACAAACGCCAGTTTCTGGGGGTCCCCGAAATGATGTAAGGCAAATATTTACGGGGCTTGTGCGATGAGTTAAGCCTTTTTCAAACAATGTTAGTGAACATAAGGTTTGCTTTGCCTTAAAACTCTCTTAAAGCGGTGCATTTTAATATATTTATGGAAAATTGTACTTAATTCGTCGACCCTTTGGGTCCGATGGGGTTCAAGTAAAGCACTCAAAGCTAGATTTAAAGTGCCATGAGACTTGCGACACACCATCCATAAACGCTGTGAATATGACGGTCTCGTTTAGAGGCAGTTAATGCAAACACGAAGGCTTTCACAGGCTTTCAGCTTTTAGCGCTGGCAATGGCCCGGTCTGGTCTTTTGATGTTTGGGGCCTGTTTAGTGCGTCTGCAGTGGCAAGATACATTCCACAATGCATGCATGCATACATATATAGTTCTGTCTAATTTAGCACATGGCCCTGCTTTGCAGCTGGCTTCTGATTGAAGGTTAAATGAGCCATGAGCCCCACAAACACACACATAAGCACACATAAACACACATTTACACACACTCAAACGCTTGCAAGGGAGCGGGGCTGGGGGCAGTCTGAGGCAAAGCCGTTGCATTTGTGTCGCTTTTAGCTCGGCACTCGACCCGCCCCTTTTCCCCCAGGATGCATTTGCATTGCGCGCAGCAGCGCTTTCGCTCTTTTCGCATCCTTAGACAGTCCTGTTTTATTTCCTTTGCCCGAATTAGCTGGCATAAACCAAGCCAGTCAACTAGAGCAAACCCAATCCGTTTTCCTGCTGCCTCCGGTTCTATTCTGCTGGTCTTGGGTTTGGTTTTAGTTTTTTTCTTTTCCTAGACTGTTATTTTTACGAGGCAGCACCACCCCTAATTGAGATACAGCTTTAAACTTAAACGCAGCCTCGTTTCCGAATACTCTTCATATGCCATTTTCATCCATGGACGAAGTCCGTTTAATTGTGTTTTTCGTTGTCATTGCAGTTCCCCATTTCCGGTTGCAACTGTGGAGAGCCAATAAAAGCTCAATAAAGAAAACAACCAGCGGTAAATCAAACAAAAAAAAACCAACACAATAATGTCGATCTCCGATTTCCGCAAAAAGAAGCTGCTTTTTCTGTTCAATGTGTTTTTTGGTGAGTATTTATCAGAAGCCAGAATGACCGATGGGAAAAAGGAGTTCCAATCGCAAACCGCACGTGATGTCCATTTTGAGAGGAACATCCTGGGAGGGGAAGCTTTGTTTAGATGGGAGGTGGCAAAACCAGCTTTAGGAAAATAAAACACGACCAAGATATAATGAGAATTCCTTTATTCCTATAATAAAATCTCCTATGAACCAGGTGAATGACGGTCATGATCATGACGTTTCATGACGTTTCGCTTTCGGTTTAAGCACCACTATATGTGCTGTGCTGTGAAAACAGCGCGTATACGTAATGTGGTGGTTCTCCTGCATCGCGTATTCGTAAGTGCTCGAAATGCACTTAAATACGTCGAGCGTATTCCGTTCCATGCTTAATGCACGGAAGTTTTTGCCTGTCAGGGAAGTCAAACAAAACTTGCCAATTTAAAATTGAATTAAACGCAATGCAAATGTCGAAGGAACAACTTTCGAGGAGAGCGCACGAAAGCAGGCAACACTGTGTGTGATAAAGCTTAAGTGCATTTCAATTATGACTAATTCACCGGTGCGGTTCGCTCATCCCTTGATTCCCATCCACACAATTTTCCCTACTAACTTGGCTCACTGCCCGCCATTCGACGGCAGCTGGTCAGGATATAACAAAAGAGCAGCGCCGAAAAAAGGTCATAAAACGCAAACGCCAAACACTTGACACTGGCACTGAAGTGGCCGTTTGCACACCGTTGCAAATGATAATGGTACGCCCGCATGGCCAGAAGCCAAATGTAGGGCTTCGTGAAAATGGCACTCAAAGAAATGGTCCCTAAAATTCACAAAAAATCAATCTAGCGTGGCTGAAGGGGTTTATTTTAACGTTTTTAGGAACAACTTTGGCGATTAAGAAGGCAGAAGTTTCTTAGGTGTTGAAATCTATAATCTGAGACTCTATAGTAGAAATATTTGATAGACGAACTGAATGGCTTAAACGAAATGAAGCCTTCCTAAATTTAATTAGGGACAAGAATAATTAGTTTTATCGAAATTCATTAGTAAATATGAAAATTGGAAGATAACCTGCATTATTAGAATCTCTATGCTATGAAATTAGCATAGTGTGAACAACAAAGTAATTATATTCTCATTAGAGAATAATGGCAAAAGCTATTTGCATCTGGCTGAATGCTTTTAAGGCTTAGACGTTATGCGGCGTTCTAAATTAAATTAGAAATCTATAAATGCACTAAGATTAGGATTTAATTTCGTAAATACAGGGATCACAGGAAATGCACTTTGCAGCTAAAGAGACTTCAAGTTCGAGATAAGGATTTGTAAGGTTTCTTGTAAAATTTGAATTAAAATTTTTTGTGGGATTCCATAGTGCAAGGACTCCTTTTCTCTGAGTGTCGCAGGGACTTCCGCGTGGCGGCGGGGTGACAGTCGGGCTGTGCAATTTTGTCGATGTTCGCACTACCGCCGACCGGAACTATGTCGCTGGCTGCCAAAAAAATCCGTACATTGTTCCATTCCTCATTCGCATTCTTTTCGGCTCTTTTTCGGCCATTTTTCGCCTGCGCTGTTTGGATCTGGGTTTTGGCCCGCTTTGGTCCGTACTGACCAATGCAAACAATGCGGGACGAACAACATGCAATTTACGCTGACTGCCCCCAAAATAACAACAATGCCGCATAATGCGTGCCGCAACAGATGTGAACCAAAGCGGCGAAATCGACGTTAAGGACTTCGAGCTGGCCATCGAGGTAAGTGGAGCGGAAATGGTGCTAGCAAAAAAGCAAAAAAGAAAGAAAGCAAGCGAAAAATTTGAATATATTTTGAAGAGTGCATGCGAGAAATGCTGGTGCTTGCATATGAACTACTCGTTCATACATCAACAAAAGAGCTGCCCAAATGTTTTTCAGTTTTTGTGTTTTAGTCCTTTGCTGTTTTTTGTTGACCATTTGCATGCACTGTTTTTTGCCAATATCAACTGATAACTCAATTTGGAGGGTGCCATGCTGACTGTTATTGTTTCTGCCAATTGCAGCGCGTTTGCCAACTGCGCGGCTGGCAGAAGGACACGCCGAAGAACAAGGAGACCTACGACCTGATGATGGAAATCTGGACTGGCCTGCGCTCCAAGGCCGACAAGGACAACGATGGACAGGTGAGTTCCATTCCTCGCACCTCGAACCTCGAACCTTCCACCATCCACCATCCACCACTCACCACCCCGCTGAGTTGCAAAGGCAATGCAACTAACTACATGTCAAGTGATTCGGGTTTTTGTGCGGCTCCATTGTCAGTGCCAAAAGTGCTGAAATCCATGGACTGCACTCGATGCCATTGTGGCAGCAGCTGACAAGTGTGCAGGACACCCCAGAAACACACACACACACACACACACACACATACATGTGGGCATGTCCTTTGCACAGACAAACGCAAAAAACGGAAGAGAAATTCCGTTCATAAATTTGCCTTTTTATTGGTGCGGAATGCGGAGGGGTAAACAAATTCCCTGCCAGCGGGCGGAAATTGAATTGTGAATTATTTGAGCAACGCATTCCGAATTCCAGCCGGGGACTTGCAACATGCCGACTTGCCACCAACTTTCTTCTCATTACCAGGACCAACTTTCTGTCTCCTAGACTGCGGGCTGCAGGTTTGCCCATTTTGCAACACAATGGCCCCGGCATAATCGCACCATCGCCAGTGCAGCAAATTAAATTATAATCCGGCCCGGCAGAGCGTAGTTCAATATCAACACAAGCGGCGACCAAAACCCGCAACAATGCGATACAAAGCGAACAGAAATTGAAATGTCAGACCGACAAAACCTCGGCTTAATTCTATTGGCGCATTCCAAGGGTTACGGGTTTGCTGGTTTACTGGTATACTGGTTTACTGGTTTACGGGCACTTTGTGCGCAACTAAACTGGATGAAGTCGACTGGAGGTAGTGGAACTTCGACTGCCATGAAGCCACAAAAGTTCTGGCCACCGGCCAGGGAACTTGATGGAGTTTTCTGCCAAAATATGCCAAATCCCCAGCTATTGTTGCTCCGCCTTTGTGGCAGTCAGCTTAAGATTTATTGTTCACTTTCCGCAGCAATCCAAGTCGGAGCACGTGCCGTGACACGGCCCCAAATTAGCCGGAAAAGGAGCTGCAGTCGAGGCCGGAGGACGCATCTCTTTTATTCTTGGCGACACAGCGCAGAGGGTCAAGGATCTGGGCCAAATTCAGTCGGGCCAGATTCAGCCATAAACATTGAAATATGCAGTCGGTTCGAATTGCTGTTTAGAGTTCATTTCTGGAGGGGGTGAAGTGCCAATTGGCATAACAAGTGGTCTTGGTCAGACATAACCCCCGCGTTTATTTATGGCCGTATTAAAACATGCCAAAACGTAACGGCTGGCCACAATTAATGGGATGGGGCGCTGGCCCTAGGAACTGGTACCCTGGTACCCTGGTACACTGGTAGCCTTACTGCTTTGGTTTCGGTTTTGGGTAACGCCGTGGAAGGCGGTCGGCCAAGTTGGTCAAGGCGATGTTGCGGTAATTGCCTGGCCTGTTCGGTATTGGCAGGAAGAAAATGTTAATATCGCATCACTAGATGGCATAAATTACGCCCCCAGAGCAACCATAACGTGTTTTATGGGGAAACTCCGCCCGGGGCGATACCCACTAATGGTCTTTTCAGCACGGGGCGGGATGCATGCATAAATCTGGGGGTCGGCAGTGCCTAATCCGCAATCTCGACGCTTCATCCCATTATGGCTCTTCCAGGTCAGCGTGGACGAGTGGTGCAACATGTGGGACGCCTATGCCAAGGATCCCAGCAGCGTGATGGACTGGCAGAATGCCTACATGAACTTCATGTTCGACCTGGAGGACGCTTCGCACGATGGCGGCATCGATGTGACCGAGTTCACGCTGGTCTGCTCCAGCTATGGCCTGGAGAAGACCGAGTGCGAGGAAGCCTTTGGGAAGATGGCTCAGGGGCAGAGCGAGGTCACCCGGGAGCAGTTCGCGGCCTTGTGGAAGGAGTACTTCGCCGCGGAGGATGTGAATGCGCCTGGCAACTACATTTTTGGAAAGACCAGTTTCTAAGACACAGCCAAAGAACTAGAGCTCCGATACTGGACATACTGAACAAATGCAACAAGTGAAATTATTATTAAATTTAATATAATCTATCTATTGTCGACAGGGGAGGCAGATCTCTACCCTCCCGACTTGATGATCCGTCGTTGTTAGTTGAGTGTTGTTTTCTCTCCAAGAATCTCAAGTTTTGCCCAATTCAATGTTCTAATTTAGTAGCGTAATCTGTCTGCAAACTATTTATATTTTATATACCAATGCTTCGAGTAATGTGCAAGCTGCAGTATCTCTACACATACATATATGCAAAAGTGTACCTTTACGAACTACGACTATATCTAGCTATGATATCAATTACGAGGTAGGATCTCCCACAGATCCGTATCAATGTGGTGCGTAAATTAAATCAATTAAACTGTCAAATTGTTATGTGTGTGTAGTCGTCGTTTATCGTCTTGCATCTATGGCGTATAAATTTAAATGTAAATGTAAAGTGTTCCAAGAAATTACAATAATAAAATCAAAAAGCAAAGTATCTATACAAATCTCGGCTCTCACTTGTTGCTGCCCTTGCATTTTCGACATCAAGTGGCTTTTAGTGGGTGTGGCTGGTGGGTAAATTTGCCTCGCAATTCAGCCTGGTGCGCATCAAGTGCGATACAATCAAAAAATTATGGGTGAAGTGCTTTTAGCTGGACAGCTCTTTAACGCTTGATACTCTACCGGTAATAACGTATGCCAAAATGAGTGAATTAGATGTGACAAAAGGTCATTGCGTAGTGGAGCGCTTTCATTTAGCATAACCTAACGTAGGAAATTTTGGTTTTGATTGGTACGATTTCAATTATATGGATTTTATCTTGGAAAAATTACTTTGAGTGTTATTATTCGTATTATAAAGCACGGCCAGACCCGGAAAATAAATCGTATCTTAGAGCAACATACATATAATAAACATAAGGACTTTGTTTTATACATCCTACATCTATGTCAATTTTAGCTACTTAGGTTTGGCGCGCAGAAGTGGCGACACCTAGTGCAGAAGCTGCGAGTAGTAGTTATATTCCTACATTCTACATAAGGCCTGTTCACACTGTCGACTACTTTTCAAACTACAACACAAATTACTTGACCCATTGTTTATATATCTAGGGCATCGTGTCGACGAAATATTTGTTTTTAAAACATGTAACCATACGTGAAATATTTATATCGAAATAACTAGACATGAAATATTTTGATCAGGGATTAGTTTTCTTACTCTACCTAGTGTGCATATGCATTGGTAAAATACATCTGTAAAACCGTAAAAATATTTGTAGACACCTATCGATGTATTGATATTTTTACTCTTCCATCACATCCCTAACTCAAGAAATGTAAACACATTTCGGAATTCAGAAATCTCGTAAAACATGAGCAACATTGTGCAGTATATCGTAGTCCGCAGCGACTTGCGTTCCGCCCTCAGTTGGCCCTTGGGGGCGGTGATCGCCCAGAGTTGTCATGCCACAGCCGCCGTTATTCACTTGAATTCCGAGGACGCCGACACTGTGGCCTACTTGAAGGATCTGGATAATATGCACAAGGTGGTGCTGGAGGTAATCTTATAACGGGTTTATTTTATAACTAATGTGTACCATATACATAAACCATTAACTCTTCCGTTACCCATACCATTTCCAGGCCAAGGATGAGACTTCTCTGGTCAAGCTCAGTGAAAAGCTGAAGGAGAACGAGATTAAACACAAGTTGTGGATCGAACAACCCGAAAATATCCCAACCTGCATCGCCCTGAAACCTTATGTTAAGGACACGGTTCATAAATATGTTAAGCACTTTAAGCTTTTGAAGGAGTAATACATCTTAAAGGAGGTCTTCTGACGCTATAACTATTTTTGCTTATTGACACTAAATATGTAAGACAAATAGGAATAGTTTTGGCCAACTATAGAGAAGCATATACATACTTATCATAGTTGACCGCTAAATGCCTACCAATATTAAAACAGAGTGTTACATCTCAGAATGGACTAAACTACAAGACCTGACCAGTTTGTCACATATGTATATAATAGGGTTTGCATATGTCGAATACAAATCAAGCATTTCGGCTTATATTTTATAAATAATAAACAGAAGACATAACAAATTGTTGTTTAGCAGCAGCTAGAACCTAAACGTCTATTTTAAGCTTGATATTCTCTCCGAGGGGAATGTCTCAGTTAATCGTTGTGAAATATGAGGACATCGCTTGACTTTTAACTCGTCTCATTGGTTAGAGAAGGCGATCCACTCAGGTCCAGAAACTCCAAGGCACTAAGTTTTCGCAGTTCCATCAGTTCCATTAGGTCAAAGTTCTGATCTGGTAATATTAGAGTCCGCAGTTCTTTAAGCTGGGAGATAATCCTGAGGTCCTTGGAATCTTCGAAGTCAATTAGAACTCCACTGTGGTGGTACTCTAAATGGCGCAGAGAATCCAATTCCACGAGCGATATGAGCAGCGTGGTACTCCAGTCAGTGGAAAGCGGATTCAAGAAAGAGCGAAGGAGCAAGGTACCAAGATGAGACAGACCGCCGAGGGGCGTCGCATCCAAATCTGGATTTATGGGCACCTTGAGAACTTCGAGCATTGGACAGCTTTGCACCAGCGGCTGGTACAGATAAGCAGCGTAGTTCGCGGAGATGGAACAGATCACCACGAACGATAAGATCCCAGGTCCACAATAATTCGCTTTCTAAAACAAGTGTAACCTTTAATAGGGATCCCTCCGATGTCCAGACTCTTCAGTCCAGTTAGTGAATGCAAGCAGTTAATATGACTACCTGTCAGTTCACAACTCCTTATCGAGTTTTTGGTTATCTTACTTAAGCCATTGTCATGTCTGATAGGTTAAATGCCCCAGTGGGTTAGTGTGCAAACATCGTCCATCCTAAGAAAACGATTAAGCTGATGCGAATCCAATTCGTGGATCGTTTGGAATCTTTCACAGCTGGTGGCAAAGCCGAGACGAGAATTCAGTGGAAGGTAAGCGACCACTTCTCGCCAAAAGTCATCCACATTCCGAGTTCCGTCTTACTCCTCCTCCTCCGGCGGTTGGTGCCAGGAGCTGCTGGCTTGCAAAAGAATAGCTTGGCCATTCACATTGTGCTTGGTGCAATACAAAGCCTTGGCCGCCTGCGTAGCCTCCCTCACACGTATCCTTATTCCATTGGAGATCCTCCACTTGTCCAAAAACCGAGAAATGTTCCAGGAGCGAGTGCTTCAAACAGGGCCACTTCGTAGAGATTGTCACCATTCTGAACGTAAAAATGTTTAGTATTTGACTTTAATATGCGGAACCTTGGTTAGTTAACTTAGTTTAGAAAAATTCACCTAGTTTTGAGAAAGAAGTTGGTTTCATCGCCTGTTTTGAGAATTCATGTTTTTATAAGTCGTGCTTGTAAAAAGCTTGCAATAATAGAAATTTTACCACCATAAATCCCATTCAAATAAAAACCCATTGCTTTAATTTTATCGATTTTTAATTTTTAATTTTCGTTTTAAATAGTGTTTTTTGTAAAAAATAGCTGGTTTCATTTTTTGCTTAAGGTATTCGAAATAGCTGTAGTGGATACAATTTTTATAGTAGTAGGTAAGGTAAAACTATAATTAAAGGTTGCGACGTCGAGGGGCCGTGAACGCCGAACTGGAGGCAACCTGGAGCAATTTGGCACAGATGCAGATACAGATTATACAGTGCTTATGCTAGGATGTTTCTATGCGATGGATGTAGTAGCTATAGCTCTGATCGATGTCTACATTTAACAATAACAAGTTACTAAAATTATAACCAAGGCGCCTAGATGAATCTGAATATTGCGGGACCTCGCGTTTGCTGCAGCCGCCGAGGGCGCGGTGGCAATTAGTTTTTTGAGCGCGGATGCTGCAGCGCATTAAGCTCGTCCTTGAGCCAGGCCTGCCAGTTCTCCTGCAAGGGGCGAGACAGAAGTTCAGCCGGAAACGGCCGGAGTTGGATGAGCGAATTCGAGCGAGAGTGATAGAGATGGTGGAGATGGTGGAGATGGTAGAGAGAGCCAGGACCCGTCACCAAGCAAAGCCAAAGCCGGCGTGTGTGTTAGCCAAACCAAAGGATAATTGTGTGCGTGTGCGTGTGCGTGCGCGTGAGCCAGAGGGAGTGAGTGAGTGAGGAATAGGGTTAAGGACAGAGATAGAGTATGCTAATAGCATCTACTTTGCAGAACCGTTAGAAGCAGCAGCCACTTGGCATTTGTTAGCGCTAATTGCAAGTGTCAACAGAGCGAAACAGAGCCAGGACTCGCAGCGGAAATCGGAAATGCTTAACTAGTCCTCCGTGTCGGTGTACCAGTGCCAGTGTCTGTGTGTTGGTGTTGGTTTCTCTGCTGTGGGTGGTGTGTGGTGGTAGGTGGGAGGTGGGAGGAGGAAGGACGTTGGTTCTTAGGGTCTGTTCGCCTTTATGCGCCTTCATGCGCCTGTGTTTGCCATTTGCTGGGCTGGCTGACTGCTTCCTTTTCTCACTCATTGTTATGCAAATTATCCTGATATTCATCATATTCGTTTTCATTATCCTCCGCCTGCTCGTCCTCCTCCTCCTCCTCCTGCTCGTAATCGCTAGCGTTGCTTTCCGGCTGCGTTACATCGGGCAAATAGTCCTTGTGCACGGGCGTCGAGATGATTGGCTCCTGTGTTAGGTATTCGTGTGTTTTTGTGTGTTCGTGGGTGTGCGAGTGTGTATCCCAGTGTGTTAGTGTTAGAGAGAGTGTGAGTGTGAGTGTTTGTGCGAAAGCAAAAGTTAGTTAACCAACTTGGACAACAACAAGATACTCTACCAAGTAGATGGAGGCCACGAGTGGCGCATGCAAAAGTCCCAACGATCAACTTTCCGACAGCCAATTGGGATTGCACAGAAAAAAAGTATGTATTGCATAAAGTCATTTTAAATCTTTCAAAGGACGTTTTTATCCTTGCTAATTTAAGTTGGCAAATCAATATTTACTTTCTTAAGGAAACACTAAGACCACGATATTATAGATATCCCATATTTTGGAAATGTTTAAAACGTATAGTACTCGTAGATTATAAAAGAAAATTCTATTCTTAAACTGAACTGAACAACTGCCAAAGGATTTAGTCCACCTGTCTATTAAAATATGTGACACAGTAAATAGTACAATTTAAAACAAGAGACTATGGCTTATCCTTTTTTTTCTGTGCAAGGTAGGAGTTAGGGAATGGGGACTTTGGACGGCTCTTAGTCGATAACGAATAACGCATGCTAACCTTTGGCGGCCGCCATCCGCAGCCGGGCAGCGGCAGCCCGTCGGCGCCGAGGGGGCAGGGGGCGTCCAGTCCGGGCACGCCCTGCTCGCCCTTGTCGCCGCGATCTCCTTTGCGTCCCCGCTTGCCGGGCGGGCCGGCATCCCCTCTGGAGCCCTGCTCCCCGCGTGGCCCCTCCTGCCCGGGAATGCCATCCGTGCCCTTTTGTTTCGATTATCCGGAGGTGTGTTCGAGTGTTTTACGGGGTAAATGGGGGAGGTGGGTGGAGTTGTCAGGGGGTCACAGGTCAGAAGTCAGAGGTGGTTGAGTGGGGGTGTTCGAGAGTGGTGCATATAGGTAGTGAACGACGCCAAGAAAGAGAGATACGCATGCAAACAGAGGTAAAAACAATAAAAATGGAGAGAGAGAATACACGTATTATTTTAAATTAGCGACCACACGGAGTAGAAGGGCACTTTCTACGGAAATATCCTAGGGGTATCCTAGGTGATTCTCGCAGTTGCTTACCGGCAGTCCCGGATCCCCGCGCTCCCCCTTGTGTCCCGTCTCGCCCTGGGCGCCCTGCGAACACAGAAGACAGAGAACAGAAAACAGATCGGTTATTACCATATTGTTTTCATATAAGCGGCTGTTTCGGGGAAAATACCTTCATGCCATCCAAGCCCGGAGGACCCTGCAGCAAATGAAAGAAAAACAAGAGAATGGGAAAGCGTGTGGTTAGCTCGGCGGCGTGAAGTGGAAACTCTGCCTCGAAAATAAGCATTAGATGTCCTGCGGACATTGTTTTTAGTAAAAAACCATCACTTTATTGGAAATGCATAATTAATTCGAAAATTATGTTAGTTTTGTTTAGCCATTTTACAATTCGGTCATTCTAGGCATTCCATCGAAAGTTTGCCGTTTCAGTTCGCACATGCCACGACAAATGAGTACCAGAATTCACATTCGTTTTAATTTCATTCGAATCATACATTTGAAATGCAGCAGCACGGATAAAAATATTTCATTTTGTGTTTGTAGTGGGATAATGCACTCGAACATCGACATTTGGTATATGCATGTACATATATACTCGTAGACATAAATACACGTAAATATATATTTATTTGTATATTTTTTGTTCGTTTGCAAACTCCTCGTGTTTATTGGGTAATTAACAAATTTACACTTAAAATTAGCGGCTTATTAGGGGCTTAACCTTTCTTACGACTTCTCATATATATTTATTTTTTTGAGTTAATGTTAGGTTTTAATCGCAAAACACAATTCATTATTCTAGCCTATTGATCGAGAAAGTTGAGTTCGTAGTTAGTACATAAGTGAGAGAATCTAGAGATAGTACAGATGGCAAGTATCTATATAAAGAGAGCTAGTTGCAAGTAAACACGTTGAGAGGTTAAAAGGGATAGAAAAAATGAATAATTAATTACGATTAAGTTACGTTCTTTACCGTTACCGCTTATGTACACATTTGGGGTTGTTCGACATTTAGTGGATTAAATGAAAATTGACATGCAATTTGCCTGTGTATTTTGTTTTCCATTGGGGATTATTACAACAACGAGACACATCTAATTGAAAACAAATTGACATATTCTTTCTGATTTTCGATGCCGTTTGCCGTTTGAGTAAACATTAAAGCTGCAAACATTTCCATTTGCCATTTACCATTTGCCATTACCATTTGCCATTTGCATATTCGATAATTCCCATACAACTTTTATGCGAAGTATGCGGGGCTGAGGCCGTCAAATGGCAGTATATATACTTTTATTATCATATTTCCATGGCATTATTTCATTTGCATTGATTATGTTTGATTTTCAGGCCGTTTTATTCGTCCTTTGCCTAGTTTGAGCGTTGAAATTGAAAATGCTGCAGTTACTCGAAAATTTTAATTTATGCATTCGTTTTTGTTGTTGTATAAATAGAATTGTTTTGCGTTACTTTGTTTGAGATGTCCATGAAACCAATAGGATACATACTTGTGGTAAGATTATGTATTTATTGTTTTTAATTTCGCATTTCTGGAGAGAATACTCCAGCTCTCGCAGCTTTTTCAAGCCTGGTTCTCAATTGAAAAGCATCGGTTATCGACTATAGAGTTCATCTTTCGCCTAACTAGTTTCTGCACACTCGCTTGTTTATTCAAGTTGTATTCATTAACACTGAAAAATATGCACAATTGGTTTGGATAGCTCTTTGTTATCGATATTAGAGTACATTGCCGTGTATGTATAAACCTCTTTTATGCGGATTGTGTGTGCTTGTGTATAGGTAACTGAACTGTACTTGTTAATTGTAGACATCAAGAGGGAGTTCTGGATGAAAATATCTTACAATTCTTTCCTTCGTCGCTTTAAATAAGCCCAATTCCTTATTTAAACACTCATTTACGGGATTTCTGCTCTTAGCTTTGTGTTTCACATTGAAGCATTGGCAATAATGCTTTTTATCTGAACGAGTTCTATTCGAATATTCAGACGTAGCCCATGGACGGCACCTAAGACAATGCAGAATGCAGCAGGAGCAGACGCAGCACAAGTGGCAAGTGGCATGGACTCATTCGGGTCAATTGTTAAGAATAATCTGATTAAGCAAGTAATTAAGTCACGTATGGCTAATTGCCGATGATTGCGTCTTGGTTTCGTCATAATCCAGAAATTATTGCTTCGCACTCGGTGAAGCACTTGAAATCCATGCGATCCAGTACATCCCATCGCATGCTGTTTTCACGTACCACGGTGCGTATGATTTATGCATTTTCAAGAGGCTTTCCTGCTCCTGCTGCAATTGCTTCGCACAGAACGGCGGCGAATGAAATGCAATTAAAATATTTGCATTGCATATTTGTTAGTTGGTTTGTTGTACAACTGGTTGATGTGTGTGTGTGTAGTGTGTGAGGTGTGTGAGGTGAGTGGGTGTGTAAGTGGGAGTGAGTGTGCATGCTAGTGGGGTGTGGGTTCAAAGTGTGTGTTAGTTGATTCGATTGATTGATGTTTGTAAATACGCTTCTGTAGACACACGTTTGTTTGCGCTATTTGATTGTATACATAAATACTTATTTGACTCTTGGGGCATTTTAAATGATATGAATATTATTTTTTTCCCATGCGGGCTGTGTGGAGGGGGTTCGTTCGGTTTCGGTTCTTTGCCTTGTGCAACTAATTGATTTGCTTACTCGGCACTGACATGCTGCTATTTTGAATTTGCTTTTCTGTACATGGGTGCGTTTTGTACAAATTGATATACAGATAGTACGCCTGTCATATACAAGTTTATATATTATATATCTCTATATAGACGTTAACTGAGCACATTGAGCACATTTGACAAGCATTGCGCGGCCTCTTAACTTTGAACATTGTTTTGCTTTGATTAAATTGAGTTTTTCATCTTAAGGACTTTCTGTTCGACTGTGTGTGTGAGTGTGTTTTAGTGTGGGTGTGCGTGAGTTTTCAATGGATTTATTTGAAGTCGCATTTCATTTCGACTTTGGCGCAATGAGTGCTGGTTATATTTTTTAATAGAGACTGCCTTTTAACTAGTATTAGTAGTCGCCCCACACCTGTTTCAAGTAGAAAGAGAAAGAGAGATGAGAACACATAATTTGGTTAGTCAAAACGTTTAGTAACGAGATCCACGAGTACGAAAGTAACAAAAGCCAGGAGGGTTACGACTAGCTAAGCGGGGGATAATAGCCCCAATTTTCGTGAGGTAACAAAATAAAAGCCAAACAACACGGGCTGCCACGGGTGTTCAATGGAAATTTACCGGTATGCCAGCCTTTCCAGAGGGTCCAGAAGGTCCTGACTCGCCTCTCATGCCCATCGGACCCTGCAATTATATCATTTCATTGTAATTACGGGCTAAACTTTGGGCTACTTTGCCACTTACCGGCAGTCCCATAGGTCCCTGATCTCCCTTGTGGCCCTTTTCACCCTGCCCGCGAGATTTGAAACAGATTTAGAGATGCATATCTAGAGATATCTGACCTATTGACTCTTACCGCATCTCCCTTGCGACCGTCCAAGCCGCGTTCTCCCTGACTGCCGGTGTGTCCGGGCGGACCCATGGGTCCTGGAGGTCCCGGGGGGCCATATAACTGCGAAGGAAATTACATCGTTTGGGATTAGTCCACAGGGTGGTGGGTGAAAGATGTGGCTTACATATTCGATGGTGGGCATGTGGGGTGCGTCCGACATGCCGTCATCCTGGCGACGTCGCATTTTGCGGTACTGTAACGAAATTGGAATTATTCATGCTCCAAACAGGAATCCGATTGTGGTATATGGCCACGGTAGCTAGTTAGGATACATCCTTCAAGAACCGAGCTCAGACAATACTCACCGAGTCACCACGATCGCCCTTGTCCCCCTTGACGCCAGGGTATCCTGGAGGTCCTGGCAAGCCCGGGGGACCCATCAATCCAGGTGGGCCAATATCGCCGCGATCCCCCTTTTCCCCTGGTGGACCCTGGTATCCCGGCAGTCCCGGTGGTCCTTCGATGCCGGGCTCCCCGGGCAGTCCGTCCAATCCTCGCGGACCCAATGATCCGGGCTCTCCTGGCTCACCAGGTTCTCCCTTGCTGCCGTCCCGTCCATCGCGTCCATCCTTTCCAGCGATTCCTGGCGGTCCTGGTGGACCTCGCAACAGTGTCACCGGCGGATCGTCGTAGTCCTCGTCTATTTTGGTGCCTCCGGGTCCGAATATCTGCGCGCATTACAAGAGTGTGTGAGTGAGTGCACGGGTTGGAGAAGAGAAGATGGCAAATTTAGTGGGAAGATTAATTTATGCCACGTGGCACCGCCCGAGGCGTTGCACGCGCTTGTTCCACACGCTTTGATGGGGGAAACAAAAGCGCCGCGTAATTCGCAGGTAAGGAACAAAAATTTCGCCCACAGGAGAGGATTGGGATTGGGATTGCGATGCGGATGGGGATGGGTGGTGCGGCGGTGGTGTTCTGGTGGCCGTGCCGCAGCGAAAGTCTTTTGTGTGCCACGAAATTGTGTTAAGTGCAAGTTGGAGCATCCGTGCCATCGCACCACCACCACCACCACCACCTCCCACCTCCCAGCTCGCCCACTCCGCATCCCGTTGAGACAATGGCTGCATAGAAAATCTTTAAACCCGTGGAGCTCTAGTGGGTGTGCGGCTGGTGCGGGGCTTTACGAGAGTCGAAAATAAAGTCAAGTCAGCGACAGCGACTTCTCTACGTGCTTCGAGTGCCTGTGTGAGTGTGTGTCTGTGTGTGTGTGTGAGTGCCCCCCGTTCGAGTGTGTGGGTGCTCTTTGGCCCTTGCCATTGTGTGCGCGCATGTGTGTGTAAGTGAGTGAGTGCATTGCGAAAGACAATTAATTCTTTTTTTAGCCGTGTTTTTGGTGGGTTAATGTGCACGCTTCGAGGCAAATTTCCAAGGCACAGACAACCAGGCAAGCCCCAAAAAATACATAAAGTCCAAAGTTTCGATGGGGCTTAAACGTGCACTGCTCAGCAATTCGAAATTAATGTCTTAGATCGGTATTTAGCTTGAATAGTCAGAAGATAATGGTTGCGTAAGGGGTACCATAAATATTCAGAGGATTTTTAAAAGTTCGGAATTCTATTATAACTTTTTATTACTAGGGAAGACTTATACTTGTAGAGCACCTTCAATAGCAGTGCCCGGTTAGAGGCATTCATGGTACAGGCTCTCTTCTTGATGCAGTGCTTTGCACTTTTGCTTTTCTTCAGTGTATTGTGGCTGTCGGGAAATTACCAAAAGTTGTTGAGCGCGAGGGCTTTCAGACCGCATTGCACCCAAACAAAAACCCCTATTAGGCGAATGCTAAGCGACATAAAAGGCAAACTCCGGCTAAAACAACGAGAGCAGCGGAATATGTTAAGGAGCCATGGAAAATGGCTGGAATAAAGGCAAATAGGGAAAACCATTTACACATGTGGCTCAAGTAAATAGAGACACTTGTCGGTCCCTGAAATATTCAATCGCACCCGGGCCAAATCCAGTTGGAGTATAATGGGCCTCAGCTCGGCATTAAAGCTGAGTCCTTCGTGGAATTAAGGAAAATTGCTCCCCGAGTAGTACTGCAGGAAATCAGATTGAATGTATCCGCTTAGTCCTTTGATTGTGAATATGCATTACGTGCAGTCGTTCACCTCTATCCCGGCATACGCAATTGATCCTGTATCTGTACCTGTATCTGTATCTGTATCTGCAACTGTACTTGCATATGTATCTGCGCTGCTGTGTCTGTGTCTATATCTGTGTCCCTGTGGAAGTGTAATTTCCTTGCGGCATGCCCGGGCATGTGCAACAATTACATTTTCTTCTGTCACAGGAAGTGGCGTACTTACAGTTATTAAAACCCGGCAACAACAGCAAAACAGCATAAGGACAACGGCATCAGCGAGAAGGCATAACAATGTAAGCGCTTAACGCACACTTATACGGACAGGATGTGGCTTGGCATATGCACAAGTTCTTCGTCCTGCGAAATGGCGACAGACAAAAGGACGAGGCGGCAAAGATAACTGTGGTCTATGGATGGTGAGGCAGGAGTCCTTCCTTCTCGCCGCAAATGCACTTCCCAATTTCAACTTTTTCCCTCTTGCCATTTTCTTTTTGCCCCAGGAGCTCTGATCTGCATGTGGCTCCTGAGCAGGTATGTTCCTTCTTCGTGTGTGTGTGTATGTGTGTGTGTGCAAGGATGCCAGCTTCTGCGTCAGTGGGCGCTTTGTTAGCAACTTTGGCACATTGTTCCTAATGCGGAATAAGGGGAATCCGCCATGGATTCCCTCTCCTTTCTGGCCATTTGTAGAGCAATTAAAGCGATTTGAATTAAAGCCGAGTGCTTAACGTTTGCCTTCTGCTGTAATTAAGGGACACTTTGAGGGCTTACGTGCCCACATTTCCCCGCCGGCCAGTCAATCGATGATCGCAAAACCCAGTAACGCCAGTTGCCAGTTGCCAAAGGAGAACGGCAGTCGGGGTTTAAAGGCTTTTAAAGCCAACTGCCGGCAGATAAGGCAGATAAATAACATAAATAAGAGATACGGATACAGATACAGATGCGGAAAGCGGCAAGTGAATTGGGCAGATGTTTGTGGGGCTCGGCTCGCAAGGACGAATGTTGCCACAGCTGCCTAACTACGATATCCGTTGGAAAAAAATACCAGAATGAAAACGCACTGTGTTTCATCCTCTGCCTTTTCGAGAGCCCAAATACCAATCGGCTTGCGGGGGCGTAAGTGTGTGTGTGTAAGGAAATCCATTAGAATGTATCAATATTTGTGCGGGCGAGCGCCTCGGGTAGAATTTAATTTTCAAAGCACCCAAACACAGTCACATATATGTATGTAGATATACCAATTTGAGCCGGAAGGTCCTCTTAAATTATGCGTAAATATCGAAAATATTTGCACAAACGCCTTCCAATTTAACGCTCAAATGACAAGGCAAATGAATTTTTTATTCAGCAGTCATGGCGTTTTTTTAATGCATACTCTCGGGCGCATCACCTTTTATTTGCGTACGTTTTAGTTGTCAATGCAAATTGTAATTGTAAATTAATTGCCCCATCGGATGGTATGTCGTTACGTCTGGATTTCGCCCAGTATGCATCCGGCGAGGTTTTCACATTTAAAGCTGGCAGGAAAATGGAGAAGGAAAACAGACAAATGGCCGCACGTAATCGCGTTAAATTGAAAATCATTTTGATCTCGACGCGACCTTTTGCGGATGTCGCTGAATGCGAACCAGATAGATGGGCAAATGGCGAATGGTAAATGGCGAATGGAAGGATGGCGGGTTGGCGACCAGAAGGACCAAGGAGTAGTAGCGGGGCCAGAAGGACGAGGCCACCTCGGGATCGAGATACTCACTCGCCTTCAAGTACAACATGTGCCGCTGGTGCCCTGCGTGCGCGCATATTTTTCACAATTTTTCATTTTCCCCGGCAGTTGTTGCCTCTTTTGAAATTTCATATTTTTCCCGAGCCATAACAACAGCCAGTGGGAGCGGGAAATGGCGGAAAAAAGCGCACTGAACGACCAACCTTCCCATTCCGCCCAGTCCGCCATAACATCATACCATCGGCCCATCCACCCATCCGCCCATCCGCCCACCACCTGAGGTGAAAGTTTTGCAGCCCGTTTCCGGCTCACATACACCCACATATTCCGTATACTCCGTGAACTCCGGCCAAAATCCCGGCACTTCATGGCGTGTAATGCGTTGCGCGTTTGCCGCAAAAGTTTACAAAATATTCGACGCTGGCCGAGGGGAAGTTCTTTGGAAGTACGCGAGCGCATTAAATTCGTAATACGTTCCGCCTCGCATTGATACCGATTACAATGGGCGATTTGAGCGATAAAAGGCGGAACCATAAACAATCTGAGATTGCTTTCGTTGTGCAACGCTGTCTTTATAGAGAAGAAAATCTATGAAAATATCATAAAAATTACAAATCCGGAAGCGATTCTAGTTTGCGATCTCCCAACTCTGTCAGCCCCAATAAACTAAAGTTTTTTTAAATTCCCATGTTATGAAATAAGTTCTGTAAAACTTTGTTACTCCAGCTTTTAGATCACGAATTTATTTTTATAGTCTGGACTGCATCTTAACATCTAGCATTAAACATCCTAATGAAGCACTCTTTATTTATTCATCAAAATAAAAAGCAGCTGGAAATAATGTACGAAGTTTTAAAAGCTGCATAAACATATCATCTGTTCAATTATGAACTAAACTATCACAACTTCATCAACTCGAAAAAGTAATTACCCAATTACGTTCCACCTTTGGCATTCGTAAAGAAATACTTTTCAGTTTACAAGTGGCATTTCCTCCTTGAAGGATAAACTGAGCTTTCATAACGAAAAGTAAATGGCCAATTAACTTTCACCTTAGCCATTCACAAAGAATTAATGTTCAGTTTTTAAGCAAAATTTCTAAAATATTGCTCGTCCTTACATATATTCTCGTCTTCTTAGAAGATATTTTATTTATAGAAAATTCAGTGGGGTGTAAACTTTCGTCGCAACACCCACTGTGCCGAGCTCAAGAGGAGGAAGTCAAGTCCTGTTGTAAAAATTTCGCGTGATTTCGTTTCGCCCCTAACAATGTAGCTGCGGTTTCTCCGGTTGCCGTGATATTGTAATATGTATGAAATTCGGAAGTATTTAGGGAAATCGTTGTTAAAGATTTCGTCGTTTTGTTGCTGCTACTGCTGCTTTTTGCCATCGTATTCGACGACAACAGTTCCACATCAATGCCAAGATGGCAGCAGTTGGCATTTGTGTGGTTGGTTGTTTGGTTGGGTTTTTAGGTTGGCAGAGCGCGTTGGTTTCGTATAATTTTGCTACTTTTGCATGCACAGCCACCTCCCCCCTCCATTCCTCCTCTCATCCCCTATTCTTCACTCCCTCTCCCCACAGCCCCACAGCCACCCAAACCCCAGAAACACATCCAGCCCCCTTCTCGGATTTCCAGCGCTGGCGACCCCAAACCCACGTCAATGTAACACGCGTGCCTATAAATTTCTATGAGGCTGACTAACTTGGATGAAATTGGGAGTGCGGTTGCAGAAGAAAGGCAGTTCAGTGGGTGGGGCATTGGGGTCAGGGGGCCCCCTGCATTGTCGTCGCGTTCCTGATTCCGTGGGTGAGCCCGGATTTCTTTATTCAATCGCTTTTGTGACTCCCGCAACGCTCTCATCATCAGCGGCCATAAAATAAAAGTTACGCACACCCCTGGGGCCAGGACATTACCCGCACACCCGTGTACATGTGTGTGTGCCCGCCCACCCACGCGTGTCCTGCGGCGTGTCCCACGCTTGACCGGGTTTTTTTGCCGGGTTTTCAGGCCCCGACACAACGGGCCTTCGCTCGCATTCAATATAAGATATATGGACGCTGACCGCAAATAATTGCCGCAGACAAGGAAAATTGGAAAATTGCGCACAAAGGAGGCGAAATTTGCATGAGGCGCATTTTTCAATGAACAATGACGTAAGCACACATCCACATTGCTGGTCATTTGGGCTGGATGGCGCTTATCAAATCGGAAAATCGGAAAATCGGGTAAAATCGGCAAAGGAACGGAGAAAGGAAAAAGAGAAAGTCGTCTCCACTCAAGCTGAAGCAATGAAAATCCAGGCAATGAGCCCAGGATCCGGAGTTCGGTGGTGAAAGTGCTAAGCTTATTGCGTCGTTTAGCCAACACCCGACAACCAACGAATTGGCCAAGTGGCAGCCACAGCGATGAACCCTTTGAGTGGCAGACATGGCGATGTATGTATGTATGTATGAATGTACAGACGTGCAGGATACAGACACACACTGGCATGAAAAGGTCCTGGCCCATTTGGATTTCCGTGTAAGCAACCTTAAGTCTTTGATTTGCCGAGGAAAGTGTGCCAACTTTTCATCTGCACAGTTCCTGGGATCGCATTTCCATCGGGGCGGAGACCGTGTGACGTGTAGCGAATTGACAAGTTTTCTTCTTTTTTTTTTTGCGACTTTCGCAATTTTTATGACTCCATTTACTTAGACGAAGTCGCAGCCGGCACGGGAAAACTTTTTGGTTGATAAGCAAAGCGGAGGAAAGCCGGTGCGGGTGGGGTGTTAAATTTATGCTGATGTGAAGGGCCCAAAAGACAACAAACTTGACATGGGCCTTGGCTGAGCAACGATTGTAAAATACATTAGCATAAATTTGACATAAACGCTTCACAAACAGTTTCTTCTGGCTGAGATTGCTGTCAGCTAACCCACAGCCACATCTACATCTCCAGCCCCATTCCCATTCCCATTATTCCCATCCAGCCTCCCCATCTGACTTATCGTTTCAACTTTATTAAACCGAGATATATGGTTGCGGAAAGTGCAAATCTGCAACTGCTAAATCGAGCCATGACATAGGCGCTTTAATATTAATTTAAATTTTTAATTCGTTGCCCGCTCGTAAAATTCATGCTCGTGCTGCGGGCAGAATTCATTTTGATACCCTGTAGCCACGGGGCATCTGGCGTTTGTTGCTGCCCAGATTATTCATGGATTTTTCTGACAGCTGACTTACTTTGCATTTGTCACTGGGCTTAGTTTGCCCATTGCCCATTGCCCATTGGTGTTCGCTCTGAATATAGGGCACAGAATCATCGGCTCCTTGTAAAACTCTGCCTCACGCCTCACTACACACATCGAATTCATTTCATATGCCAACCCGTCATCAGAATCCCCCCTCATCTTGCCCCCACCACGTCCCTGGCATGTGGCAATCTATATGAGCATTTTATTCTGACGAGGCGACGAAAATAACATGTCAAATTTATAATGCCAGCAATTGCGTTATGCTTTTTTTATGACGCCGACGGCTAGGCAATAACCCCAAAAAAAAAATAAATAACAGGAGGAAAAATGGGAAAATGGTTTTAGCCAAAGCCAGATGCTGTTGGCGAGGAATGGATATATGTTTTCCAAAATAGGCCAGACACTTTTTACGATTTGCTGAACTAATTATGGTAAAGTTGTTCACCTGCCAGTAGGCAAATTTTGGAAATGCAGCTAAACAATTCCCACCGATGCAGCTCCTCACATAATTATCATTATTTTCGCAGGCAGGCTGAAAGTAATGAGCAAATGGGCTTCTCTTTCCGCAGGGAAATCGATCGATGAAAAATCAACTATGTTGGCTGCCTCGAAGGCGTCACGTTTCCACCGAAGATGACGGCAATTGTTGCAAATCATTTTTTATGCCTTGCACTGCCTGCGGTGCGGCGCATGAGTGCGAATATATAGTTATATCTGTTGTTTCGGCGACTTTGACTTTTGTTTGTTTGCCAAAGAAGAAGGGGTCCACAGGCCCACAGACCCACAGGCAGAAGCCGTTTGCTTACGACTTTCATTTGTTTTGACATCACGTTGCTGCAGTTCGCTGGATGGAGGAACTTTCGTCGACTGTGCAGGGGGCTCAATATAATCGGCTCATTGAAACTCGCTGGTTTGGCAGCAGGGAAAGATCGAAAAGTTTTATGAAACGTTAATAACTTGTCTTTGGGAAACTATTCCTTTTGACAAAAAATGCATGCGAAATTCTTGCCTGCAAATGTGTATCTTTCGCATCTCGACTTGAATTTAAATATTCTTGCAAAAGCCTGTGCTCAACAATTTAATTGGATTTAATGCCAACGTGCTTGTCAAGAATTTTGTATATACTCGTACTCGTATTTATTTGAAAGCTTGAAATTTTTGCCTTCTGTTGTGTGGTGAACATTTGCGTTTTAATTGAGGTGGCATGCTTGTAGATTTTGTTTCTTGAAAACACTGAAAAATTTGATTTAGTCGGCTTACCCGCAGGGTGTACATTTAATATTTAAAGTCTAAGGAGTTTATTATTGAAAATGGAATTCATATTTCTTCCGGAGGTATTTCTGTAGATAACGCTTTTGTTTCCGGCTCGATTCTTTAATGTCTTGGGTATCATTTCATCTCGCAAACTCTTCTTCGCCATTAAGTGCTGTATCTACCCTCGCTGGCTGTGAACCCATAAAAGAAGTTCGGCACGTTGCTGCCGCGTTTTCTGTTTGTTGTTTCGCTGCTGGGCGTATTGGAAGTCGGTTTGTATTGGCCAAATGCCTGCCGTTTCTTCTCGGCATTACGCGTTATTAGAAAAGCAGCAGCCACGGAGGCAACAGCGGCTGCCGTGACTTTGACTTTGCTGCACAATAATCAGAACGCTTTCCTTGAAAACCCCCTCTACCAGTTGGCTACGTGAAAATGGGCAAAATGCGCAAATGTTTGCGCACTGGTTGAGCAGCATAATACATAAACACGGAACAGAACAGTACAGAACAGAACGGAACTCGAACCCAAACCCCCAGCTGGATCCGAGGAAACTCATCCGTGGCGTAGCAGCTTTGCCGGCGGCGCTTATGCATTTTTCATGGAGCACACAAACACGTGCTGGCCACACATATTCATATATGCGCAAAAAAGAAAGGCAGCGAAATGAAATGAAAATTCCATCCGCCAACCGCCATCCTCCATCGCCCCCCGAAGAATCGCGCATCCATCAACGCGTCAAAAGGGCGGCAACAGCTGCCGCCACTTGGAGTGCCAATAAAAATGTTAAGTATCTTAGGAACTGTTGACATTTTCTGGGGGGCAGAACCATAACGACGAGATAGTACTAGATAAATGCCTTCGATATGACACAAGTATTTCCAGGGAGGCGCCGCCAAAATTTTTGGGCACCAGATTAGCAGGCGAAATACATAGTTTCTTGGGGGTGTGTTGCCAGAAGTATGTGTGTATGTGTGCCACATACTTTTATTTTTCCCATCTCCCTTTGGCAGCTTGTCAAAGTTTCGCTCCTCACAAAACTGGTGACTGTATCTCAGGACTCCAAGGACTCCGAGGACTATCAGGACTCGCACTTGCTGTAATGAGTTAAGTAACACGTTCTCCGCAGCCGTGTAAACATGCTCATTACACCGACTGCCAACATGCAGGTGAAACCATGCGGAAGGACAAGTTTCGGGTTTACCCTTCTATGTGGGTATGCATATAGTATTATGTAGGCATATACGCGTATATGGATATTTACACCCGCGGCGTCACTAGTATTTACAGATTAGCATAAAATTAACGCACACGCCCACGCATTTGTACAAAGTAATTTACATGATAATACACTTCTTGTTTTCGAACTCAATTTACGGCCTGCGCCGTTGAGTTTCTAATTAAAAATCGAGTGGAATCAGGTTGTGTTTTGCTTTTTTTCCTGGTTTGTTCAGCTTTTTGTGCCGTGTTGATTACTCACCCGCTTGCCCCGTTTGCCGCGCGGTCCTTTCTCGCCGGGAGGTCCTGCAGGTCCAATGGGTCCCGCTTCTCCTCGAGTTCCCGGTTCTCCAGGCGGACCTGTTCACAAAATGTTAATTTCAGCGAATCGCTTCTAGTGACAGATTTCAAAATGCGAGCAAACAATGCCATGAATATATTCGGTTACACAGATACACAGATCCCATATATATATATATGTATATATATATATGTATATATACATTACAGACAGAGATACAGATACAGAGTCGGGTCCGCCCGCAAGTGTTGTGCAAACAGTGGGCGTGGCCTCTGTAATTATAGAGCACCGAGAGCTCAATAAAGCCGCCTTCCCACCACACCCCTTATGCCCGATTTTGTTGGTTTTGGTCAGCAATTTGTTCAACTGGTTGATGATAAGGGACGGACAGGCTCTTGATGGTTTAACGATGGTCGGGGCTTAGTTGGCGATGCAAATTGTTTATCGCCAGCGAATGAAATGCCCCGACTTCACAGTGGTCGCAAATCAATGGTAAATGGTAAATGGTGAATGGTCAGGGGCAAATAGTTCAAGGCCCCAGCTTCATCCTATGCTAATGACGGCAACGACTTGACCCACTTAATGGTATTCTATGTGCATATACCAATCTATATATAGCATTGCCATACCTTTCCCTTCGACGTCACTTCGATGCAATTGAAATCGGAATGCAAACAGATGCAGAATAACAATTTAATATGCATAAGCTGCACTTTTGCTGGCAGCTGCAAAAGCAGACCTTTTTTATCCCACCGCCAAGGACTCGCATTCTCCGTTGAAGTGGGGCAGGAATTGGATCTGTGTATATGCAGCAAATACCCCAGCTCCGGCTTGCAGCAAATCGAATTTGTGATGATCAAAGGACTTCGTGCTGAGAATGTAGCGCTTGGATGGCGATATTGTGAACTTTGGCCCACTGTGCGGCGGACGACCAACCTGTTTAGTTAGAATAATGAGAAATTGCCTTTTTTTGGTTTGTTTGGCATGGCCATTAAACCAGACCACTTGCAGAGCCAACAGAAAAGGGAGGGGGAGGGGAGCTCATATCGTAGATAAATCCAATTGTGCGGCTTGTCAAAATGGGCGAGGGCATGAAAGATATAGTGAATTTATTAAGTTCGTAAAATTGCGTCCAACGCAAAAGGACCTCGTCCTGCGGAGAGCATAAATTTACCGGTCCTGCCAGCACAGAGCACAGAGAGATCCTCCGATGTCGCCTCCCATTTGTTTATAAAGCATTTGTCCGCAAGCCCCATTGTCTGGCCTGAAGTTTTCTATTTATGCATGCATAATTCAACGTTAAGCATTTTAGTCGACAATTGCAACAAACATTATAAAAACTATATACACAGACTATAGCCAGCCGGAGCAGTCAGGGTCCAAGCTGAATTTTGGATTTATAGTGTCCAGGATATTGGATTGCCGGTCAGAGGGCTTAGTGTTTATTTTGTTTGCTGGCAGATGAAATGCCCGAGATAAGTTTTAATTTCATAGAACGGAAGCTGCCCGAAGACGCAATGCAATCAAGCAAGAAACCAAATGAAATGAAATTCAAATAAATCATGAAATAAATTGAATTTTTTGATGTTACAGCTGGGGCTACTGCTTTTGTTTTCTGCCAGCCAGCCAGCCAGCCAGCCAGCCAGCCAGCCAGCGAGCCAGCCTGAGATTTTCCGAGACCGAGATGGACCGGCATTTTCCGCCTGAAAGCGACACATCCAATTGCTCTGGGCTGCCAAGTCCACACACAAAGAAAGCTTAACTAATTACGGAACCGATAAGATAAGCCCAGTAGTCAAGCCAAGCCCAACTGGGCCAACAGCCGTCGAGTCCAGACGCAGGGAATCCCGGATACAAATGACGTTCCATTTATTCAAATCAAGCCGAAGTAGTGTCCCCTGGGTACCCGTGCCCGTACCCACCCCGCTTCTTGTCGCTGAATTTGGGGAAAAATAAATTGCAATTTCGTGTCCATCAACGCACCAGGGAAAAGTGGACGCAGTTCGAGCCTACAGCTCGGCGGAAGTAATCGAATGCAACTGAAGCTGCATCTGCATCTGCTACTGCTACTGCTACTGCCGACAGATATCGCAGCATCAGATCTTATAGCAAGAACTCCAGGAACAATGGGCCGGCAACACGAGCATCGTCATCGCAATCACATCGAAATGCCACTGCGACATCGAAGCACTTTGATGCCAGCCACTGATAATTTGGGCGGACTGATGTACTGATGGACGGAGGGACGGAGGGACAGTGGCACACTGGAGGGTGGATGGGCGGAGAGGTGGATGGGCGGAGGGGCGGATGGGCGTGGGCACTCGTAATGATGCGGGCTGCTCAAACCGCAGCAAACCGCTTAATTGATGGCGTTGCTCGCTGGCCTACGAACGCTCAAAGGCACTAGGGGTACTCAATAATCGGAAAACTTCCATAATAAGTAAAGTGAGATTCGCAATATTTCGATAAACACAAAGATTTGTTCCTAATTTTGTTATTCGTATTGCAAGTTTTTAAAGGTATTTTAAAATACATTTGCACAAATAATCTATTTAAAAGACCTATGGCCCTAGATGCAGTTTGAACTCGTGTGTATTAGAATAAATAAAACCATTATCCCCAATAGATATTGCACCACGGATATTCTTTAAGGCAATGCGAGCCATAACAATCTTGTATGTAATTTAAAATAAATAAAATTAAGTCTTTATTACTGGATTTTAAAGCCAATTTGGTTAATGGACATTCAATGTTGTGTTAAACGTAATTTCAAGTGGGCGTAATTTCGGGTCATAAAAGCGAGCATACCAGAACCAAAATTGAATTAAAATTCTATTCTCCCAATAAAACCTCAGCGACGGATCATCAACACCATCAATCCGCGATCCATCAATTGCTTAAAGAAATTTCCAGTGTCATCTGGACAACAATTTTATGGCCCATCAATCCATCTACCACATCCATCAGTCTGAACGCGAACGATTGCTTATTTATTGGGCCCACTGAGTGCCCCTAGTAAAACAATAGTACGAGCTGTCCCACTGAGGTCGGGAACTAACCGTCCCAGTCCCAGCCCAGTCCCAACCCAATCCAGCCCACTCCATCGCATCCAATCCCATATTGTTGTACTCCAACTCGATGGTAGTCATGCTAATGAGCCGCTAAAAGCAACATAAATGACATAAAGTTGCATCTTTACGACTGCGGCCAGTGCCACAAGTTCTCGGGGTCTACAGATTTTTACGAGAATCACTAGATTTGTATTTGATTCCCGCTCGTTTCAACTATTTTGGAACGTCATGTTTTTGGGGCTATTTTCGTGTATTAAATTCGTATAAAGTGCAGAAATGTGTTGGGGCCGGATCATAAAACCGAGCCGAATGGAAATTCCATTGTTGTGGTGGGCGGAATTGTGGGGCGGCCAAACTCCCAACATTTCTATGCGCATTTAATTGACGTTGGAGTCCGAACTGGGCGCACAACGAAGGTCGTAAAAGTTATAGCGAAATGCAGCAGTGGAAAGGAAATTTGAAAATTTCCAAATATGGCAGAGTCATCGAATAAAATATTTAAAATATGTGTGTGAGGTCATAAAAAACCGGGGAAAATGTGTGAAAAGCGAGCGATGCCGCGCTGATGCGCTGATTTCCATTTAAGCGAGCCGACCAAAAATAAAGGCACAACTAATGGGATAGCCCGCTAGTCAATGACTCAATTAATCGAGGATGGGGGCATTGGGTCTACACTCGTGTGTTCCGTGTTCCATGTGACCATGCTATGTGTGAGCTGTGAGAGCATTTCCCAGTTGCGGATGACAATAAATTAGGCGACCCGCAGCCGCGTGGCCACACTTGAAAAAGTCATCGAGCGATCCATCGATCGATGCCCAAGCACAAGTATAGCTACAAGTATCTTTGTAGCTAAATCTGTGTATCGGTGTATCTGTATATCCGAATGCGTTAAGTGGCTGTTGGATGATGCAAGCACAAACAAACACACGAGCCGTCAGCTGGCACTTACCAGGTGGTCCCGCTGGTCCCGGCGGACCCTCGATGATGCCAGTGGGGAACTCGTCACCCTTGATGGTTGTGGTTAGTCCACGATCGCCTCGATCGCCCTTGTCGCCCTGGAAAGAAGTCGGCCAGAGGGTGAGTGAGTCATTGTGGAAATTAAGTGGAAAACCGAGAGTCGGACAGCCTTAATGCATAAATAAACGATAAATACTGCGGAAAAACCGAGACCCGCACCCAACATAACGACATCAAGAAAATGGGAAAGTCGAGAGAACAAAAGAGGACGACCCGACCCGGCAGGATGACAGCGAATCACTGGCCGTCACTTAAGCCGTCGCCGTCGCCGTGTTTATCCAACAGATACAAATAATGCATTAATCCTGGTGACATCTTCCTCCCAGAATCTCGTTATTGTTATGGGTGTGTGAGTCCTTATCTGCGCCTTTTGTTTCGCTTTTCCTCTTTACTCTCGTGTACGAAAATGATTTCGGTGAATCACCGGCAGAGACTCACCTTCGTGCCAGGTGCACCGGCCACGCCGGGCGGTCCTGCAACTCCTGGCTGTCCGGCCTCGCCCTGCGGACCTTGCGCTCCGGTTTCGCCCGGTGGTCCTCGCTCGCCCGGCACACCCGGCTGGCCCGCTTCGCCCGGAGGTCCTGGCGGACCCGGCTCACCGGGCTCTCCCTGTGAGGACGAGGAAACATGTTTATTAGCTCAGGATCTCCCGTCGTGTTGACCGTGTGTGGGCTCGTGCAGGACATAAACTAAACATAGGACATGCGGAGACAAAGAAGGTGCCGGGCAACTTACCTTCAGCTGTATGACTGTGGAAGCGGATACATTGACGCCTGCTTCTTGCAAGTCCTTACAGCGTCAACCATACCAACCAAAACAACAAGTTTTAATGTAAACATAAAAATATATTAAAAAACCAAATGGGTTATTTAAAAACAATGGTTAATAAATCATCAAACAAAGTTAGTTTCAGCTGCTGCAAAAGCTAGATTAGCCAAATTAAAAGCAAATAATCCAAATTAAATGTTCTTAAAGGGTAACTCAAAGCTACGAAACAAATAGGATGGAAATTCCATTAAAAACTACCAAGGGATCTGTCCGAAAAGTTGCCGCTACCAAAAGAAATGAAAAGGAAAGGGATGGGATGGGATGGATAGAGAAGGGAAGGGAAGGGAAAGTCTACCAAACTACGATGTTGCAACGAATTTATGGCGCAGTTTAAACAAAAGAGCCAAGGCAGCAGCACAACAGGACAACAGACAGGAGACAACTTAAAAGCATTACAAACGAGAATGAAGCGAGACAATAAACACAACTACACAACTAAGTAAAAGGACGAAGGGACTACGATGACTGGACCAGAAGGACAAATCCAGAGACCGAGCGACTCAGCCAAGGACAACAAGTTGCAAATAATTTGTTGTGTGCTACGGGCTGCCATCTCTGGGCCATCTGCATTTGGCCCCTGAAAAATGGTCTTGACCATGCCAACGTCTAAAGTACAACGAAGAAAGGGCGGCCCAAGTGGCAAAGAGTTTGCTTGATGAGTGGATATGGGTGGTAGTGGGTGGCAATACCTTAACAGCAACTATCTCCGCATAGCCCAGCGTGCCGCCATGCAGCGTTGTCACCGATCTCTTCAGACCCTAGGAATGCAAAGCAATTTGGATCCGGTTAGACTCTATTTAATTTGTAGCCATGAATTGCAGCAGCCTTAGCGGATTTCGAGATCTGGCAGTGGAAGTGGAGCTGCGACTCCGACTTACCTTCACGGTTTGGAAGACATCCATGCCGGGGTGGCCGACATCGCCCTTCTGTCCCTTGTCTCCGGGCTTGCCCGCCGCGCCCTTCTCCCCGCTGATGCCATTCAGGCCCTGGATAACGAGAAATATGTATGTTAACTCAAATAATAGTACCATCTGCAGCCTCTACTTCTTCACGTTTTGTATAATTTTGCACATTTGAATGTTCGCTATTGCCACTTGATTCTCTTCATTGGAGGATTTTAGTACCATTCAAGCTTTTAGTTCTGGCTTTTACGAACCAGATACTATTTATTTGTATTATTTTATTTACTTTAAGGTGTGGTTTTTAAAATATTTCTATTGTGGGCCTCGGTCCTTAATTTATGTTTAAATATTGTATTGTACGCAATACAAATATATAAGAATGGTTGTATATATTATTTAATACAGGTTTTAAATTAAGCAGTCCACAGAACGAGTCTACGAAAAACAAAAACTTTGCGTTCCCATGGTGTCCGATTTCTGTACCGGAACTTGTATTTAAAGTATACACTGACAAAAATATGGGCCGTTTTTTTTAAGGTCTCCTAAAAGACTAATAATCATTGGCTTGGCGTGAAGGAGTTATAACATGAAGAACGAATATCTAGAGAAAGCGATCCACTTTTTAGTCGTGCACAATTTGATTAATATGTTGTGAACCGAGTGCAAGGTTCCAGTTGGAAGTTCCTTGAGCACATGGACTCCATTTCCTGGTGTCAACTGCTACTTACCGGATCGCCCTTTTCGCCGCTGTCTCCCTTCTTGCCGCGCTTCCCTCGCTTTCCCGGTGGACCGGGCGGACCTGGAGGACCTGCAATGGAAAGTTTCGGAAGTTAGTAGTGAAAAGCAATCTTAAGGTCGCCTCATTAGTTGCCCATTGAACTTGCCGCTGACCCACAGGAAACTGGATGGCGACGACCAGTGGCAAGCCATTTCCTTGGGTCACATCCCTTTGCCCCTCGGAAACCCCCATTTGCAGTTTAGCCACTTTTTTGGGCGTTGTTTTTTGCGCAGTTGGCGCAAATTCATTTAGCTGAAAAATGACTTTTCGCAGCATTTTGTCACGCTGCGGGCTGAGAAGCTGCTGGCGAATAGCGAATCGCGAATGGCGAATGGCGGGCACAAAATATTTACAACCACTTTTGGTGCTATTATTTCGGTGCTGCGAGGAAACTTTATCTACCCAAAGGACCCAAGGAGCAGCAAGGAGCAGCGAGGAGCAGCGAGGAACAGGACAAAGCTGCAGTCGATGCTTTTCAATTATTTCGCATGCAATTTTCCATGGCATAAAACTCCGAGCCGGGGTCCTTCGTGTCTTGTAATTTTCCACTGCTGCTGCTGCTTCTGCCAGTCTGTCGGCTGTCCATGGCAATTATTTTTATTAGAGCCGACTCGCTGCACTTGTTGTTTTTTGCATCCGCGGAACAGGAAATTAACACCTAAAATTCCAAGACAAAGGCACCAAATGGCTTTTATATGGTCCAATGTATCAGTCGGAAGGTGTGAAAATGTTTAATTAAATTAACAGACAACAGCAAGAGCAACAGCAAGAACAACAGCAACAGCAGGTCGCCTACAGGAAACCCCATCCTCCCCCACTTGCAAGTTTTTAGGGCCGTTCCATATAATAATTGTTGTAATTAAGTAATTTCGTTTTTCTACTTCTACGCCGAAAGAGAAGAAAAAGCCCGATAGCAGCAGGGTCTTCGAAAGGAAGCTGCCCTTAATGCAGGAAACGCCGGCAAACAATTTAAATTCATTTCGCGCTAAAATGGCGCCGCAAACTACCAAAGGCACGCGCTCCTCCTCGCGGTGGGTGGTAAAATGGGCGGGCGGGCGTCGCTTGGGGGCGTGGCCTTGCTGCAGACTATGTGAAGGTGCGAAGTGAGGCAGCCAGCATGACTCCGATGTTGATGCCGGTGCCGGTGCCTCTGATGCCCCCTCCACCCACCTAATCCACGGATGCTTATTTAATTAAAAAAAGATTTCTCTGTTCACGCAGTCGAGAACATGAAAGTATGGAGGCAAATAAAAAGCCAGAGATCCCAGACTAATAGAGAATATTTACAAGAAATGTAAAGTAAATGTGTGTAGATTACCTGGTGGAAGTTTTCGAAAAATTCAACGATGGACCATTTCCCAAAGCCACGCACGAATTAAAAACCATTAACTTTATTGCAAGTTATGAATAAAGTGAATTTCCCTAAATTAAATATTTCCAAGCATTTTTAATCAACTCAGTCGTATAGTATTATGCACTTCGGTGCACAATTTCAGCAAAAATAAATAAGATAAATAGACCATTACTTTTTGTCGAGCGTCTGGCGTCCCGTCCTATCCTAATTAATAGATCTGCTAAGAAACCCCAAGAACTGCTTCGTTAAGCCATCCATGAAATTTGCCTAATCTTCGAGTTGGCCCACTGTTCTCCGTCGTCGCAAATTATGCGCTTGCAGCACTTGCCAAGTAATAAAAGCCAACCAATTAAGCGTGGCTAAGACCCGGCCCAGAAACAATGAAGGAGTAACTCTGTCCGGCGGGAGTGCCAAAGTTGGAAGTTACACAGATGGGAGGGGTGGCGATTAAAGGAGGGACTTGGGCGTCAAGTGTCGTAAGCCAAAGCCAAACGGAAAGCGTTGACGCACGAAAAAAGAATGTAAGGATCGGAAAATGCGGGGGAAAATGAGTCCTGGAAAAGGGCGGGAAGGGCGGAAGGCCTTTGTGAGCGAGCGGAAAAAGTTAAAATTGCTCTTAATCTAATAGCAACATAATAATCATAATCATAACATCGTTTGCCTTCACATGGGTGCCCTCTGTCTCATTCTTATCCGGGTTTCCCTGGTTTTCCAGCTTTCCCGGCCTTCACCCGTCGCCGCCCCTCCCGCCCTTCAATCATCGTTGCCATTAACGCCGCATTTTCCGTATTATTTTCGCGTTGATGGCGCCATTTTGGCTTACAGTTTGTTGGCTGCTAATGGCATTTATTTGTTGTTTTTCCCGCTCCTGTTGATACTGCCGCCTAATGCGCTAAGAAATCTTATTGTGAGCACACACAAAAATATATACTCGCTTATATATATATATGCTGTCAGCCAAACTAAGTGCGCCGCCAGCTGATGAAGTTGTTAAGTCACAACTTGTTCTTTTCCGCCCAACTTGGTGGCAGTCCTGTCGACTCCAATGTACTTTCCCGCCTCTCCTGATCCTGACGATGATGATAGCGATGATAATGATGGTAGTGATGGTAATGATGGTAATGATGATGGTGCAGGCAATCGAACGTACTCGCGCACATACGTGACAACGGGGTTATAAATCTATATCGATGGCATTAGTTCAAGTGCTGCATCAGCTCAGTCAGAATCAGCCTGCCGCCACCCACTGCCCCCTGGAAAAAGGGAATTATGTCAAGTTGTGAGCGTAATAAATACTCGACTTGGCATCGTTTACGTGCGTACAACACCACGACAACACGTACAACAAACAACGGCTAAACAAGTTGGCAAACACCCCAGAGAGAAGAAAGATGGGCAAACTCAGGGATCCGGACCCCAACTTCGTCCCCACTTCATCCCCATTTCCCAGGACAACCAAAATGGGTCCGCACCTGATCGGGGAATTGAAGTTTCGCCGGCTGCAACATCAACTAACTTTGCCGCCACACTTGGGGCTTGTTCATTCTCCCAGAGATTCATCTAATTTGCCAACTTGCCGCAGTTTTGGAGTTCGGGAGTGCAAAAACAGCAGGGCAAGCTGGCATTTCGGGGTTCAAAGACTTTACTCGGTTCAGTTTGTGGTCAAAGCTCAATTGATTTTTTACTGAAAGGCTAAATCTTTTGGGCTCGATTTGAATGAATGACTGATTGGGTGGGCGTTGGAAAGGATTGAGCCAAAATGATTCACTTGGAATTTGGCCAAACGATTTTATTGACCAGGCAGGCAGGAAACCAAAAGACGTATATCGACTCTTAACAAGTTAAAGTTCGTTTCGTTTTCTTATAATTTGAAGTATTAATAATGCAGAAAGTTTACCCATATTAGATCTTACCCAATTTTATATGATAAACTTCTTTTAGACATGGTTTACGCCCACTTTATTATTAATATTGTGCTGCGAGAAGCAGACTTTACCTATTATCTTGAGAAACTTTTATTTCTAAGCGCACCTGCTACATGCTGCTTGTCTTTGAGCTGTGCGAAAAGTTTTGCGGGCTCAAATCAAATTCCTGAGCTTTAAGACAGCCACTCAGCATTTTCATTAGCTGTGCTTAAAGCGAACGCATAAGAGGAAAATTAAATTTTCATTTAAAGTAGTGCACAAAAGTGCGGAAGCAGCCAGTGCAGCTGGCCCGCAATCCAGGATCCCTGTCATCCTGTCAAGGACGTCTGTGCGCAGCGCAAAATGAACTGCCAGCCAGGAGTGAAACTTGAAAAGCAAACATTGATGGCAAACTTTTAACTTTTGCCGTGACGTGTGTCGTCCTTGTGCTCGCCTGCTCGCTGGCTCGGCTCCCCGGTGTCCTTCGTACGTGCGTCAGCGACAGGCAAATGCAGGATTCAGGATGCAGTTTGCAGTTTGCCATTTGCTGAATGGTGAATGCTGAACGCTGAATGCAGCCAAATACAAAATGGTAAGCATACTTAAAGCATTTGCTCGCTGTGCTCCTTCCTGTTGCGGACATAACTGCAAAAGTTTTCCCAACCTGCCAGCCAGCCAGCCAGCCAGCCTGCCTGCCATCCCCAAAGGAGTCACGCATTTTCCAGCTCCCCTCCCCCAGCCCCACATATCTTCCCACCTCCTTGCCAATGCAAATGAAATTGCGTAGCCAGCAGCGATGGGTGCCAAGCAATGAAACAAAGGACGAGGGAAATATGCGAGCTGCTCAAATGCCAAAAGGCGCACCGAATGTTGTGTTGCTGGTTGTTTGTCTGCGAGTTGCCACTGTAAATCTTTAATAAATGCGTCTTGCAGCACAGGGACAATAGTGGAATGCGCCTGGGAAGCCCAGGAAAATGCGGCGCTACATTACATCCGAACAAAAAGGGCGGCGACTTTCGTCCTGGCTCGCTATCCTTGTTGTCCTTGTCGTCTGCTGATGCTGATATGCGATACTTTCCATGCAAAATAACTCTTCTTCCTTCGCCCAGCTCAGTTGTTGTTGTTGTTGTTGTTGTTGTATTTCTGCAGCTTGTCTTCGTTGCCAGCGGTGTTGTGTTCGCAAAAGTGTCTCATGTTGTCCCAGGGACTCGGGAGCAAACACGCTCTCCTTTCTGGGCGACTGTAATTGTAGAGCGATTCGGTTACTTCCTGGAAACCTACTTTATCCCCCAGACAACGAAAACGAAAACGACAACGAAAACGACAACAGCAGCAGAGGAACGATAAGAATCCCTTGCCTGAATATGATTTGGTGATTATCAGATGGGCGAACCCGTTTGGGTTCCTCTGATTTATGCCTGCTCATTAGGAGAAAACCTGTTCTGCATATGCATACACAGTATACATGTGTGTATATGCTCAAGCAGTAAATCAAGAAACTGAGACAAGTTGTCCCTATCAACAGGTCAAATTAAATTTAGGTGGCCAATTTAATAGACAATCTTCGCTCCACGCCATAATTCAATTGCAGTGCTAACTATGAACATAACTAATTATTTCGCCCGAGTGCACACAAATGCCCCTTAATTGACTTATGTACGTCTTATGTGCAACATGCGTAACCATAACTCCGCAAATGGCAGCATCAAATGGTCGGATCATTATAGCTGGCACATAATCAACAATGGCCAGGACCAAATTAGTGGCCCTCGGGCGCTGTCTGAAGTTCGACAAATGCATTATGACAAACTTTTATTGGCACTGCGTGTCTGCATATCCATGTGTGTGTGGGCGTGTGTGTGTGTGAGGGGAAACGGAAGGAGAAACGCAGGAAGAACTAACTTGGGTCCTGGGATCCGCCCGGTTTTATTTACAGGCAAACACATTTGCACGAGGTAAATGCCTGGCGGTTTGGCAAAGAGAGAAAACCAGACAGCACACACACACCCATACACACACACAAAGCCAAACACACACACACAAGGCCAAGCACACACGCACACGCAGACATATGACAAGTGCAAATGTTTGGCAGCTGGATGTTTGCGAGTGTGTGTTGCCATGGCCAGAAGGCAAATGTCTGACAAATCTGTTGCATTATGGAATAGAAGCAATATGCTGCCAATCCTGTACGATCCTGCTCTCGCATATCGATTTGTCATCGCGTCCTTGCCATTATTTCCTCTCTAATTAAACGCCCTAAATGCTGATTAGTGGCAAATCCTTCGATTCTTCTGCGTGGCGCTTTCTGACGACCGCCAACACGGCGTATACGTAATTAGAGTGTGTGCGTGCGCTGCAACAGGTGGCTCTTATGGCGCAATTAATTAGCGCAGCCACGCCCACGAACTTACCCGCCCAGCCAGCCCGCCCAGCAATTACACATGTAAATGCAACGCTCGACAAATGTTTTGCGGTTTGGCCATAAATATTATAGGTAATTGCCTCCGGGGCAATGGCGGAGGGGCTGGCAAAAAACCATTCTTTGGTTAATTGTAATTTGCATTCACTATCCGCACACAGTTTTCAATTCGCTTTTGCTATCTGATTGAGTGACGGCTTCATGGCTTTGTGGTCTCGTTGGCATCTGGCTGACCCAATCCCACTTCCAATCCCAATCCGTATCCGAATCCGTATCGGTATCCGAGTCCGAACCTGAATCAAAATCCCAATGCCAGCCCACCCACTCCATGGAATTCAACAAGCTGACAAATTAGCTTCACATTTGTTTGTCATTTCACTTCGGTTTGTTGTTGCCACCGGAATATTGTTGTTTGCGGCTTATTGCTTATTGCTCCTTTTTGTTCTTCAATGTTTGTTGTTTATACTTTGGTTTTTAATGCAAATTGCATAATTTATTGCAGTTCCTGCTTTGATTTATCGGCACATCGCTTTTTATTTGCATAAAATTAATGTTTTATTGTTATATGAATTTATGTGAAAATTTTATGATTTAAATGGCATTTTACGATGCGTAATGTGATTTTAATAGAGCAGCGGGGAATTGAATTCACTTTGATATTTATGAGCGCAGTGTTTTTCGGCTCTGCTTTTGTTAAGCGTTAATAAAATAATTCATTTTCTCCGCCGTTCGCGTTTTCATTTTCCAACCAGAGAACCAGGGATTTGCATTTCGCTTTTCTTTGCGATACTTGGCTTTTCTCCGCTTTGCAATTTTAATGCAATTTGATTAAACCACATTCTGAGTGGGTGGGTGTCGGGCTCTAATTTGCACTGTGACAACTAGGACACCCGGCAGTCAACTTGTTTTGAATCATAGAACAGCTTTGAAATGGGAATATCTGGTTAAATTTAACAGATACCAGGGATTATCATATTTCAAGTCCTTTCTCTGCGGAATCACTCGATTTGGAACGTTTCTCACGTTGTGTCGCAAACTTTAAGTCATTTGATTTGATGGTAATGTTGTCACTTATTTCCAGAGGTCCTTAAAGTCCAGTTTATTAAAACGCCTGTCTGGTGATGCGGACAGCCAGCAAAGAGGGAAAACCCAAAGGAAAAACCAACAGAAATACAAGAACGGTGAAAAACACTTGTAAATCCCCCGGGGCTTTACCTTATGTTTAAGTAATTGGTAAACGGTATTTCGGTTAAGGCAAACTTGTATATGCCAACCCTTTTTCCCCTTTTCCCCTTTTTCCGGCATTTGCCATCAGTGGCCTCGAGATTTTAATGCTTTGGCCGTTTTCTGTGTGTTGTGTTTTATTTTCGCACACAAATAAATAGAAAACAAATACGGGACTAATATAAAATCCGAAGGATAATCCCTGGGAAGTTGTTGTTTTGTTATTTCTGGTCCAAAATAAGCAATGGAGTATCTGCAAAGCGCGATCCAATGAACAGAGGAAAATCTAAAACAATTTAAACCGAAAACCCCGTGGAAAAAAGAACAGAACAGAGGAGAAACGATAATCCCCTAGAAAAATACGCGGGCGGTGTGGGGCGGGTGGGTAAAGCCCTCTCAACAATAGAAAGTGTTTGGCGCTTATAAGTGAACAAAAAAAAAAAATGAAAATAAGAATTTCATTTCACTTTCCGCGCGTCTGACACGCTGTTGACTGATGGCTCCCCCCCCCACCCAACCACACTCCTCCAGCTCCCGCGTCCCACGTCCCGCCGATCGAACGGCATTAGCATATTTTCCCAGTGGCTCTTCAATGCTCCGCTACGCGCTACTTTCGATTCGCTTCCAAGCAATTGCACAGTTGGATATAAAACGGCAAGACCGCAGAGGGAAATGGGAAATGGGAGCCGTCTTGGTGGAGCAACGGCTGAAGAACAAAGCAACACTCACTCTCGATTCGCATGTAAATATATTCCGCGGGTAAATCAAGAAATTAATCCCTTCAGCAGCTGCGACAGCTCCAAACAAGTAATGAAAGATTTTTTCTCCTCTTCGGGCGAGCGCCTTATAAACACAACAATGAATGGGCGAATCAAGCTGATGAAGAATGATATAATAACAATAATAATAATAATAGCGGATCCGAATCCCTGCCCCTGCCCCTGCCCCTGTCCCTTCTCCAGATGAATATCCAGAGCCATAAAAAATCACAGCACCCACGGCGGCGGGCAATGACAATAAAAAATGTGACAAGTGATACAAAGTAAATACATGCGAATATGAAACAGGCAGAGGAGCAATGAATGGCAATACGTATCCGTAATACGTATCGTATCTGTATGCATGGGCAGCCGTATCTGTATCTGTATCTGAATCTGTGCATTTTTTGTCAGCCGCCTTCGAATGGTTTATTTGGCCAGCTCTGCTGCCGCCTTTTCCTGTTGCAGTTCGTGTGTGGCATTTGTACAGATTTCTGCTCTGTTCTCCGCTGTGTATTTATTATTATTTTGGTTTTTTCCTTGTTTTTGGGCACCGTCGTTGGGGTAAGCCTCTTTTTATGGCCGTAATGGAATGTAACCGAGCCACTGACACAATACAAAATGCAGCTCACATATTGCCATTGCCCGATGAGTTATGGCTTAATTGTGATGTCAGCGTCGGCGGATGAGGTGGCTGACCATCCAGCCGTACAACTTGTTTGACAGTCCTGCAAATTGCACTTCCTTTGCTCACTACCGATCCCGGTATACCCTTTATTTCAGTCCGCAGTGTGATGCCTCAGCGAGGACAAACAATTTTCCCCATATATTACCAAATGCAGCTACATCGTAACTACCAAATAGCAAATTCACCACTCAGAAAAATGTAATCGTAAGCTTAAACATTATTGCTTTATATCATTCACATTTTTTATGAAGATGAAATGATATTAGAAGAGTGACAAGAGCAATAAAATATTTTCCTATTATTAGTAGATTGTTCCAGTACATTTAACCCATGTATATAATACGATTTAATGCCCAGTAGTTTCAGGCACTTTACCAAGCCACTTTCTCAATAACTCATTAAATGCCTGCATTTCTCTCGGTGCATAAGCAAACTAGCAGGTCTCGCTTCAGTAGTTACTTCTTTTGACGAGCTATACCCGACGAGTGTGCCATATTCCCAATAAATAAGAGAGGGGAGAACACAGTCCCTCTTGCTGACACCTCAGCGTTCCACTTGGGGATGCGATGGGATGGGATGGGATGAGATGAGATGGAGTGACATTTACACAATGGTTATGTTGCCGATATGCGCGATATGTTGGAGCCATCACTCATCTGACGATGTCTCCTCCGTTACGCGAGCACTGATGATATGAATGAATTATGTGGGTGGTATAGAGTTGCAGGGATGAGATGGGATGCGTTGGATGTGGGGTCTGTGGGGACTGTGGGGCGTACAGGGATGGGTTTGTGTCGACATGCGTTTAACTTGCGGCAATTTTGTAACATGGAATCTGCAGACGAGCAGCTGACGATGGGCGACAATGTTGGAAACATTGTTGCAGTGGCAGCATCTACAGCATCAGCAGCATCGGCCGCAACAGCAACAACAACAACAACAGGAGCATCAGCAGAACAGGAAGACGGGCAACCTGCAGCTGACGCTTTTGGTGGCATATGTGCCGGCTTGAAGCCGACTCTTGTGGCATTGTTCGTGTGGCATAATTTAAATAATTGAAAGTTTTACGCTTACGCGCATAATGCACAATGCACTGGCAGCAACAGCTGAACATCCGGATGCCCTGATGGCTGAAGCATCCACATGCACATGCACATGCACATCCCCATCCATATCCAGATCCATCCATCCTGCATCCTGCAGCCAGAATCCTGCTGCATCCGTTTGGCAGCTGTCCTGGCGCTTTAATGAGCAAATTACAGGCGAACCACCGCCGCCCGGTTCTGCGGCAGCTACATGGGAATGAAATTAACCAATTTCACTGGCAAATGCAAATGAGCAGAGGCTAAAATGTATCACGACTACATATATATTTAAAAGGTCCCTTCGCATCTGTATCTGCCAGCGCGCCCTGCGTTGTTTAATTTTTTGCCGTCGGCCGCGTCAGACGCGAATTCAAATTAAATGATCACACTGCGCCCAGCACAAGTTCAAATAGACAAATGCGCCGCTGCCCGGGGCACAGATACAGATACAGATACGCAGATACAGATACAGATGCGGATACCGGCAGCCGGCAACCCTTTGTGCCACCACATCCTGCTCCCCTTGTGGCGCGGCACTCTGTATGTGTGCGTGAACGACTGCCCCCATTGGTACGTGAGTGCAAACTGCTTACGTTCGTATCATACAAATCATGCAGCTGCCATAAATTCTAAATTGCCAGCCATTTTAGCGGACACACAGCCCCGCCAGACGAGGCAGTAGATGGATTCTCGGGCGGAGGGACAATGGCTTGGACATTGCCGCAGGTTGACTGATAAAAACGATGGCCCGGCCGCCGATGAAGCGAAGCCAGGGAATGCCACAGTGGTCCTACGGCTGTTTGAACGCCAATTTATAATAATGCCTTCGCGTTTGCTGATAAGCATGCAAATAATTGCCACAACGAGGCAGTAAACTCGTTTTGTAATGGTCTTTATAGTCGAACTGGAGTTATTACGTTTCCCTTTGCGTAGATGCAAGACTCTGGCCATATTTTTAAGCTGATTACTGCTCACGAACGAGTCAGTTTGGTGAATTTCATTCTTCAGGTCAAGTGCTTATTATTTTTGCCCTTTTTAAGCACCTTACTGAGCACAAAACAATCACTTTTGTAGTAAGTTGTTAGCAATAACAAAAAAGTTTAAGGAAAACATATTAAAACCCTTAAGCTATTCAAAGCAAGTTTAATTTCAATATAATATTTAGATTTTCCCAACTAAGCACTCGTGTCCGAAGCACTGTTCCAATGAAAGTGGTTACTCGAATTGTGAAGCATAATGAGACTTGACATGTTATTTGCCCATTGAACGGTCAGTGAGTGTGTGATCGAGTGTGAATGGGTTGGTGGCCGACGGTGTTTGTCTCCATTCCCATTTCGCCGCAGAATGTTTGATGTTTTCTCTGCTGAATTCCGCAGAGCAGCAGTAATTGTGATGGCTTAAATACAGAACTCAGCCGGCCAAAATGCAGGGATATTTCGTCCTGATGGAGCCACGCCCTTGACTTGACTCCGCGTAATTTTATATGATTCGCTACAACTGCCACGGCAGCGAATCTGTGACGGAGGGAGCCGTTTTGTAAATAAATTGAGAATGTGCCACATGCATATACATACATTTGCAGACACATAAACGCATTCCCAGTCTCGTATGCAAAAGTCTATTTATTCTGGAGTCAAAATATACAGCAAAATATGCACACAAAGTAGCAGCAGCAGCGAAAGCAGCAGCAGCTTTCTATTATTTTAACTTTTTATATTTTTCGTGCGCTGCTCAGCTCCTTTTTTATGGCACACTCCGAACCCGTCGACGCCTTGGTTGCTGTTGTTGCTGGACTCTGCTGTCTCTGGCTTCATTATTTTTATTGGATTTTCCTCGGGCCCTCAGAAACGGGGAATATGATAATGTGGCCACTTCAAACGGGTTCAATAGAACCGTTCCGTTGCGTTCCATCCGTTCCCGGTTCCTTGGAGCATCTCTTGGCTAATCCGGGCTTCTTGCACCCACACGAGCTCTCGCAGATTGCTAGTCATGTTGTACGCACACCAAGTACACCACAAACCAACACACACACACACACACACACTCTCTGGGGCTGTCATGTTGGATTGGAATGCATCTAATGGCATAGCATGGCATATTACACATACGCCCCGTGGCGCATTGTCTAATAAATACAAATTTAGACAGCATGATTTGCCAGCAGGGCTGGGCATCTCGAGTGCAATGCACTTGGCTTCGACTTGGAACATGGAAACATGAACCTGGGCCTGGGCCTGAATAGGCGACTGTAGACACACACACACACACACACACACACATAATGCATACCTATAATATTTATTGGCGCTCCATGCGCCTGTCTGTGTGTCTGTGGGGGCTGACCTTTCGGCCTGCCTCCTGCCAGATGGCAAGGCCCATCTGACTGGCCCTAATGTGATGTGGCCGTGTCTAACAGGGTCATTAGGCACAAGTGCCAGTGCGCTAATTATGCAGCTTCAAGTGGCCAGTGGAGTAGTAGTAGCAGGATCTGGTGCAGAAACAGGAGCAGCAGCTGCATAAATCTCCGACTAGGCCAATTATGCACTTTATGGTACGACCGGAGCGCCATAACTGCCCGAAACTACCCGGAACACTTGCCCCACAAAAGGGGTCACATAAATCCCGACTGTGGCCACGACATGACCTCAAGCCACTGCTAGTCGCATTATGACAAGGCCTGCCAAGTCGAATAAAAAGTGCCCACAGGCCACAATGGGTTGCAGCTGAGAGATAACCGATCGCATTTGGGCCACTCCACAGACCACCAGTTTGGGCAGAAAGAATTATGCTCAACCAGCGACCGGATGACTGCAGTTGTGCAGCCTAGGAAAAGCTTGACTTTGCTGCCTTTGAATAAATTGAATTCGTTCCATGTTCTCTCAAATAAATTAGTAAAGCAATGGCCATGTTTGCACTAATTAAGTATTCATAGCTTTAGTGTTTTATTATTTATGTCAAATAAATTTCACACCCAAGTGTTAGATCTTAATTGAACATCTACTGTATCTTTTGTACATCTTTTGTATATGGATATGTGAGTTTGATTGCTGTCTGAAAATAAAATTCATTCACTCACTGAGTCAACAGTATAAACATATTTTCTTAACCAAAGGAATTCAAGTCCTTTGACTTAAGTATTTTGTTTGGGCAAATACTTCGTCGCCATGCTTCAACAAATATTTGAATTGTGAAATTTGCTTAACGACTAAGCACATAAACCAAGTAGTTTGTATCTCTTATTCGTTCAGAGTAAGTAAAAAGTTGATTAAGCACGGAATGCTCACAAATTGACTGAATCAAAAGTAACTTCATGATAGCTTTGCCTTAAAAAAACAGACTTTACAATTGAAAGAATTTCGTTCTGTACCATCCGAATTGAAATGCTGTCTGTGCCTAGGCCTCGGGTCATAATTCCTATTATTTTTGGGTCCGAGTTGCTGAACATTTTATGTACCGCATCAACACGTTGTAAGATAAATGTGGTGCGCTGGTCCTCTGATGACTGGGCCACCGTTGAGTGGCCAAATTCCAAATTAAAATTAACATTATGCAAATTTCGCCAATTGCCATTATACTCGACATTGTCGCGGGTCGCTGCCGCAGTCAAACAATCCCGACGCCCACAAAGGATCGGCGGACCAAAGACCTAAGATGTCCTGAAGTCCTGGAGCGCCCTGCCCCCCGCGTCCCCGTGGCTAGGACACTCCCGAGGAGTAGTCCTGCTCGGGTGGCAAACTTTTTATGCAAATTAAATGTCTGCGACTGACGCGCGTGCGTTTTGTTTGCTCTAAGGCGACTGGGCGCGTTTTCCGCGCTGTTTTAGTCGCCAGCAAGTGGGGGAGAACTTTGTTTTAATGAATTTTTTAGCCGCAACGCTGAGCATTCTCAATGTTTGCTTAATTAAAGCGAATGTGTGTGTGTGTGTGTGCTCGCGTGTGTGAGGAAACAGCTGCAGCTGAACCGCTGTTTATTTGCCTTTCAACATGCTGCGCTTCATCATCATTAACCAAATACTAGCGCCGCCAACAAAAGGAGCCTGCTAAATCAAAATAAATACAACTCAGACCCGCGAAGACAGCAGAAACTGCGCGAAGCTGTCGACTGATGTGGCAAGCGATAAGTTCAAGATCCCCTATATCATATTACGGGGGTAGCATCTTTTTATCTAAAGAATGTGTATGCTTGAAGCACGGATCTAGTGCACACGTACTTGTCATTTAAGCAGCACTTTTATAAAATGTTTATTGTTAACATATAAATTTAATAAACGTGTTGTTTATTATTTTTCTATTTTGTCTCTTATTGATAATTGTTGTAAAAGTGTTGTAATAACGCAAATTTGATTAAATAGTTTCGCGTAATCCTCTTGGGAAATGGTTTTCAGCATTTTGTTGGCACTTCAATCGATATACAAAGATATATTTGCTGCCAGGGAACTTTAAACTTTTACCAAGACAGCGGGACAGCGAATATAATTTCTTTAGTCTAGGCTTCTGTATTTTTTCAGCTTTTGTTTGTTGTTGCTGCGGTGGAAGCTGGTGAAATTTATGCGCCTTGTTGTTATTATTTTTCCTGCTTCCGCTGCGCCTACCAGACAAAAAACGAAACACAAAGTCTGGAGTAGAGTAACTACAACAATGTTGCACCACGCTGTGGCAAGGAGGAGCAGCAACAGGCCGAAAGGGGTGGGGTGGGGTGGTGTTGGTGTTGGTGGTGGTGGCGGATTATGGTGGGAGCTGGTCGGGACTTGGGCCCGGAGAAGTGGTCTTCACTTGGACTCAACTAGCGCCAGAGCTCGCCAATCCCCAAACTTCTGGCCCTGTTCTCAAGTGCACTCGCAGTTGTTGCCGCTGCGCTGCCGCTAAAGTTGCTGCCACTTCAGTTGGTTGTTGCTGGTGGCGCTCTGTGTTTGTGCTGCATTTAATTTGATTGCATTTTATTTACTTTTTCCATATCTAAAATAAAAGACGCTGAAAGAGGCGCCTCGACTGCGAGTGCGAGTGCGAGTGCTACTGCGGTCCATGAGTTAAATTAATTCCACTTGATACACAATTTTTATCTCGATCCCTTGTGCAGTTTGCAACATTCTGTGTGGCAGCTGGTGCATGCGGCCAGTGTTTGTTTTTGGTTTTGTTTTGCTCTTCGCTGGCCCAGAAGTTGATTAAGCGCCAATTTATTAGTTATTCCATAGCAGGACTAGGCCAGCCTTTGCTTTCATCGCTGCCATGAAATATTTTTCATTTCTCGCTGGCTCTCTATTTTCATCGGGCTCGAAAAAAGAGGCGAACAAATCTGGAGGGGAAAAACAAACAGCATTTGGCACACTCATGAATCGCTCCGCTCGAACTGTGAGTTATTCACCAGTGGTCCGCAATATATAGACAAGAATCGGAATCGGGGGCGGTGCAGTCATTTGCAATGGCGCGGAAAGTTATGGGACCGTTTTGTGGGCATATATATGGCTCATATAATTCCTTGTTTCGGTTCCAATTGATTTACGGCAGCAATTTGTTATTGCAGATTTTGCTGTGCTTTGGTGGAGCAAATGCCAGAAACTAATTAGTGGGAAATGCTCGCATACAACATTTTGCGTGAACTTATGTCTAAAGCTGCTATTCAAGATGTAAGCATAATTAATAAGTAGCATAGCATGTATAGTAACATATATCCTGGGAATCGGAATAGTTTGCATTCGCATGTAAGCCGATTTCTTTTTGAACTTCTCCTTATTTGCATTTTCCAGCTTGGTTATCCAACTAAGATATTTTCCCAACGTACAGAAGATGGATGTTGTAATGCAAATTCAGTGGCAGAAGCAAATCTATTTGAGCACGTAACTTTATCTGTTTGAGCTGAAATATTTTATGGCCAACGCACACATACACACTCGCACACACTCCTTTTTCGCTTGCGCAACATGGTATCCGTATTTTAACCTCATTTGACTTCGACAGCCAAACAAATCTTACGGAACCAGCAAAAAATGAATGCCAAAGAGATAGCTTCGTAAAAAAAAGTTTCGCAAATAATTACTGAAATGGGATGGACGGAAAATCAAAGCCGGATAAATGAAATGAAAATGAAAAGGAAAATGAAAAGGGTGAGAGTAAGCAGTTAGCAGTAGTTAATCACTGGGCAAACAAAGTAACCAGGAAGGAAGTACGAAAAGTAAGCAAAGCAGAGGAAGCCAAAGAAAAATGAGAGTTGCCTTGGGCCCTAAGATTTCCCACTGACCCTGGGGGTCACTTTTCCCGGAATAAAAGCAAAATAGAGAGAGCTTGGAATGTTTACGTAGCACATATCGAAAACGCAGCAACTCAGTGCACTAATTGCAGTCGAGTGGGAGTGGGACAGCTAGAGAGGGAGCGAGAGGGAGAGGGAGACAGAGTGGGTGGGGCTGAGGCATCAATGTTTTTCGACGACCGGCGTCAAAATCAATTAAATGGTCAACAGGCGAACGGTAATTGCAGCTTAAAACTCCCATCGGAGATGAGCAGTGGGATATTTTTTAGCCAGATACCGCCATAAGCTAATCGGAAATATAGCAAGTCAAGATAGTACTCCACAACTTTAATAATCCCCATCATTTGAAATTTTGGTAATTTATTTTTAATTTTAGAAATATTTAAAAACAAGTCAAGTCAATCTGTCTGCAGAGTATACGTTTTAGATATAACATCATATTTATAAATTTTCTATACTTCTTATATTGGATGTTATTTATATATTGATTTGGCATCACTGGCACCCGTTCTCATTTTCTCCTGCTTACACCCACGTCATCGAAGTACAGTGAAGCACTTTGCGTTAATTGCACGCAGACCTCTTCATCCGCATTCGATGCCCGCTGCTCGCTGCCGAGTGGCCCCGTCGAATGGCAAATAAAAACAGAAATTAAACAAAGTAAATAGAAATTCATCAACGTCATCGACGACGCTTGGCCTTCGTCTCGGTCTTGGTCCCGGTCGCATTCTCAGGGCTTTACTTTCGGATGCAGCAGTCTCAGCAGCCTCAGCATCCGACTCATCTGACTTATCCCACTCATCCCCCCATCCCCCCACCCCGCCATGCCGCCACAATAAAATCCACAAACATTTGCCGTACTTTAAGTACGCCGACGTCGTCGCTGGTTTGTGTTATTCTTGCGCTACAATTCCCTCACGCAAAAGATGGGTGTGTGGTGTGTGTGTTTTTTGCGGGGCAGACATGAAAGCAAACAAAACAATTGCAGTCGGGTCAGCAGACGAGATGTATGGCTGGATGGATGGATGGGTGGATGGACGGAGAGCCGGTTGGATGGACAGATGGATGGACTGCAGTAGGACGCCAGAGCATTCAATCCAATGCCGTTGTGGATCATTTTTAGTGTGCAATAAAAAGCAACCGCAAGTCGGTTTATGGGCACGCACAGTTATGTCCAGCTTTTATAAACTTTTTCATTTTATTTATTTATGCAATTCCCGGACACAGCTATTTCAACATACTCTACACGATCGCAGCAAATAAATGTGTATTATTCACACACCTGCCATATTTAATTGGTGAACGAATTAGTTAATGTATATTGAAGGCTTATTACTAAAAAAACAACAGATGACTAATGATGAATAATGTGAGAAATCTCTTATTCCGAATTAGAATACCGCTTGTAACATAAGTTTCATATTTTTAAAGAATTTCCTTGCAATCTGAAATCTTATTAGGTAACCCATTTTTTTGTCCGCGCTTGTCGGTCGCTGATTGCAAGGCCCATTCAATTGGCTGGCAACCAAATTCATGTTCTTCTTGGTTTGTACTTTTTGGGGTCACCACCTCCACGGGCCACATGGCGCGTGGCATGCACCTCAACTTTGATGTTGCCACGGATCGGATCGCTTCTCCCCCTCCTCCAACAAACTAGCTTTGATTCTGTTGTTCTGGTGTTTGTCGTTTTTCAATCGCTTGCATCCATTAATCAATTTTTGTTTCCCCCCATCCATCTGTCGATATTCGTGTTTCTTGCCTTTTTGCTGCCAGCGTCTTGAGTCGCTTGAGGTCCTCTTCTCCATTATCTCTGGCCACTTTTGTATCTTTTTCAGCTTTGTGTATCTTAAGTGGACGCCAAGTAGCTTCAATCTATTCGGATCGTATCCGAGTGGTCAATGCAACGGAGCTTATCTAGTGCCGAACAGTTGCCACTTTGTTGTTTGTTGCCTCGAATGTTCCCTCAGTCTCGAATTTTGTTGGCTGTCTATTAGCCGAATGGTATCTCAACCTCCATCGTTCGCTTCCTTTGGCGCTGCGGACGTTATGTTGGCCCAGTTCCCCCGAGGGCAACAAGGACCCTTTGTTCATTCCCCCTACCTTTCCACTTCATTCCACTCCCCTCCTGCACACTGAGCGAAAAATTTGTCTGAGGGCCGTTGCCGGCCATTTCGGTGTAGCCATTTAATGCGGCTAGAAGTTTTACATAGTTCATTGTCTTGTTGTTCATCAACTTTTTGTGTTGTTTCGTTATTTCTATCCAATATAGCCCGCTGGGATCAGAAAGCCAATACCATTGCCCCACATGAACGTAACTTGGCCAAAACAATTGGGAGGAATGGAATTTTATTCCAATGTTGTGTAGCCAGAAGGGCAGACTACTCTCCACCTCAGTGGATACTTGTTGTATCAATGAGAGGAGTTAAATGTTGACCCACCGAAAGTTTTGTTTCAATAAAAACTTACTCATTTTAGTGGGAGTGTTTTAGAAGACCAAATAACATACCTGCAAATAAAAAGAAATTATATTTTATTAGATATGGTAATGAGAGTTATGAAGGAGATGTATATGTTAATTACGTTTAATATATTGCAGTTTCTATTTTCTACATTTTTTATGTGATCAATTGGGGGTTGCCATATCATTTAATAATTTCAATACATATTTCAATTGTAAATTATTCAATTTGTTGAAATGTCATATCTTATTCGTTTTACATTTTGACCCAATTCTGGTAACGCATAGAAACGACATACATATCTGCCCAAACTTTTGCTAATGCCTCGGCTGTTGTACATAAACCTACTTATTTATCCAAACACACTGATTACTGCGACTGGTAATTAAACTTTTGAACTCTCCACGGAGCTGTCATTGACGTGTCACCCGGGACCCCGTCTGCAGTCCGTAGTCCGTAGTCCGTACTCCCGGGTCCAGAATCCGGAATCCAAGCCCAGCCATCCGCATAATCAGATAAGCAATAACAAAAACAGCAGCGGGTACGAAACGAAGCGGCCACGCCCATGAACGCCTACGTCCGCCGTCCCGGAATGAGATTCATGACAGGCATAGACAAAGTTGAAGAAGGGCAGACATCTCCGGGGTTCCGGACCCCTTGGCCATAAGCAGTGGCCACTTAATTGTATAAGAAATGAGCCAAATGGTCCCACAAAACCCTAAAGTCGAGGGGAGGGAACGGGAAAGGGAAACACGCCAAAGAAAACAGCAATGCGGCCCTGCCCCACTTACACTTTGTCTATGGCCTGGGCGTTAATTACATTTTTATTATTTTCATTCGGTTTTTGGCGCAAAGGCACAGCCCTCTCCCATCACGAGTCTCCCCTAACCCCAAGTCGATTTCAATTCGAATTTCCCAAATTTCAGCTGAAGTGAATTAATGATGCACAGCAGCCCAAAAGTCAATTCGGGTCGTGATTGAGCTGGAGGTTGTGGTTTGTGCACTGAAGGTTAGAGAAGGTTGCTGCCTGGTGGGTGGGGGAAAATCAGGATGAGGCCCCTGCAGCGACTACTTCGACTGCTTCGACTTCATTTTTCATGCCACTGAGTGCTCCGCCTTGGGTTGCAGGTCACGTGATGCTGTTAATTGCACGCCCAAAGCCGCAGAAACCCAATGCGCTGTCTCTGCAGTTCTCAGTTCCCAGTTCCCAGTTTCTTGGTTTCTCACTTTCCCCGCTTCCCAGTAATTCCCGACCGTTGTCTAAGTAACTTTGCCCTAGCCTGGGCCGGCTAATTGAAAAATATCTTGCATTTGCTACTAATTGAAGCTACTTCAGGTAGATCCAACTTGAGCGATTGCTTTGGGCGGAAAAAAATTTCTGCTAACTGATAGGAGAAATACACCTAATGGTAATAGAAAACTTTCACACCCAAGCCAGCCGCCTTGAAGAGCACTTGGCGATCCTCACACATCTTCCATTTTCATCTGCATTCATTTTCGGCACTTTCCATCATCATTATGCCACAGTAGCCATATATCTTCAAGGTTACTTTTGTACTGCCAACTGACATTTGAAACTCGGTATGAGCGGCCTATGAAAACCCAGTCGGCTCATGATTATAATTATTATTGTTGTTTGCACAGGCACAAAAAAGAGGAACATAAAACCATTAGCAATTCATCTTCACAACTGCCTGCAATTAGAGGAGGCGAAACGTACTCGTATTGGGGCGGAGTTGCTGGGCTCGAGACTCGAGACCCGAGTTCATTGCGGTCCCTTTTGGCCCCGCACCGAGTCAAGTTCCTTAACACTTTGACAGCAATTTGCGAAATATGTTGCCGGCAATCAGCAGGGAAGTGAGAAAAGAACAACAACAGCAACAGCACAGGCAGGACAAACAGGGCCAGCTCAGAAGACCAAGTTTACAAGTCGCATAAACAGAGGCGCGCACGAAAGTATGCTACAAAATGGCAACGGCTTTCGTTGTGTGGGTGCTTAGTGTGGCCTGCGTATGAGTGTGCGACTGTGTGTGACTGTGTGCGCGTTTGGGCCTTTTGTGCACAATCTTGCCGACTTCCTTCCGGTCGAACAGAGCGGGTTTTGTTGCTTGGGCCACAAGTGTTTTTCGGTTTTTGTCCGACTCACTTTTTGGCAATTAATTAAAGAGGCCAAAACAAAAAGGGACCTCCGGGCTGTTTTTACTCAAATGTAAAGCATGCCACTTTTGTAGCATTTTCCCCAATTCGTGTTATATTGTCGGTGTCCGTCTGTAAGTCTGTAAGTCTGCATGTCTGTATGTCTGGTTGTCAGTCCAATTTCTGTGCTGGTTTTTCGGCCAGCTAAAAGTTATTTTTGCTCTTTCGCTTTCTTGCCCAAATAAAACCTGCAGGCGCAGCAGTTTGTTGTTTAAATACAGCAACAACAATGGCCAACAAGGCCCGAAAAAGAGCAGCGGCACAACAATGACAACAGCAACAGCAACGGCAACGGCTACAACAACAAAGGCCACAACAATGGGCTGGCAAGTTGATATTCGTGGGGTTTTCCGGCGAACATTTCCCTTTTTCAGCTCGGATTCGTTTTTTATTTTTTTTTCTGCTCGGTTGCGACTTACAATTTCGTTATTTATGACCGTGTCTTGTGATTGCTATTGCCATTGCTATTGCTGTTGACTGTCTTCATTTCTGGGTTACACGTGCAATAACAACAATAACTATGTGCAAACAAATTGCAGAGAGCAAATCAATAAGGACTACGATTTTTGCCCGCCTTTCGCCCTCGATAAGTTAACTTTGGGCTGTCGTTGTGCGATATTTAACTAGTTTTCCGAATTTCCCATGCCACGTGATTGTTGAAAAAGCCCAGAAAAGTACGTTAAATATTTATCTACTTGTTTTTCTACCGAAAAATACAACAAAATAAAATGTAACAGTCAACAAATTTTGCTGGCCAAACTTTTTTGTCAACTTTTTTGTCAACTTTTTGTGTGTGATTTTGTGCGGTTTTCTGGGTTCTGGCGCTGAAGAGCGCCCTTATCCGCCAGGTAATTGCTCTATTATAGTTATTAACTTAATTTGCCAGCTAGTCGCTAGTCGGGGAAAGTTTAAGTGGGGCCTGCTTTAAAACAATACTTTACCCCTTTTTTGAATGGATCAATTCGCAATCGTTTCCACTCGTTCGTGCTTTTCCACTTCAATTATTCAGACGTTTTCCAATCAAACCAACAGCCAGCCCCCAGCAAACAAACAATATTGAAATATAGTTTCACCTTGATGTCGGCGAAATTTATTTTCGTTAATTGGTAGCAAAAAGTTTTTCGGTGGAAAAAGTTTTCAAAGCAAACCGAACACAGAACCGCTGCCACACCCACAAATAACACACTGAATCGAAAATAACACACGGTATAAAAATGGATTGATTTTTTCCGCTTAACTTATTGTGGTACTCCATATGCCAATCGTACAAGTTTAATTAAATTAATTACATTTTTAATTCACAACATATCAATTTAATGGAAATTATAATCTATTTATTGAAGTTCATTCATTATAAATTCAACAAAAATTAAATATTTACCGCCAATAGTTAGGCCGCTTATAAATACGAGTTTGAAAAAACTTTTAGAATATTTTTGCATTAGCAAATCCCGTCAAAATGTCATGCATATTTATGATGCTGTGATTGAACTAATGCACGACGCAGATTAAGGATATTTTTTGCAGTGCCTACACATGAACAGGTTGCAAGTTCAAAGGCGCCACAGGGTCGGGCCGTGGCGTTGTAAAGGAGTTTGTTTTGCCGTGAACTCCGTTTTAATTAGGGTTCACTAATCAGTGGCGTGGAGCCTCAAAGTTTCGCCAGCTCTTGTCGGCGGGGCAATCAATAATTAGCTGTGCAACTCTGTCTCTCCGGCACTTGCGTTTAGCAGATGGCAACCCAAGGACATTTGCATACTCCCGTGCTCGAAACCGTACCCTCGCACATACGAGTGCGGCATGTCTAATGGGCCTGCCGTGCGTGCGGATTGATATGTTGGCTCGGTTGAGTGCATGACTCATTGAAGGAGCCGCCGACAGCGCGGCGCACAACACGCCTAATTACGCTCAACGGGTTTTTATGACAGCCTCCGGCAGCCAAAACGGCTCTTTTCCTGCTTCTGTTTTCTTGGTTTCTTGGTAAGCCGACACCTTCGGTGCCGTCACACTCGAGCTGTTGCTGCTGCTGCTGCTGCTGCTGTTGCTGCCGCACATGCAGATGCATTTTCCAGTGCCCCTAGAAACTTGCAGCGTGCAGCATTCGACTGATCGCACTAATGGACCACAAGTCCAAAGGCTGCGATGCCAAACGCTCCTTCAAATGACAACAAAACACCCGAGGCCGTTAGTCAAACAAAAAGGCTGATAACAATGGAGGGAACCAAGGGAACCGAGGGGAAAACATTCACAATGGACCCAGAGTACCAAACTGGAAATGTGCTGCAACAATGACTGCACCCATTATGCAATTTCACGCTATTAGCCACGGTTAATTCCGAATTCCGAATAATATCTTAAATGAAAGCGTCCAACGCTCAAAATATTTGTAAATTTGTAAACTGTTCATATTAACAAAACCATTTAAGCTTAAATCCAATGTGTATTTCTACCTCGTCTCATCTTATAGACACAAGCTAATTGGCTCATTAGGCATGAAATTGAGTTTTTAAATTTAATCGGCGCTTATTAAATTTCAAGCTATTAGCTACGATTTGATACAACTTTGATTCATATCAAAAAAGGTATAGCCCTGCACTTTTGCATTTGAAAATTATGAAACTATGTATCTAAAATAACATGGTTAGTTCTATAACAAATATATTCCGTTGTCCGTTCTCATTGTCCTAGATAAGATTTGTAATTATATACGAAGGCAATATTCAGAGAAATATACATTTAAAAGACTGAAATTAGGATAAAACCCTCTCAGCTGCCACACACACACACATGCAATAAAATCGGCATTACATTTTTTATCCTCTTTATATTGCCAAATTTGATAGCCTTGAAATTGGTTCTTTGATAAAGGCAAACTTTCATTATGTTTGAACAGCAAAAATCGGGATATTCTTCCTAGAATTGTAATCCACCTACCTCGCTCTCCCCCTCACCCCTTCTTGCTGTACTGGCGAAAAAGATTGACAAAAATATTCACTGAGTAGCTACTATATTCCAATCGATATTTGCTTCGATTCTGGATTACACCCTGCAGCCAGACATGCGGAATTCGAAAAACCAAAACTGACACATGGCGATGACGATGACGAGGGCGATGGCGATGGGATGTGAGAAGGCGGAGGTCACAAATGGCAAATGTTGGCTGCTAGGCAGCCCGGCTTAGAGCTCATAACAATGCAGCTTAATAATACAATAAATGCAATCAAAATAACAATAAACATGCAGCATTGCCCGCAAATGGCAACAAAATAAAAGGGAATAACTGAACTGAACCCGGAGCTCAGCCGCCTAAACGGATGAGTATGACACTGTGTGTGTGAGTATGAGTGTGTGTGCGAGTGTGCCTGGGCAGAAATTATGACAATATGCAAACGAGTTTCCACAAAGGCGGCGGTTCCACAGCGGAGCACAGACAGGAGGCGCTGGAGGAACACAAATCGCAGACAAAAGGCGAAAGGCGAAGCCACGTTAAATGTGGTGGTGGGCTGGCCGGAAAGGAGCTATGAGGCGCTACCAGCGAAAGGGAGATACTCGTAGTGCACGGAAAAAACCACACTCGAAATCTAGATATTGCTCTCAAAACTGAGAACCCAGTATTACGAGACTGAGGGAATTAAAAAAAAGGTATCACCAGGTAACAGCAAAAAACAAAGAGCTCTTTGGTTCGTGTAATTGGAGAAAGTAAAAATGAAGAGCAATTAAAAAACAATGAGTTGTTGTGCAATAATTAATTCCCTGGTCAAGAATAGACATGCGTTTACAATACCTCTTGGTAACACGCCGTGGTCTCAGTTGAAATTTCAATTCAAACAACTGCGAAATACATTTCATTGGAATTTTTCTCCGAGTGCAAAGAATGCAGACGTGGACTGGAGATGCAGGGCGGTCGTCTGCTCACAGCTTAGACCCGCTGACATGTAAAGAGCATCGACAAAGACTGGCGAAAAAGCAGGGACAGGTAAGCCGGAGGGTCTGGGCGACTGAGGAAAATATGGAGAGCCGGCTTAGCAGGAAAGGCAAACAGAGTTAATGCCGCACCAAACCGATTCCGATAGAGATCGAACAAGGTTCTAATAACCATCAACCAGCCGGGATGGGGAATAGAGACGAGTTGAGGAGAGCTGGGCATGAGGAGCTTGTTACTTGGAACAAGGGGCAATTAGGAGCAGAGCTGTGCAGTTCCAGTGCGAAAACGTGTTTACACGTGGGATTAGTCATGTGATGAGGGTTGCAGCCAGGCAAATATTTTCCGGTCAGTTGCTCAACTGTCAGCGGGTCGATTAACTTAACTCCTTTTCAAACTGGATTAAGTCGAACGTGGAATTAAAGTAAGTAGACCGTGCAGTTAGTCTTTAAATGGCAGCCTTTAATGAAAATCTATCTGGCTCCTATAAGATTATTTGTCAAACGAACTGAAAAAGCTAATTATTTGCTATTAAACAAACTCCAGTTTGCAAAGGGGTTACTGCCAGTGCATTGATGTCAAACGTGTGACTATTATATTTTGACCTAAATTTACATATCATAGGCTGGCCTTTTATGAATTCTCTAGAACAGAAAGTCTTAAGTTAATTACAAATATTTGTTATCCCCACTGGAAATCTTCTAGCTCCCTCATAACTGTATACACCATCCAGCAGGGTCAACACACCGAAAGATTCAATCAAGTGATATCGAAGCCACCCGAGCACTCCTGATTTATCTGCTAATCACGATCGGCCCACGCATAAACATAGTGTTTACTCAATCCCAGAGCTTAGTGGCAACTTGCCAGCTTGCGCAACTCGTTTGCCCCCGGCTAAATACAAATTATCTGAATTTTGAGTGGGTTTGATGCCTGCAAAGCAGCAATAGAGATGCAGATGCAGATGCAGTTGCAGTTCCCGACCAATGACGATGCTGAGCCGCATCGCACAGTCTTAAGTCTTAGGTCTGAAGAAAAAGGTGCGAGGTTTATGTTGAAAACGTTTTGTTAACAACAGCCCGCCACAAAAAGGCCAACTGAATGGCGTGGTGGAGTGGGAACAATTACAATAAATTATATAAAGTGTTAAATGTGTCTAGCAGCTGGCGGGAGATCAGTGAACTGAACCGTCGTACAAAACGTTTTCGAAGAGATCGCCCGTTTTTCGGGGCAAGCCCAAACCCTTTAGATTTATGGCGTTTAATCAAGCCGGTGTGTGAATAGAACCCCGAATCTTAATCCGAACAGACTGAAACATTTGCCACAATATATATAGCAGCCCCAACCAATTTGTAGTGACAACTTTAAGCTGCATTTCGTAGCGCCATAAAAACGTATCTTTGTATCTCGGTAACTGAATCTGGAATCCCGACATTCACGGGTTGAAGGTGTTGGAGCATTGACGCCATCGGGGGTCTGTTAAACATAATAAATGTGATTCTCAGTGTTTGTTTTTAGCTTCTCGCTTGTCTTTCTTTCCTATTTTCCCCCTTTCTCTCCCTTTTTCCCCTCGTTTTCCCCTGGTTTTCCCCCCACCCTAGAGATGAGTCTACTCTGTTTTCTTGATAAGGCGGGAATGGGAATGGGAATGGGAATCGATGTCGTCGTTGTTATGGCTCCATAATCGCCGCTGTTGCAGCTCCGTTCTAGTGTTGACTTTAATTGACAACTCTTGGCGTTGTTTTCACAGTGGAGCGAAGTCAGCTGCACCGCACAGTGGAACGTGGATCAAGATCGGCGATGTGTGCTCACCCGCTCTTTGTTGTTCTTGCTGTTTGCATAAACATTTCACTTGCACGAAATGCATTTGCTGATGCTTAATGTGTTTAACTATGTAAATGCTGCCCTGTTTATGCCCAAAGTGTGCTCAGCTCTTCAGGGAGATGCTAAAACGCTTCTCACAAAGGCCGCGAGGTGAAAAGGCCAAAAATAAATAAATATGAGAGCGCCATGCATGAGTGCACTGGGCGGAGGTGTTAAGTGAGCAAGCGGCCATCCCATTGACTTGAGCACATTCAAATGAGGCCCACTGTGCCGGAACGCCGCTCCCACCACTTCCACCAGTACCACTGTGCAGCTCCGAGATGCTCCAGAAGGCAGCGGTTGTCTTGCATACGAAATGAGTGCATAACTGGAATCCGAAAGCGATGCGTATGTAGTTATGAATGGTCCGCTGCCAACAACGTCACAATGTCTCCGTCAAGTGGAGCATAGAAAATGCAGCACTCGCAGAAAAAATGCTATCTTTATTATATGTATTGTAAAACAGTTTAATTCAGAATTAAAGAATTATGAAGAAACACATTGTTCAATCATACTCGCATTACCTTGGCTGAAAAATAAATGTATATTTTATTGTATTCCTTATTTTATTCGCCCAGTGTTTCCCACTTTCATATCTTAACAAAGCACCATTAAATTCGATCATTGATTCATTGATATTGTTATTTCGGTTGAAAGAGAGTTGAATATGATTTGTTTTTGGCTGTGCAAGTTCCAAGTATTCAGACCGCCGCTTAAAGCTGATTAAATTTGTAAGCCGCTCCGGCGACTGGTTGACAAACTGGTCGTGGCATCGATGGGTGCAACAGGAGTGGACAAGGGATTCCGGGGACTCCAGACCGACAGCTCCACCAAAGCCGAACCACCGCCCAAAAGCCCAAAGCGTTGCGCATGCGTTCTGCGTCGACCGCCGTCCAAAATGCAATTCCACTGAAATTGACGTGACAACGCCCGACGAAGATGAGTGTGACAAAAGGCCCAGACAGGCGGACGCGAAACCGCAAAGCCCCACCAAAAGACAACGACTCTGCCTCTGGAGAGCCGCCAAACCAGACGGCCCCAAAAACCAACCAGGGAAGCCAATAGCAGTTTTGACTGCAGTCACCGCTAGGCAAATGCAATGGAAACGAGAATGATTGGATGCATTTGCCCAAGTCGAGGCAATAAACACTCTAGGAGAGTGAAGATAATTGACGGAATTTCGAACTGTAAAGTAATTAAAATCCCAAATGCAGAGCTCACCAGCTCCGTTTTCATACAGATTATGAAATCTATCTGAGGACACATTAGGTGCAGGTCATTAATACAACAAATTATTAGTTGGAGTTCAGAGTTTTAAGCAATTATTACATCGAAGCATGAGGAGCCCTTTCCAGGGTCACTCTTTTCCCAAGGAAGAGTATTACTGTACAGTGGTCAGTGCGACACACGGATGACGGGGCTCCAGCGACAAGCGGCAGCAACGAGCATGTCAAAAGGTGTTGTCTGCCATGCACTTGAAAAACGTGTTGCAGCAGTTGTTTCTGCTGATGCCGTCGGTAATTTGAATGGCGAAACGGCGACCGATCGGCCTACGTACCCACCATATACATATAAATATCTGTATGTAGATGGTATATACCCGCCACGGAGGTGTGAGCCCGTGGAAAAGAGCCTAAACGAGTAGGCAGCGCGGGGAGGGGGCGAGGACCGAGTGCGAAAGAAAGGCGTCAGTGATTGGTAAACAGGCGACAAGAGACAACAGCAACAGCAACTGCGACGACAAGCCAGGCGCACTTTGATTAGATTTAGGAACGCTTTGGAAGCGCTCCAATTGTGCGGCAGAGGCCGCGGATGCGGTGGTCTAACCACGTTGCATGCCAGCCAGAAACGCGTTTCGGGCCAAAATGCAAATGCAAATGCGAATGGAGACCAGACAGGGTGCGGCGGGCGCGGGGCTAGACAGTCAAAAGGAAAAACCCACAGAGCCAAGCTCGACTTAATTGCACAAGCCCGGCGAAAAGGGCGCGGCAGGAAAGTGGGAAAAAAGAAAATGGATGGGCCAACAACACTTTGACAAACGACAAACGACGAACGACGACACTTTTGATTGAGTTTCGCCACGAATCCTTCGGCCGCGGGAAGCGATGACAAAAGAACACCAACACCCCAAAGGTAATTGTTGCCACTCCATTAGAAAATCCGAAAAGGGTTGACACTGCGATTGGAAAACACTCCTCTCTTTGATGCGGTTCACTCAGCCGAAACAGGAGGCATCAGATAATTGAGTTTCCCATCGAATCGATTCCCCTCCCCAGCAGCAGCATAGTTTTATTTCTCCGCTTTCACTTCTGAAATCAGATCCCGCCGGAGGAGTCTTATCTGCCCGAGATTGCCCGGATCGAATTTCAATTGAAGCCAAAGGAACCATGAAAATTTGAGATAAAGACCGGGACACCTTGGGAGTTATGTTCCCAGCGTGTGTATGCAAAAAAAGAATCCAAAACCTCGTCCCTCCCTATTTATAGACCATAATTTATCAACATCAACTGCAAGAAACCAGTTCGCCTTGTCCACTTCGATGCAGTCCAGCCAACTCCTTCTGGTTGTCACCCTACTCCAGAGCCCAGAGCCCCCGTCCCACTTCCACTTCCATTTCCATTCCCATTGCCAACCCCATCCCTTTGCCGATGGCCAATTACTCATGCCCCAGCCATCACGCACAGTAGCATTGAAATGGTTATTGACTTTGAGGCACCCCACTCCAAATCTCGACCAGGGAATCGATGCGATGCTCAGTCAATTTTATTGAATTTTCTGGGAAAAGATGTAAAAAATCAAGAACAGAGGAAAATTTAATTATAGCCAACAAGCATTCGACCATGCACGAGCAGGGTGAACCCAAAACCGAGCGACTGAGTTTCGTTTCTTTTCTCCAAAGATTAATATATACGAGTATAGGGTTCTGTTGTTACGTTTGGACATTCGACATTCGACAATGATCGATTGTGATTTGTAAGAATGTCGACGCCGCCAAATCGGTCAGAGCAATTAATTTCTAAGCAGGCGAATCACCACAGAATCACAAAACCCAAGCAGCCAACGGGAATAAAAAGCAGTGTCCAGAAAAGATGAAGCCAAGGGAAACGCTTGAAATGGATACGACTGACCGCCTCTCGGTCGAGATTGATTTTGGCTTTCCCATACAGATGAAGAAAGGAGAGGGAAATCATTACAAGCAGATTGTGTTACCAGATTGTAAAACACTCCAAATGGGCCAGCAGAGGCAAACGCAGAGGCAAACGGCTTCCCAGCGACCTGACATTGATGGGGGTTTCGATTTTCCTTTTCATTTCTCATCTGATTGAAACATTAAAAATATCAAAAATAAATCCAAAACGAGCGACAGCAGAGATAACGAGACGGGCCAATGCGGCGTGGAAATCTCTTGCGGCCTAATGAGCCGTACTCGGGCCTCGCCATGGGGCGTATGAGTGATATTTTGCGCTTCAGCGGGCATAAAAAAGAATTTGATGATGACATTTTCGGCTTTTATGCATACTGATATCTTTTGGTTCGTTTGCATAAATAGTCGAAAATTGAAAATGAATAACTCGGTTGCTCGTTGTCGGTTGTCCGCTTGTCTGCTTGTCTGGGAAAAATGTTAATGAATGCCGCATAAAAGGCAACCAAATTATTTAGCTATAAAATCCACAGGGACAACACAGACACACACACACACACACACACACACACATTCACACGCACACACACACACATGCACACAATAAATTCAGGGAGTGCCTATCATTATTTGGGTGGCATATTCAAATTTCAAATGATGCAATAAACTTTTGCGTTTAACAGTATTGCCAGCGGATTTTCAGTCGATTTCAGCAGCAGGAAAAGGCAAAAAAATGCATGATAAATCGAGGGAAATTCTATTTATAAGCGTAATTGCTAATCCCATACTGAAAACATAATCCACCCACTTGGCCACGCGAACTTGAAGACTGTAGATTGCCAGCGCCCAAAACCGTCATATATCATCTTTATCGGTCGTCCGCCCCGCCCGGCTCCGCCCCCTTTCTCCCACCTAATTTTCCGACTCCACCTCGGGCGGAAGCCGGGGCTTCATCAACAGCGACAGCATCATGGAAAGGAAAAGCGGAAAAACGTAAACAAAAACAAAAACAAAAACAAAGACAAAGACAACGGCAAAGACAAAGCCAAAGCCAGCGGAGACACAATGGCAGTGGGAAAAACAAATGAAGGCAGACTATTTGTCAACGCGAATGAAGCCATTTATTATCCATCATAAAACTTGTATTTATCGCTAAATGTGAGGACTGTGAGGACATGTCGTGCCATGGAATGTCCCAACAAATCCTGGGCGACTGCGAATAGTGCCAGTTGTCCCAGCCCCCCGCCAGTCTCTGTTTGTATTGCGGATAGTCGGTCGGACAAACAAAGAGATGGCTTAAATAAACGGTGGCCGGCGGTGGAGGAGGAGAAGGAGACGGAGGAGGAGGTGGTGGAGGAATGAGGAGGCCGCTCTGGAAACACAGAGGCAGCATCACGCAGGCAGTGTCAAGGCAATAAATCATAAAGCAGCCACAGCTCCCCGAACCCAATCCCCGATCCCCAAGCCCCAACCCCCGACCCCCGATCCCGAGTCCCCAGACTCCAGGGTGGAGTTCTTGCTGCGTACGTGAGTTTCGGCCGAAATTGGAGCATGTGCGTCGTCATTGCCGTTGTCGTTGTCGTTGTCGCCGTACTCGCTGAATCGTCGTTGAAAATCACGTAAATGTATAAAAATGAAATCTGTCTGCCAGTCCAAGTGCTCCGCTGTATCGCTGGCCGGCCAAGAGTCGAATAAATTTCAGATTGCCGCTGAAATATTTACGCAGCAGCTCGCAATTGGGTTTTGCAGGAATGGCTTTTCAGCGAATCAGCAAGGAAAATTGTAGCATATGCGGCTGGCTAATAAACCAAACGAAGTCAAACCCAATGGAGTCGAGCCAAAAAAGCAATGCAGACACTTGCCGATCCGGTCGCAGCTGCAAAGCCATACAAATACAACCTATATTTCGGCAGTAGTATCTCTACACACGAGCATCTGTATCCGTATCTGTATCCGTATCTGTAAATGTATCTGTACCTGAACCCTTGGCATTTTGGATGCTTGATTGAACTCCATCGCACACCACTGGAAGTGCAGGAACAGGAAGACAGGAGGGACATGGACTGTCAGATTGGACGGCACAGGGATTCCACTTGATTGATGACATGTCCCAGCAGCGACAACTCCACCCATCGAATCGCTCTTTTCCGAAGTTTTGTTACCTAATTAGCAAGTTATTTTTTGGCCAACAGCTAGCTGTGTTTTAGCCAACGGAAAAAAGAGCAGTGAAATCGTCAAATTAATGCCAGTGGCAGCTTTACTCGAAGACTAATTTGCGATGCTAAAAGTGGCTTGCTAATGGGAAATTAGAGTGTGGATATAGACAATTAGTGAGGAAATTTAAGCTAAGTGGTTGAATAATGAAAAACCAAGCTCACTTGTTAATGTGTGTGTGCTTTTGCTTAATTACACGGTAAGTGATCCTAATTTTCCATCCAACCGAACTTTCCCATTTGATAAATGAATTTATCGCCCCCTTAATTAAGTTATCACCAATTTGAAAACAAGCAGATAAAGACTCAAATAAATTAATTCGTTTTCAAATTTATAATTTCCACTGACAGATGTGGAGCGAGTGTTCGAGTGTTCGTTCGACCTTAAAAGCCATAAAATTTATATGGGGATAATCCAGAACTGAAGTGAATTTTTACTTTGATAAATTGTGTCAGCCTGGAAAGCTTCTTGGGCATTTAATTTATTGGATTTTGAAATGCGGAATGACAGCTTCTTTTAAATTCACAAGAGCATTGCAAAATACGTTTTAATAACTTAGAAACCACAGAGTCAAATTGCTTGCTATAAATTCCGTTTTAAGTACATTTTAAATAGAATACGTTTATCGAATTTGGTGCAAATATGGTCCATCAAATCCAATAAAAATCACTCTTTGGCTCTCACCCACTCCCACAGATCGATGGCTTTTCATAATTTAACACCAATTTGCACACTCTTTTACATACCACTGAAGACCGACCATTCCGATAGCCATATTTCCAGTCGCGTTCGCCATAAAAAAATATAACTTCCGAGCGCTCTTGAATTTAAATGAACTCACCCAGCTAACAGGCTTAAAAGATTCCAGGCAGACAAATTACATTTTGGGCTCATTAAAATGATCTCAGTGCTATGGAAAAAATAGCGTTACGTGCCAAAAATAAAAGTCAGACACACCACATCCACTTTCACATCCACATCCTCGTAAATCTGCAGCGCAATCAGATGAAATTTATGAAATTCCTTTTTTCCTGGGTAATTCATTCCTGTGCTTTCATTTTTCCCTTCATTCTTAGTGTGTGTGCGCGTGTGTGTGTGTGTGTGTGTGTGTGTGTGGTTTTGCCAATGAATTTACTTTGCCTTATTTTATTTCTCTTTTAGTTTGTCCGCCTGGGCTCTTGTGATATTTTTAATAGCATTTTTCCCCACCAAGGAATGCCGAGCAACGCACATCGATGAGATGGCTGGGACCACAAATAAAACAAAAGTGGAGGGGCAATCTGCGGACGGGGGCGTGTCAGCGTGGCACACGACAAATAAATTTGTCAACAAATGTGGCATCCGCTGGCCAACGATGTTGCTGTTGTTGTTGTTACTGATGTTGTTGGTGCTGTGCGTGCGTGTGTGTGTGTGGGTGGGTTGGTGTTTTTATTGGGGGTGCGGGAAACAAACACACACAACAAACCATATCCGCCGCCAATGTCCACAGATCCTGTGGATGGGGCAGGAGTAATGATGACAGTTGCGCATTAATTTTTTCTCACTAATTAATAAATGTTGCTGTTGTTGGCGCTGGTTTCGGTTGCCGCTGTGTTGCTGTGTTGCTGATATCTTTTGTGCAGCGAAATGGTTTATTGGCCTATTAGCGCAGCATTTAAATGGCAATCAAGGCGTGGTGGCCAGCGCAGGTAAGCCAAAAGTCACGCAAAGTCACAAATTACCAGCCAGTCAGTCGGCCAAACCAGGCAGCAAGCGAAACAAATACGAAAACACAAAAATACAAAAATACAATACAAACCCAATCCCAAGGAGCACAAACAGAAATGTCCCTGGCAAATTGAAAACGAAAACGAAGGAAATCAATTGAGGTGCAGGGACGCACAATCGATACTGGACGAAGTGGGCTTCCATCGAGGTGTGGTGCGATGGCTCGGTGGCTCTGAGCCCGAAAACCGCACAAGCCTCTGTGGGCACGCTCGAAGGACCAGGCAATGGGTGGTTTTGTCACTCGGCCACATCGACACGCCCCAAAGAACCACAGGCAGATGTGCACGGAAAGAAGCACTTCCTCGTATCAAATTCGCACACCTTGTCGCAGAAGGGGGTTTATTTGAAAAGTTACGATAAATATGGGCTTATCCTTCACCAAATAATATGTGCTAAGTAAAGAAAAATAAGCAATTAGAAATTCTATATAGCTGCCAATGTATATTGTATTGCCAAGCAACGCCCGAATAATTACAGTAACCATTTAAAGTTTGCAACATTTAGTAGGACTTTAGTTTGGGTTCACCTTTGGAAATATCTCAGTGTCACGTCACGGTGCACGTATAAGCATGATGTATCATTTAATATCTTTTTTCTCTGTGCACTGACAAGCAGAGGAAAAAATGAAAGACGATGAGGGGTTGGCAGGTGCTACCAAACAGCATATGCAGAGAAAGGCCGGGAATCAGAATCAGGAGAGCATAGCTGATATATGGAGTCTATCCACTCGGTGTTATGCCCGGCAACGTGATTGAAATTTATGACTGGCAAATAAACGCAACAGACACACACGGGGGATGTTGCTGGCTGGAAGTAGCTAGCCGGCATCTGAATCGTGAGTTGAATTCCAGGAGTAGAGACCAACCCATCCACAGCCACACTGCCATCCTCATCCTTCGGCTTGTGGCAGTCTGGGGGCCCAGTGAGAAATTGCAGTGAATAAAAAGCACTTGTACGCATTAAAACCTAATTGGGAATTTCCATAGTTCATATGCCATTTTCCTAACTGCTGCTTTGAGCCAGTGAGTGAGTAGCTGCTACGTGTGAGCGACTGTTTCTGGCTGGATTTGTGAGTCCTTCACTCCTACACTCCTCCGCTGACTATCTGGATGTGTCTCTGTGGCATGTTCTACATATTTTGGCTTTGCAAAATGTCACACGCAGCCAACGATGTCGCTGGCCCAGCTGCTAAAGTGGATTTTGCGCTCGGCTATGATAAATTGAGGGTTTTCAGCTGGACAACGAGAGTGGCAGCACACCGAACCGGACCGGACTGGACCCGTGTATCGTTACCTAAACTCGGATGCTTCAACCCTTAACCTCGCCACCAGCAGCAGCAGCAGCAGCAGGAACCCGGAACCTGGAACTCGATACTCATCCCCTTCAAAGCGGATGATGCAACAGCAGTTTCGGGAATGGGATGGCAGCTAAGGATGCGAGTGGATGAGAAGTGGCCAAATGTCATTTGCAGTTTGACAAGCCCAGCCAGCCATGTCCTTGTGTGTTTGTGGTGGCACACTGGGACCCTCATAAATTTCGAATGCTAAAATTTAGAATGCTCATAAAAAATGAGATGTCCAAAGCGCCCAACTTTGAGCTGGTTTCGCTGCAGTTTCCGCAGTAAAATCACACTCCGCTGGGAAATGAATTTAAATTATTTTTATGCTGTCCCGCTAATCAATTAAATTAGCTCTTTAAAGTGCCATGTGAAGGGAAATTAGCTTAAAGCTGGCTTTGTTACAAATACATCTATTTACACATCTATTTTTTGATGCTAAAATAATTCCTACTAATTAATTCAAGCTCTTAATTTCCATAACAATGCACGTTTCGCTGATACAAATTTGACTGACATTCTTTAAACGCTTAAAAATTTAAACAAATTTTTTAATTTTCATACTCGAATTACGCCAGTCAGCGAATAGTTATGCAATTTTAAGCGACTAGGTAATCGGCTTTAGTCCTGCACAGTAAGGAACAAGTCCTTGAAGCTTTTGAGTGCCGTGTGCCACTGTTCACTTACTTCCGTTTCGCTTACCAAAATGTGGGATTGCTTTTAATGCCATGGCACTCGACTGCCAACTGCTGTCGCACTAATTTTATCAATTTTCCTGCAAAACGGAGGGGGAAAACGTCGATAAAACCCAAAAGTAATCGACTTAATCGGAATGCGGCAGCCCCTCTGGCTTAGCTTTTTTGCCAGCAACTGCAATGTCCTTGACGTGAACTTCGCAGGCAATCGAGAGATCCTGAACGGGAAACTGGGTGCATATATGCAGGGATACAGGGAAACAGGGATACAACTTGGCTTAAGCGATGATGACTTTGCCGCATCGTCTACGCCTCAGATAAGCAAGTGACAAGTCCTTCAGCCTTTAGCAGCCGCCCCCGCAGCTGCTTTGATTTATTGTGCGGGGATTAAAGTTGTGAAAAGGCTGTGTCCTGGCGCCTGGCACGCGCTTATCGAGGATCCTTCTTCGGCAGGGAGTGTCTCTTTGTCTTTCCCTCTCGCTTTGAGTGGGTGAAATTTATTTATATGCAGTGACTTTGAAAAGAAACTTCGACCGTTGCCAGGCGGGCGAAACTTTCGACCTGCCAGCGCATCGATTATAAAACTTTTGGTCCTATCTCGTCTGCAGCTTCCTTCGCTGGAATTGGCGAAGTTGTTAAATAATTGCGTCGAGCGTTTACTGGCCTGTTGGTCCTGGCCATGGCCCTGTCCCTGTCCCTGTCCCTGTCCCTGGTCCTGGTCCTGGTTCTTGGCCCGTCCCGGCCCACGTTGCGTATGCGTCATATGCCGAATGCATGGCAGCGGGAATCTGAATCAGTGGGATTAGCCACAAAGTTTGTCCAGCAGCTTAGCGGCTGAGTTAATTGTGCGAATGTCAAGACAAATTGCGTTAATACAAGCAGACTTCTGGCACGGAGCAGATTCAGAATGGAATGGAAACAAGGAGGAACAAGGAGCTGCAGCTACTCCACACAATCGAGGGAAGGTCAGGGAGCTTATCCCGCCGCGTGAGTGTCGCAAAAGTTTTCAAAAAGTATTTTAAGCAAAATTTATGCAAACCACAAGGCAAACTGGCACTCTCCGAGTGCTTATTTATGCATGTGAGTGTGCGTGTGTGCCTAAGAGAGTGTGTGTGCGTGTGTGGGTGTGCCGGGGAGTGCTCTGCTAATCCCCGAGTAATCAAAGTTTCGGTAATGTCACCAGAGACAGGCGGCAGGCAAAGGAAAAAGCTGGAGAAAAACGTTGTCGGGAAAATTGGGAAAAACTGAAGAAAAGCATGCGGGCTGGGGGCTACTCAACCTCCAACACCACAGCCACTCCCCAATTTTTCGCATAAGGTTGTGTGTTGGGAAAACACTTTTCCAATTAATGAAATCTCTAAACTGCCATAAATTTGGCTCGGACGCAAATAATTAAATTTCGTGGACCACACGAACACGCACAATAGGCTCACACAGACTGGCCCAACGACTTGTTGACTTATGGCTGTATGGGTGTAACACTGTAACAGTGTGCGTGTGTCTGACATTTCTGACCAATTGCGCGCTGACCGCAAATGTAGGCGGTTCATGTTCATGGCCAACACTGTGGCTACCAAATTGACAGGACGGCCAATGTGTAGGGAAAGCTCCTTTGTTAAAGAGGCGTTGGTCAACCAACATGTTGAACTTAAAACTAAACTAAGATTCACATTGTTTCTCAGTAGAGTTCCACACTAATTGGGACCAACTGAAGATTGCTATCAGCTAACAGGTTTTGGGCAATCAATTTATTGATCATTGCAAATGGACAAAATCTAAATGGCATAATTCCATTCCTTTTTACTCTAAATTTAGTTCTATCTCGATATTTTTCAAACTGGTTACCAAACCTGAGCGTTTCAAAAATAAAAGATATTTAAAGCAAAATGAACACCACATTAAATTAACGTTGTAGATTAGATCCTTTGGATAAACCATCCAAGCTTATTGTAATGCTCAGTATTAAATCATAAATATAATATATTTTAGCTTACCTGGCTGACACTGGCACAGTCCACCTCCAGATCCAGATCCTGCCTCTCCGCTGGCCGCTGCTGCCGCCGCCTCTGCTGCCTGGCGTCGCTGCTGGCGCCTCGTGAGCTGCAGATGCGAAACATCCCGTCGCAGGCGGTGCAGCTCCCGTCGCACGTGCAACTCGAGGTGCTTACTGCCGTTGCTGCTGTTGCTGTTGCTGTTGCCACTGTCTGTGTCGCTGGGATGACCGGCCAAGACCTGGGTCTGTTCGGCGGGCCAGTGGAGCAGCTGCTGCTGCTCCAGTCGCAGCTCCAGCTCCACGATGCGGGCGTCCAGCTGTTGAAGGCGCTGCATCCGCTGCTCCAGCCGCGTCTGCCGCACATTGCCGTAGAGGGCGAAGCTGAAGGCGCACAGGCACAGCACGTAGCTGGCCACGTGCAGCAGGGATATGAACCGGACTGTGGGGCGAGGTCGCTCCTTGCTGCTGCTGCTGTAGCTGCTGCTGCTGTTGTTGCTGTTGCCGTTGCTGTTGTTAGTGGGGTGCTTACAGGGGGGCGGGGCCAGGCGACTAGCTACTGCTGCTGCGGAGGCATCCGCCGCATTGTGGCCCAGTAACAGGCTCTGCTGTGGGGCTTCCACGGATGCTGTTGCTGCTGCTGCTGCTGATGCTGTTGGTGCTGCAGGGGATTCCCCGTTGCCACCCGATGGCTCCGATTGCGAAATGTCCTGGGCCATTGTCCTTGGACTGCCGCTGGGCGGCGCTTTGTGTTTGCGCATACTGCTGCGTCTTAGTTGGAAGGCTCTCCACGAACGAAAAACTCGCGTATGTTGCTGTCACTTGAAGTGTCCTTGTGTCCTTGTGGCATCACAGAAAAAGAGCACAGCGATAGCACATATGCTGCACCGCAGTGGTTGCTCTTTTTATTTTAGTCTCTACTTTCTTGCTTTTGAACGCTTTTTATTTGGGCAAGGCCTTCGAGTGATTTTCTATTCTTCGACTGCGGTAGTTGGCCAGCACATTGCGCCCCGTTGCTGCTGCACTTTTCCGGGGGCCATGGAACGGAAAAACAACGCTAAACTTTTGCTGCTCGTGCCACTCGAGCGGGAAGTCCTCTCAGCTAGTTGGGCTTTGTTTTTGTCCTGTCAATCGCTGCTGTGGCAGCTGGTCCTGCCAGTCGTCGACAAGTCCTCGGTGCAGTTCCTCGGTTCGCACTTGTCCTTTCAGGGCTCTTCACATTGCGACTTATTTAGCTCTGCGTTCACTTTTCAACTGCAACGACATGGAATGAGAAGAAAAGTGAAAAATAAAGTTGGGCCAAACTTTTCTTAAGGCTGCGAAGCTACTCGTATATATACATATATATGTAAGTATATAAATTTTTTACCCCATGAATTATGTGCAAACTGGACCGTCAACGGTGTCGCCACATTTTCAATAATCAGCCGGGCTCGGCGGCCGGAAGACGTCCCACCGCCGACTTGTCTGCTCCGAAGTTCAACCAGGCGCACCCAACTGGCAGCCAAGGCAACTGAGTTCAGTTCCAAGCACCTCGCAAGAATCGGGCAACCGAAACTTTTCGCACAAAACTTTTTTCTAGCTCAAGTAGCAGTAACAGCCACTGACAAAAAATACAAAAACAAAAACAACAAAAATACGAAAAAAAGACGAGCATTAAAAAAGAAATACGCAAAGAACATGAAACAAATAAAAAACATCCGAAGCAGCAGCGACAAGACGTGAAGGGGCATTTGACCCATGGACTTGTCGTGTCAAAAACATTTGTTGCCTTCAACTCTGCCCCACATGCCACCGCCAGAAGAAGGGGAAATTGGCGGGGAATGGGGGCGTTTGGCAATACAAAAGTCATAAAGTGGAAATTATTGCGATGGGGATTGCCGGAGGGGAAGACAACGAAACTGTAATGCTCTTTAGAGAAATGAAATGAGCTTGAGAACTTTTTAACAAGTTTTCCATATAAAAGAACACAAAAAAGCAACAGCTTTAAAAGTATGCCAAAGTTGACCAATATGGTAGCCCCTGGCAGAAGTTTTCGGAAAAGTTGAAAACTATAACTCAAGAATAATTAAAAGGAATTCTTAATGATTCATAAGTGCTATTGCAGGGGTGGGATTTTGAAGATCATAAGGTCTATTTTAAACTCCATTTCCTTAGAAAAGTTTTGATACATATACATATACATATGATCTATATAGGTTTGAAATTACCGATTACAAAAACTTAATTCGCTCATTCATTATGCTGCCTAAATTGCTGATTAAACATTTCCACACCCACACAGTGGAGTCTTTCGCACATGCATACTCGTACATATTTAATCATCTAATATTTCTTATTTTCTGTGCGTTGGCATTGCGCAATCATGCGCTTAACAACCAAAACAACAATAAGAGGAGCCCCAATAAAACTCAAAAAACAATCGTGCCATTGAAAAGGCCCCTCACCATCATCACCAAAAGGCAGGAGCCGCCGCAACCGCAAAAAGCGAAAATTGCGCCAAACCCGAAAAAAGCATAAAAGTCAAAAGGCCAATATCAAACAGAAGCAGCATCGGCATCAGCATCGGCATCGGCATCGGGTCGAAAACAACAATGGATATCCAAAGGCGAAGCCAGCGCCAACCACCTCCACCTCCACCCTCTGAAAACCCCCTTGATTTCGAGTCAATGGAATGTTTGGAACACCCTAATAAAACTAATTGAAAGTCTTGTGCGCTCCGGAGCCAATAATGGCAAATGAAGACGACGATGATGAGCATGAGGATGAGAATCATGATGAGGATGATGACGACGCCGCTGGCCGGGAAACAACAATAACAGCTGCAAGGCGGTGGAGAAGCTTTTAATTTAACAAATAAGAGCATATATGGTTGTTCGTTGTTCGTTCAGTGGCTGAACTGTGTTTTTCAGCTGACACTGCAATTGGCTGGCTACTGAAATAACCCATTCCCTTGGCCGACGTCGAGAACCCAGCTTCTCTGCCATATCGATTTCGATTTTACACAATGTAGCTGCCAAAGGTTAATGCTATTCCGGCGTTCCCGGACTGGGGACAGCTAACTCAATTTAAAATAAATTGATTTCAAATTTCGAGGAGCGCCATGGAGCGCAGCTTTTGTCAATTACATGGGGAGTTTGAAGATTCGGATCGGTCAAGCAGCTCTAAAAAGTATGCTATGAATTTGTGCGTCTGCCAAACCAAATTGAATTACACTGGTGTGTGTGCGGCCACTTAGCACACATGCTGATAGGCGTGTGTGTGCGTGTGTGTGAGCGGGTGGGTGGGTGAGTGGGTGAATGCGTCCAGCTGGCAATTGAAAAATTTGATTTGGAATTGAAATGCAAATCAAGACGGAATTGAAATGGTTTTAGCCGGACTCCTAAAACGTAGTGGAATCCTGCCCAAGAGGCAAAAGCTTTCTAAGCCATCCAACAATGTTGAGTTAAGTGCCACACGTACGTGTGTTCGTGTGCCTGCGCGCATGTGTGTGTGTGCGTGTGATTTGTGTCCCTATTGGCGGGGGCGGGTTACAGTCAATGGCTGTAAAAAGCTCAATTGCAATGCATTCAAAGGGATTATTGTCCTTATTTATATGGGTAAATTTATTCGTTACGCACAAATGCGCAAACCAAACCCAAATAACCCGAATAAGAACATGGCCACGGGTCCGGTTCGGTCGTGGCAAATAAAAACATGAAATGATGATGGCCAACAGCACACAAAGCAAAGAGCAAAGAGGTCCAAATCAAAGTAAATAAACAATAAAAATAATTGGGCCGTTAGCAACACATGTGCATTTTTCATCATCATCATCACCATCAACATAGCCAACACCAACCCTAATATACAACGTCATCAACATGGTAGCCAACTTTGAAAGCATTACACTTGAAAAAAAAAGACATGCAAACGAAACTGCGTACAACTACTAAACAGAAACTCCTTACTGATAATACTTTAACATTGTCCTAACTTTTCAAATTATTTTAATAAACCTTAAGCCTTTAACACTGCCATAGCCTTTCAAATTATTTAAGTCTGCATTTAAACATTTTAAACCCACAAATATACATTTTTGTAATTCCGAATTAATACTACACATCAAATAATAAGCTACATCCATAAATAAACTACTCAATGCAACAAATGCAGTTTTATAATCTAGGGAGTTCGTTAGAAATATTACACTTTTCTTAAGGTGTAAGGTGTTCCTGCCGCCGGCATATCAAAGAACTTTCTTGATGCCACTACAGAAGTAAGCATCAGCAGCAACAACAACAACAACAATGGCGACAAGAAGCCCAACAACAACAGGGAATCCCTGGCAGCTCAGTCTGGGTTTTTGGGCGAGGCAATAAATAGTTGTCGTGCCATAGGAAAAATGCAAGAAGTGTTTAAGTTGCCTCGTTTCCCTTTCCCAGCTTTTCTCCACTTTTTTTTTGGCAGCCAGGACCCGTAACCCCCAACCCCTTGCTCAGCAGTGTGAAGCGTCATTTCCTCTCCCATCCTTGCCATTTTTTTCCTGCTCCATCATTTAAATTGAAAAATATTGAGGAAGCTGAAGTAGGGAAGTTTCTTGAAGTTAACTGAAATAGGGCCAAGAAAGGACGACAATGTTGCAAAAGCAAAGTGGGTGGTGGATGGTGGGTGGTGATGGAATGAATTGGCAAACTTTCGATTTTGGAAGACAGCAACCATAGAAAGTGTTGAGCCATTTCGATTTTGATTAAGGATCCGCTGGAAGGAAGCTGCGAAAAGAGTTGCAGGCAATCCAGCTGGCTGTTGGTTGGGAATTTGAATATTTTGAGCAGGGTATTTAAAAGGAATGAGTTGCGGTTAATGAACTTTCAGCAACAAAAGAAATCAGCCTATTCTTGTGAGCCGAAGATAAGATTACCTAAAACAAGACCATTAAATTCTATTTCCTAGGAATGAAATCCCGGAAAAGTTTAGAGCTGCGTAGATCTTCATAAAACAAGCAACTTTCTAACATTTTACGTCCTGCCGACACTCCTCGTGTACAGTCCTCTAGGTTCCATTCAACTAGTCTTTTGGGATATGCCTGCACTTTTTTATGTCAGCTCTCTAGTTTAGGATTAAACGATGCGAGTCACTGGATACACGGGTATCTTGGTGTTGCCTTTAATGTCCGTAAAGAAATACTTATGTGTGCGTCGTTTGCTATTTCCCTATAATTTTTACTGCTTGTTCTCATGTAGATGCGGTTGCTGCTACTCCAAACAGTTTGGGGATTTTCTTTTTATGTGCCTGCTTTTACAACAGGCAGCTTTTACACACAAACTATTAGTGCAATTCATTGGCAAGCCTTGTTGTTGCTATTGTTTATTTTACGGTTTGCGTTGTTGCCTCCTAGTGGGCGTGCTTGGCAACACTGATGGGCGTGGCCAGCTCGGAAAGCCAGTGTGTGTGTGTCCACATTTGCTAAAGATTTCCAGCTGAAGTCGCCCTTGGGAGAAATTACTTAATTTTGGAATTTCAATTTAGCACTTAGACAGGAAACATGGCACCAAGGAACGGACCCAGACGGAAGACGAATACGACGGGGGGAGGGGGTTGTTGGGCAGGTTGCTCAAGAACTGAGGGTGTAGTGGTGCGGTCTAGGAAGTGATTGTGTGTGTCTGCTTGTAAAAACTCAGCTTACACATGCTGTGACTCTTAAAAATTTCCGGAATTTTGGCACGCAATGTTTACTTTTGTTTCCTTGGCTGCCCGACAGCCTTTACTCCTTTTTTTCAACTGCCCGCTCGCACTTCAGGACTTTTTCCAACCTCATCTCTGCCGGCTTCTATGCTTTCCATTGCACAGGTATTCCCTTTTTTATGGCCACCATTCACTTTATTTGATTTCATTTGAGGCAGCAAGCTGCTTAACAACCTTAACAGGAATCGTAATTAACTCTTGGCCCACACACTCCTGCGAATGGTTCGTTTAACTAACTCTAATAAATGTCCTTTCGTGTACTGAAAAACTGCAGGAGCAATTAATGTGAAAAAATACCTTTTTCAATTTAGATTTATATAATTTTGACCAATTAAATTTCCCATTTAAATTGTTAAAATTCCATTCAAAAAATCTTTTTTGTTAGTTGAATGATTTCTAGATGTGTTATATTTGGGTTATTTGACATATTAATGTAATAATGTACAATTTCTGCTGGTGCATCTCTTCATATTTGCAGCTGGCACACACGACAAAGTCACACTTATTCAGTGAGGTAAAAGTCGCCTACTGCCAACCGGTGATCCCACCCATTTCCTATTCGCTTTTAACCCTTTCTGCGAGTACGAGTAGTACTCCATTCAGAAACTCCTTTGACTCACTGTGCGGTGAGTGAGCGAGTTTGTTAAACAGTGTAAAGTTACACGCAACTAAGCACTTAACTGCATAAAAGCTCGAGCACAGAAGGCGAGTGCAAGGTGGGTTATAATAAGAGGTGGACTGGGAGGAGGGGAAACCACAGGCGGGGCAACCTTCAACTTGCAACGCTTGACTTTGCGTGCGTTTTTATGAATGAGTTGGCGCCGAGAGAAGCAACAAATGTAAATCCGCGACCCCGTCGAAAGGTCGTCCAACGGACTGGCCAAGCCCGCAGGGCCACCACCGCCTCCACCCGCTCGTCTGAGGCGCAAATTGAAGCACAAACCCGGACGAGGAGAACATAAAACGAGGTCCGATGTCCAGACGGGTTGCTAAAGAGCTGTGGCTATGTAAACAGACACAGCTGGACATTCGCCAGGGGACCAGGGGTTCTTGGTCTTCACCTCCGTCTCCGTCTCCGTCTACTTTTCCGTCTCCGTCTCCGTCTCTCCGAGTCTGCTCCTCTGGTTTTGCCCATTTCATTCTCTGTGTGGCATTGTCATGTTGCGGCTAAGGCGGGTTAAAGGCTCTGAGCTGTTGCCCATCAATTGCGCTCTGATCTGGCTCTGAAGGCACAGGAAAGCGCTTAACTTCTGCACTGAAGGCGCACGAGTTGCCAATGAGAATGCAACCTGAGCTGGAAAAGGCCCCACATCGTGGGAAATGGCATAGGGACAGAGAGTACATGGAGGTGAATGAGATGTGATAAGTTAGATGAATGGTCGATAAATCTAGCTGGCTTCTGCTGCACACTGAAATAGATTCAGAGGGGCTGTGAATTCTAGCATTCTGCTTAGATCGCAAACAGTTACCTTTTCTGCCGATTATTCTGTTCTTTCAAACAAATTTCTCAAGAATCGTTTAAAGTCCGAAACATGCATTACCCATCGGGCAGAGATAATCTGCCCATAAGTCCGAAGACTCAAAGTATTGATAATCCCGGAATCAAGCTGACCGCTTTGATCCGTTAGATTAAATATATGATTCCACCCCGAAAAGAGCTCTAAAGAGGTTTTCCACCATTACATAAAAATAATACATTTACAATAGTTTCCTTTTCAATCATTAATAAGTGATAGAAAATTAAAGATGTGCGTACTTTGAGAATTAAAATGACTTCAATGTTGTACATTTTAATGGGAACTGAATGAACTGGCTGGTCCATAAAATGTTGTCTCATATCTCATCCTGCCTCGTATGTGCCACCAGTTCGTTGCGGCCAAAAGTGCAAGGTAACCGCAAAGGGAAAGAGTTTCCAACGGAGTTTCCGCCGTCACCCGTCTGCACCCGTCCGCGTCCCTCGCCAATTTAAATTTCCACATAAGCTTTTGCGCAGACTTTTCGGCTTGGCATTTAAGTAATTTGTTGCCTGCAACCTGTGGGCTTCCACCAGCCATCCTTTCCCTCCACTTCTCGTCCTCGCCCTCGTCCTCGCCCTCGTCCACGTCCAAATCCGTCTCCTCTTTCCGTCTGCATGCATCTGCCGTCGCCGTCATTGGTTGGTAATTTTTCACTGGCTGACAAGATGTCGCCTTCCGTCGACGTGGTCGCTGCCGTTGCATAATTGCTTTGTGGTTAAAGGATTATTTACTTTTTTCCAGCAACGCCCATTACCATGAGTCGGCGGGCTTCGTCCTGAGTCGGCTGAGTCGGGATGCCTGCTGACTCACTTAAGACACAGTTTGTCGTCGTCACTAAGCCGACGGCTTGCGCTGATTTGGGCTTAAATGCATTCAGCTCATTTAATTTGCAGTGCACCGCAGAAACCCGCAGAGCCCGCTTACTCGTAATTCGTATACCCTCCACACCAGCAAAGGTATCTTTACTTTGCAAATGAGTTTTTGTGGCCTTTCTTTATCCGTTTCAAGCCGGGAATATTAGAATAATGGCCAAATAAGTTTTGTGCTTTCAATGAGGTTGTGCTCATTTCAAAACCTGATTTTCCAGGTATTATTTCATATTTGTTTGACTACTTGCATAAAGAATACTTTAAACATCTTAGCTTCTGAAGACGGTGTTTATCGTTACCCTGAACTACTTTTCAAACCGGTACAAGCAAATTTGCTGCCGAATAGAAGCAATGAAGAAGAAGGTGTAAATGATGATAAATTCGAATTAACTAAATAACAAGAAACAAGTAGTTAATAGTAACATAAGGAAACTGAATGCTTTCCTAAAGTTTTTCCTGAAACTTGTTCTGTATAACTAAACTACCTTTCTAGGCTATAAATTTTCTATTTTGAATATTAAACAACAAACATATACATATAGTATATTTTTTAAGGGCATATCAAATTCTGCGTTTTGAATCTAACGAACTTTGTCATGTTTCCTTTTTGGCTGGTCTGCCTGTCTCCCTTTTTTAGCGCTGATGTCTCACAAATTATATAATTAAGTTAAAGTGAGCGGCGGCGGGCAATTTACGAGCAGCTCCATCGGCTCCCAGCCGGCAGCTCCAACTCGCCACTCGATGGATGGGTGGATGGATGGATGGGGCATCCGACTGGCTAATGGGTAATGGGTAATGGGTAATGGTTAGAGGGTACTGGATAGTGGATACTGGGTGTACGCTAATTTCTTAATTCTCACCTTCCGCTCGCAGGGCGGACGTGGACCATTCCCGTGTGAAGGCGGCAATGGCAACGACAGTGGCAGCGAAAGCGGCAGCCCCAAAAATAGCATTTCCGTATTGCCATGTCTATCATGACTTTTATTGTTGAATGAACCCTCCGGACTGGCGGCTGGCACGCCAGCAATAGTCCGACTGCCCATCCGATTCCCGGTCGGTCCAGGTCCAGAACCAGAGCCAGTGCCATGCCCACCAGTCCCTTCACCCGCCCCCTTTTCCGCTGAATCCCCCATTTCGGCTGATTGCTGTTCATTCGCGCGTTAAATGTGGACGGTTCGAAGCGGAGTGGATGCTGTGCTGATGCTTTTGAAAGCATCATCTGCCCCATCTCGCTTCCATCCCATCCCATCCCATCCCATTCCAGTCCGGTCCAGTCCAACCCCTTCATGCCCCCAACTACTGATACATTTTCCTGGACTATTCTTTGACTCTACTACAGATCCCTCTCCCCGGCTCGGCTCACTGGGCGTTTAGTGTTCAATTTAGCGTCATAATTTCGTTTATTGCATGGCCTGCTCCCCAGTTCCGAAATCTTCGGCTCTGCTGTCAAGTGTTTTTGTTGAGTTCATCAAAATTGTCGCTGGCCAACGATGACATCCACTTAACGCAATTTTCAGCGCTGAAAGAGCCGAGAGCATCACTGCCACCGCCAGCTCCACTCGAGAGTCATTCATTCATTCGTTCAAGCCGCTCAAGCCGCTCAAGCCGCTCCTAAGAATCCATTCATGCCGTCATTCAGCCATTCACTCACTCACTCACTCACACTCACGCGCTCATTTCACACCATTTACAGTTAGAGTTACAATTAATGTTTGTGTTTGCCTGTCTCCCGCATTTTTGCCACCACCCCAACCCTCCCAGCCCACCTTTCTCCCCTTCCAAGACAAAAGCAAGAACATCAAAGGGCGCCCCGAAAACGAGGAGAATAAGTCACCCATCAAATGCCACCCAATCTTATCTTAAAGCTGCAAAAGCTTGAATATTTCATAATTGCTCAGCTGAAGTTCATAAACCGGGCTAGCAGCCCCCGGGGAATATGGCCAAAAGGTGCCCCAGGGGAGTCCCCCGAATGGAAAAGGGTCGAGGGATAGCAGCCAAAAGCGCAACCTTAGCCCGCTCATAAATGAATGTTTCTGGCACAGCATTTGCACCTCCACGCAGCACGGAGGATGGGGCAGCAGCAGCAGCGGCAGCAGCATCCTGCGGCATGACTGGCGTGCCTCTGGCCCAGCTGCGGCATGCCCATAAAGTATCTTGAATATTTCAGGTGTGCTAGCAATTTAAGGGCCTGCGTCGCATTCAGTTGCGGGTTCATTAGATGTCCACTGCAACTTCATTTGCAGGGCGCAAAAAAGAAGCAGCAATCGTGGCGGCTTTTACCCTGCCAGCTGGTTGGTTGCCAACTTAATGTCGGTATACCTTGGGTTTCAGGGTATATAAGTGGAAAAGGTACATCGCGAACACCTTTCAAAGGTGTTTAATCCCATTAAACAACACTTTTTTATCACACATAAGCTAATCCAATTAGAGACTTCTCTTTCTTAGGTCTTAACTCGCACCAATCCATGTAAAAGCGAAAATATAGATCGTGACCTTCGGATTTGAAGGGTCCTGAGAAGTTCAAAGGATCGATGTTACGAGTATATGCAAATAATAATATTCAAATAATAGAACATTATATATTCCAACATTTATTGAGAAAAAAAGGGGTAGTATCCCTGATAAGAACTGGTTGGATGGATGGAAAGAAGTTCTAATTAATTTAGGATAATATTGTACTTCGAAACTCCAAATCCGTGTAATTACATAAACAGCCTGAAAGGTATTCAATGTTTTTGAAGCCAAACCATCAGCACACAGGTGCAAAGGAATCCACTTAAAAAAATTAATTGAATATTATGGTACCCAAATGCGCCGTGTTTTTGACATAAAGCCTCATGAAATCCAAGTACCCGGCATCCCAATAACCGTAGCTACGCGTAGCACCCAACTTTTGGCGTCCCAACTTGTTGTTATGGTTTTTTATGCTGCTCTTATTTTTTGGCTGCAGAGGCTTAGTCTGCGACGACGTCAGAATTTCAATGTTTTTTAGTTCTTTTTTTTACTTCTCCCAGCCCGTTAATCTATTTTTTATGCGCTTTGCGAGGGCATTCGCCCAAAAGCTAGCAGAGCATTTTTTTCTGTGTTTTTGTTCCTTTCGACGGCCTGTTGGTTTTCTGCTTTTGATTTGATTTCGTTTTCGTTTCGCATTGTACATTTACACATGTACTATACATATACACTATACTATGTGTGTGTGTGGTGGTCTGCTTTTGGAAGCAGCCCCGAAAAAAAGGTTTTTGTTTTCTTTTGTCCTGCGGACCAGCCACCCTAATTTGTTGTTGTTTTTTGTTTGTCAACCTCTTTGCATACAAAGCGCTCACACATTCCTAAATGAGATTTAATGCACCCCGCTTATAATAATAATACTTATAATAACCAAACAGTTTGCTTGGCTCACCGAGTTCGAAACGAACTTAAGAGAGCAGACTAGAAGTAAGAGTTTTAAGGAACTGTTTTTTAGGTGTGTTATATGTCTAATTGGAAACCGAATTGCACCAATTGATTAAGCCAATTAGAGAAGAAATTTGTCAATCCGTGAAATTACTACTGAATTTGTTGCAAATAATTATTATTGCAAGGTGAAACGTCAGCACGAATGACGGAGAAAGCTGCAAAGAAAACACGATCAACCGGTGGGAGTAAGTACACTGCACTCACGGAAATCACCTCATTATTATGTAATTATTGTTAGAATTGCTTAATTACTACAAAAGTTTAATTAAATGGTAAGGTTTCTATATGCACATGCAAATATTTTAAAAATAAAGGTTGGTTCTATATAGTTTTTGTAATTAATATAAATATCATAATTCTGTGAGGTACTTTAATATTTCTGTTATAAAAAGATTGAATTGAAAGTAATTGAGGACTTTAAACCCTTTTCGGTGTCTTCATGCACGAGAACCGACAGCCTTAAAAGATAAGAAACAGGGAACCCATAAATATAAATTGCAGGTGAAACGCGGCATTGTTATTCCAAAAAGTGCGTCTGATAAATCACTTCATCTCGGGAATTCAGCAAGTGCAGCCAGTGAGTCGCACTCCCAGTTGGACTCAATAAGTCCCTCCCTTCTCCGCCATCTCTCCTTTCTCCGCACCTTCGGAGCTGCGAGATAAGAGCGGATTTGGAGTCACTGGAGGGGCAACGGCTGCTGTCGGTGGCCAAGGCCCCTCGAGAATGCAGCGATTGTTCTGGCTCTGGGAAGCCGGCTAAACAACTTTCCCGCTCCCCGTTCCCCGCCCACTGCTTTTCAGCTCTTCAGCGGACAGAAATATGGATGTCGCTAATTGTAATTACATATCAATTATAATTGGCATCCAATCGGGGGTCGTGGGAGCCGCTTTATTAATTAGCCGCACTTGTTGTTATGCGCCACAAGTTTCAGCTCTCTCTTATAAACCATTGCAGAGCATAAATCTCTTTTATGAACCACAGTACAGCACTTTCCCTCAGTCTGCGGTACAGTGCGGTACATGATGTAAGGCACTCCTTCGACTTCAGGACGCCATACTCATTTCCGGTTTCCGTTACTTTGTGTGCGTGAAAATTTGAATTGGAATTGCGTGTTTGCACAGTTTGCAGAGTTTGCCGCCCATTGAGTTTTTGCGCATTTGAATTTTATCGAAAGCACATTAAGAAATCCCCAGTAGCAGCGACACTTTCGCCGGAAGTTGCCAATTTCCCCGGCGAGCGCCCCCTTTTGTGGGCGTGACCCGTCGGGGAAATCAAATTGTCTGAAATGGTCTGGTGCAATGGCAAAGGGAATTGTATTTCGCTACCAATAAACGTAACTTCCCCTCGAGCAGGCTAATCAACGTTGGGCCAGAGCCCCAAAAATGCCGCGGAGAGCGGCGAGCGGAGAGTGGAGAGCGAGAGAAGAAGCCACCCCAGCAAGTTCGGGCTGATAAGGCGGCTGCATTGATTAGATAAGCGGGAGTGGGAGCTTTTTCCGCTTGATAGGTGGAAACTTCTAATCGCGCTTAGTCACAGGTTGCCGCGGCGCACGGACGGTCAGAGATGGACGACACCGACTTCTCGCTCTTCGGGCAGAAGAACAAGCACAAGAAGGACAAGGCGGATGCCACCCAGATCGCCAAGACGCCCACCTCGGAGCTGGACCTCAAGCGGATCATCATCTCGCGCCCCACCAACGAGGACACATACGAGAACTGCGCGCGGGCGGGCATCGCGCTGATCCTCAACCACAAGGACGTCAAGGGGCAGAAGCAGCGGGTGGGCACGGAGCGGGACCGCGATGACATGGAGGCCACGCTGCAGGGGTTCGGATTCGATGTGCGCACCTTCGACGACCTCACCTTCTCCGAGATCAACGACAAGCTCAAAGAGGGTGAGTTCTCCACGAGTTCCCATGCTGTAGCACTGGGAAGTACCAACGGAATGTAGTTAATTTTTTTAATTGGGGTTAATGCATTGCTCTATGAGTAGGAAAATAGATTTACTCCCTCACAAGTGTTAAACAAAAAGAAAACATTTAGTATGCAACTATAACATTTGCTGTGATAGTTATTAAATTCTAGCTTCACCGAATCTTGTCCATCGACACTGGCGACATATTCCAAACACATATGTATATATGTATATCTTATCATTATCAAAACAAAGTCACTATTTTTACGAGTGCAACAATTATGAGATAAAGGCGGTAATCGGTTTTTTGATCAATCTAAAGGCAGCGAAAAACTATTCTTTGTTTTGAGGAAATGACAAACGTTTCATAAGGTTGTATTGTGCATTTATCCATTTGTAAAATATTCTTTACAGAGAAAGTTTTGAAGGCATTATCTACTCTACTAAGCATGTGAATTTACCTCATTTCAGTTGCTCGCGAGGATCACAGCCAAAACGACTGCTTTGTGCTGGCGGTGATGTCGCACGGCACTGAGGGAAAGGTCTACGCGAAGGACATGTCGTATCCTGTGGAGCGCCTGTGGAACCCCTTCCTCGGCGACAACTGCAAGACGCTCAAGAACAAGCCCAAGCTCTTCTTCATCCAGGCCTGCCGCGGAGCCAACCTGGAGAAGGCCGTCGAGTTCTCCAGCTTCGCGGTGATGACCAGGGAACTGGTCCCGGAACCCGCGGCCGCCGCCCAGCCCATCACCTACGCCATTCCCAGCACGGCGGACATGCTCGTCTTCTATTCCACCTTCGACAGTGAGTGTGGGCCCAGTTTTTATCGTTTTTAGTTTCACAATTAATGGAAACTCGTCCGTGCTTAGAGAGCTTTTAGCGTCAATCAATTTGGGGTTTTATTCGCGGTTGAAAGGGATTCAGAATGATTGTGTTCCTTTCAAGAAATGAGAGGGCATACTTAAAACTCAAATTAACTCGATATTGCGGAAGATACTTGTTCTGTTTCCAACTGAGAGAAATAGTTGGCAAATTAACCTTAATGTATACAAACGAATCATTTCTATACCTTTATAACAATGCCAAGTATTTCCTGATTACATCATCTCTCCTCCTCCCCCGTTCAGAATTCTTCTCATTCCGGAACGTCGACGACGGCTCCTGGTTCATCCAGAGCCTGTGCCGCGTCCTCGACCAGGCCGCCGCCAACGAAGCTGGGACGCCGGAGGGCGCCGAGCTGCTCCGCCTGCTGACCGCCGTGAACCGCAAGGTGGCCTACGAGTACCAGTCGAATACGAAGAACGAGGCCCTCAACCAGATGAAGGAAATGCCCAACTTCATGTCCACGCTGACCAAAACATTCCAGCTGCGTGTTAAGCCCAAGACCTGAGCTCCGGTCACGGAATTGTCGCTCAGCGACAATCCCATCGGATTGTGATGGTGACTGTGAGTCAGTCGGCGGGTCAGGAGCGAGGGACACCACAACTCTTTCGTTTAATCGTAATGTTTGCCATTTGTTAATAGAAATACATATCGATGGCACTTATCTGGAATTGGCTTAGTGCCTTTGGGGCTGCGATAGCGAACTGTTTACTGGCTGACGCTGACAAGTAAATAGATTGAAGTCGCAAGTCGCGTTGCCGGGGGTCAGTTGCCCGGAAAATGTCGCGATTGCCGCATGTCTGCGGTCTCTGTTTGCTGCTGAGATTTTGGCAGATTCTGGCCTTGGCCCCGTTTCGGATGGGTGGAACTGGTGGGCCAATGGGCGCCAGGTGCCAGCGATGGCTGACCTTGATGGCGCTCCTCAGATTGCTCCTACTCACAGCGGTGGCCCCCTTTGTGCTGTGGAAAAGCGCCGCCATGTACGAGGCCACTAATGTGCGCCACTCGACGGCCTTCAAGACAATAGCTCTGGCCACCATGACGGGCGATGTCTGCATTGCCCTAGCGCTGTTGGCCAGCCACCTTTTGCATCGCCGGGAGTTGGCCAGTTTGGTGAATGACTTGGCCAGATTGCATCGCCGGCGAAGGCTGAGCTGGTGGTCCACTTGGTTCCTCTGGCTAAAGCTGCTGCTTTCCCTCTACGACATCCTGTGCAGCGTGCCCTTCCTCAAAGGAGCAGGTGCTCGTCTGCCCTGGGCCCAACTGGTGGCCTATGGAGTGCAGCTCTACTTTCAGCACGTGGCCAGTGTCTATGGCAACGGAATATTCGGCGGAACACTTCTGATGCTAGAGAGCTACTCCCACTTGGAACGCGAGCAGCCCAACCTGGCTGGGCTTTTGAAGAAGGAAGCCAGCTGGCTGAGACTCACCCGCAGATTCGTGAAGGTCTTTCAGCTGGGCATATTCCTGCTGGTCATCGGCAGCTTCGTCAACATCATGGTCAACATCTACGCATTCATGTCCTACTACGTGTCGCTGCACGGCGTTCCCCTGACCATATCCAACAACTGCCTCGTCCTGGCCATCCAACTGTTTGCAGTCATTTTAGCCGCTCACTTCTGCCAGGTGAAGTCAGCTAGGTTGAGAACAACCTGCTTGCAACTGGAATACGTGCCCGAAGGATTGACCCAGGAGCAGGTGGGTTGGTCCAATAAAATGTAAGGGGACTAATTTCGTTGAAATCTTCCCAGGCCATAGCTTCGACTCCGTTTCCCTTGCTCTCGCCCACCGGCACTGCCAAGTTTCGCATTTTGGGCGTTTTCATCTTGGACAACTCGTTCTGGCTCTTCTTGGTCTCGTATGCCATGAACTTCATTGTGGTTATCCTGCAGACCAGCTTTGAGAACATACATCATGGCGAGATCTGAGAACGAAGTTCTGGGACATCACTTTGCTGCTCATCTACAGTTCCTATAGCATATGTTATGTAATTTTATACGCTTGTATACCTTAATTGCTTGTCGAATAGAAACAATTAATTTATTTTTCTCATTTTAAAGAGTTTTAAATTTATTTGATTTATATAACATATATAAATGATTTTTTTTATTAGATTTCTCAGTGTACTTGAGAGTGGCGCCAAAAGGCAACGATGGAACATGCGGCGGTTTCTGGAAGTAACTTTTATTTCGCTAGGTGGCGCTTTCGTAGTTCCAAAAACAGCCAACGCAACGGAAGAGCAGCACTGGGCACGAATTTTAAGCGCGCAGTTTGAAATGTGTCTTTTGTCCACATGGATATTAACATTAAATGCATAAATTACATTATCTTTTGTAGTTTTGGCAATAGCACGAATCAAAGACAAAATAAATCAAAGCGCCGAAATTTGTTGAAGTTGCGTGTGGACTATTTTGTTGCCATTTTCATACGTTAAACAATCAATAAATAAATGAATAATAAATTTAAGTAGAGCCGGTGGTCTTGACTAAGCTCTCGGTGTAATCTTGATTTTATCGGACAAAGATTGATGGACATAAACTCCATTCAATACATTTTCGTCGCTTTTGCTTGCGCGATCAGCCGCATTTGTGAATTTTGATATGATATTTGTGAAATGCCTTTGTCACCCGAGTAGCCATTGCGTAAACTGGAAATGAAAGTGGGAGCCAGCAAAGCCCAAAAACTAGTTGAAATAGATTTGCAGTCGAAAAACACGAAATCGTTTATCTCCGCCACCAAACTGCAGATTATGATGTCTATAATTGATCATTAATTGCCATTGGCTTGGGCCGAAAACAGAAAGTTGCGTAACGTGTGTATTGTAAGGCAGCGGCTTAAAAGGAAAAGAAGGAATGTTAAATGCAAATGTTCAATTTAATTTCTCATGTTTGGAAATCCCTTCAACCCAACGATGCATGCCCAATTTGCTGCTCGCCTCACTGCGAATCCAGTGACTGATGTGTAATCTGATATGGTGATGGATATGGCAGGCAGTTGAACGATTAGCATATCGACGTACTCAACGTCTGTCTTCCTGCTTTCACTCGCCGACTTCTCGACCAGCCCTCGCTGATTAGCATTGATTCTCCCCTCGCAGAGCTGTGGCTAACCACCAGCGAGCCCAGAAGCCAGGAGCATTCGCACGCGCCAATTTTCCAAGCCGCTGACTCGATCGGTTTGGCTCTTCACGACGCCTTCGATGCACTGCCAGAGATAGTCTACTCAGTCTTAAGAGCAATTACTCTAATCTGTTTAATATCACCTCGTTTTATTTGCACACTTAAAGCGACTTCTCTTAACAGTTATCTATTACTATTTGTAGTAAACACTTTATGCACTTTTTAATAGTTCTCTAAGAATGCCGACGATCGCCACACATTCAGCGCTTCACAAGCTTAAATTGATTACATATTGTTCACCACTCCTAGGCAACTTTTTTTTTGCCAGTGCATGGGCTTGCGTAGGTTGCTGTGGGCCGACGGTCAGTCGCAGCTGGTGCTTTTGCTCCGACTTCGTCTCCACTCAGGTGTTATGTAAAGCTATTAAACCGCATAATGCAAACGCTGCTCGGTCTTTCAGTCTTCCAGTCTTTCAGCCTCTGTGTCTTCTTCGGCATTTCTTTGCGGCGGGCTCGTTAGCATTTCTCCACTACCCATGGGCGCTCCCTTGGTTCTTTTGTTCTTGGCAGCAGCGCATCAGCTGAAACTTTTAGATATAAGATAGAACCGTTAAGAGGCCTTTATTGCAACTGCAGCGGTTCCCATTCGATTCATATTGGATCCACGGCGGATTATCGCCATATTGTCTATATTGTCTGATTTTTGACTTGCTCACTCTGGCTTTCCATTGCGGCACCTTGGTCAACACCAACATCACCATCTCCATCTCCGTCTCCGTCTCCATCAGGGGGCATCATCACCATCAAAAGTGCCTAGGGCGCCCGGCCCCAGCGAACTGCATGTTTATGCTTTATGTTAATCACTTTTGTTGTTTATACTTTTACGACTGGCTCTTGAGCTATTGGACCTTCCTTCCTTGTTTCTCGCTTTCTGGCTGGCTTTCATTCATCCACTGGGCCCGCCTTTTGTCTTTCATCCAACACGCAACGCACTGAAGTTACAAATAATAGTACATAGTAGCGCTACTAGCAACGGTTTCTGAGCGCGTCTACACAGAGCCAAGGATACGCAGATCCAGTACTCAGTTGGCAGTAGTCAGTAGTAAGTAGTCAGTACCCCTGCCCCATTTCACTAGAAGCGCTTTTCCTCAGCCACTTGTCGTGGCTTTTCTCGTTTTCTTGTGTGTGAAAAACTAGTCTCATCGCGCTCGCCTTTCGGCCTGCAGTTGGGAAGATAGCTTCAGTTGGTCGCGAGGTGTTAGCGTTGTCGGTTGGTTCGGTTGCAAGCGCGATGCGAGCGTGTGGATAGTGATAGGTGGATAGTGAGACAATCCAAGGAAAAGTTCAAAAGTTCGGAGAAAACTTCGCGAAAGAAGCCCAGTTAGGATATGGCAGTCATATGTGTGTGGGCTATGCCCTTAGCGGTTTTTGGGCTAATCGCAATAGGCCAAGCTGCGAAAACGGGACAAGTGCAAGGCAAGTTACCAGTGGCCAAAAGCCGTTATGGCCTTTTTAAGGCTGCTTAAGTTGGCGGGATGTGTTCATAAATCTCCCGGCTAATGCGTGTGTCTGCAGCTCTCAATCTCTCTGCCTGAGTGCTAATGTGTTGGTTTGCGTAAATCAAGTGCTGGACGCAGTTTGTCGCCTAAGTCTTTCGTTTGCTCGTTTGCTCGTTTGCCCCTTCCCCCCTCGCATGCAACTTGTTTGGCTCGTTTGCAGACCGTTAAATAACCCAAATTTCGAATTTAAATGCTGGTGCGACAGCTTTCCTCAGGCGCTGGCGAATAATGTGCAAGGAAATCGATTTGTTTTTAAGGCTTTCATCTCCATGCGGCAACCTGTCAATTGGTTTATGCAATGTCTGACAGCTGACCCACTTAACCACCACCTCATCCATCTACTCCCGTACTGACCCATATCGGTAACCTGCTCCTGCACCTTCCACCAGCCAGAAACCAAGTTAGTAAATCTCCAAACGCGACCGCGACCGAGACCGCCCCACCGTGAACTCAATAACCCGAGTTGGGAACCCAAGTGTCGCTGGAGTAGTGAGTGTGTGGCAATGTTCTAATTAAAACTTAATTCGTTTGTGTTACTTGGAATGACCGCCTGAGCTTAATGCTCTAGACGATGGCTAAACTCGAAGCCAAGAATGAATGGGTAAATTGCTGCTAGTCAACAAGTGCTAAAGCGTTCGGGCCGCATGTGAATGGTGGATATGAATTACATATAATTTCTGTTTTATGAGAACAATGAGAATGACATTTATGTTGTGGGAAATGAGTTGAAGAACCGTTACGAGAAGTCTTCAATCTTGAAAGTGTTAAGTGCAATCGGAACAGAACTGCATAATTAATAGAATGCGATTTACATTCAACTGGAGTATTGCAAGAAAAGACTGCAAATGGATGGAGGGAAGCACTATGGCACTATTTCGGAATACATTGTTAATAATTCATTTATTGAATGCAGAAAGGTTTGGTTTCTTATTATAGAACTTATTTGGATCCGGCGTGGAAATTCAAAATCATTTTGGCAGCTCAAATAAACTTAAATAGCAACTTTATAACATTTATGGTTTTCCTGGCAGCGCATAACATTCAAGACAACCATTTTCCTATTTTTGTTTTATTATTACCTCAGTGACTCTCAGTGAATCTCAATCTTTATTGATTTAATATGACTCGCGAATTCATCTCTGATTAATAATTTCTTAGTCAAGTGTGCAGTTTTTCCTGCACATTGTATCTACCCGTCGTGCGGTGGGTGGTCGTATATTTTTATAGCCACCAAAGGGAAACCCTGCAACGCCAACAGTTCACACCGAAGTGAGCCAGAAACTGCAAGTAAATAATAGAAATGGCAGCTCAAATTACAACTGCGGCAATAACAAGAAGCAGCCACAGCGAAAATGGAATTAAACTAAGCCACAAATAAAACAATAAGCCAGCCAAGCCTACGACGACAAGAAAACAGCGACAAAGACGCTGCGAGCAGTAGAAGATACTTGGCGATGGCCAAGATTTCACTGCATCTGCAAATGCATCTGCATCTGCATCTGAAAGCAACACTAATAATTTCCCGCTGCAGGAGATCTTCCGAAAACTATGATACAAAAACAAAAACAAGAAAGAAAACGAAGCTCGGAGAAATGTCAGCGAGTCAGACGACGATGCGGTATGGTATGCTGTCTTCTGTCTTCTTGTCACTCGGAACGCATTTGGCTGGGATGCCTTTTGGGCCAAAAGCGAGTCGAGCCGTGGGGCAAGCAAAAAATGCTTAATTATGTCATGAGGGTGGGAACCGAGGCAGCAGAAAATAATTTGCAAAGGCTGATTGCAGCCAGGCCATGAGCAGCATGGAGCCCTCCATCTGCGATGGGGAGAATCCGCGACAGGGAGACAGCTGAATGCATGTGGAAAAGTGTTGCAACTGCACATGAAAACCGCAGCTGAATGGGCCACGCGACAAACGTAGAAAGTTTTTGGTTAGCTGGCGCCAGTTCTGCCACGCCCCCCTGAGTGCTACAAAAGCCGCCCCCTTGGGAGCCCCACTATTTGGTCCGCACGTCGCTGTGCGGTGATTTTCCAATTGTGTTTCCCTGGCACTTTTCCGTTTTCGGTTTTCGGTTCTCAGAGCGTGCGAACAAATTTGCATGCCCAAATAAAACACAGCAGCGACAATTTGTCAAAGTTTTACTTTTCTTCTACATGCCTACCTATACTAGTATGCCATATATAGTAATCTGTAATCTCGTGCCCCACTTTTCAGGCAACTCCGGCAGCTGTGCGTTTCACACGCTCGACGGCGTCGCCGCCGAAAGCGAAGGTGTGCGCTTCATCCGACTGCGCGAAGACGCCCAGGTGGGCAAGGAGATCCTCCGGCTGCAGGCCTATCCGCGCTCCACGGTCGCCCTCAAGGGCGCCGATCCCAGCGGCGACCACAAGTACTTCAACCTCACGGAGCACAATGCCACCACGCTGGTGGTCAGCCTGGCGCGCTCCCTGGAGCGGCTGGTGGACCGGGATGTGCCGCGGAACCTGCTTAAGTTCCGGATCCTGTGCGCCGGCAAGCAGGAGAAACTCGAGGAGGTGGGTGGCTTAACTACATTAATCTTCCATTGACACAGTGCATCTTTAATGCTTAAGATGCATATTTAGTTAGAACACTATGAGCTAACGCCTGTACCGAACTTCCTGCTTCCAGGGTAGCTATCTGTCCATCACTGTGTACATCGAGGACGTGAACGACAATGCCCCGGAGTTCCTCAACGTGCCCTACGTGGTGGACGTGGATGAGAACACTTCCATTGAGAGCATCATCTTCGAGGGAGTGCAGGCCTTCGATCGCGACAAGCCCAACACACCGAACTCCGAGGTGCACTTCAGCATGTCCACGGTGCCGGAGCAACTGTCGGCCGACGGAAGTCCGTACTTTGCCCTCAAGAGTCCCCATCGGCCACTGCTGATTCTGAAGCGGGAACTAGACTTCGACAATGGCATCAGGCAATTCAAGCTGCCCATATTCGCATGGGATCGAGGCACGCCAGCCAACCAGGCCAACACCACGATCACGATAAACGTGCGGGATGTGGACGATCTGCCGCCGAAATTCACCGAGGGCGTCTATCGCACCAGGATCAACGAGTTCTATCCGATGACGGGGGTGCCCATAAGGATACCTCTCTACTTTGCCCCACCCATCATGGCCTTCGATCAGGATTCGCTGAACGCTTCGCTCGTTTACGACATCATTTCCGGCAATGAGCGACAGCTTTTCCGGGTGAATCCCCACAACGGCGTCATGTATCTGCAGAAGGAAATCGACCTGGAGGAGGAGAGTCTGCCGGGCAACACTTTTGTCCTTCAGCTCGAGGCGCGACAAAAGGACAATCCCCTCAAGAAAGCTCTGGCACGGTAAGTAAAACAGTAATATAACCACAAACAACAACTTTATTGACTGTCTTGAATTGTGTCGACAGCATCGAAGTGGAGGTGTTGGATCTGAATGACAATGTTCCCGAGTTCGAGGCTGACTTCTACAATATTTCCATAGTGGAAAACCTGCCCACCGGCTTTAGTGTACTGCAGGTTAACGCCGTCGATCGGGACCAGGGCGAAAACTCGGAGTTCCTGTACAACCTGGTTGAGACCAAGGATGCTGCAGGTGCCTTTCGTATAGACTCCCGAACTGGGTGGATTACAGTGCGTGACGATCGCCAACTGGACCGCGAACAGCGTAGATCCATTCAGCTGAATGTGGAGGCCCTGGAGCGGAATCCCTCGTACCTGGACGATAAGCATCTGAAGAAACCGGGACCCAGTAAGGTGCAAGTGGAAATCACGCTGTTGGACACGAACGACAACACGCCAAAGTTCGAGCACGGAAACCTGTACGAATTTAAGGTGCCCATCAACGCGCCCACGGGCTACGTGATTGGTCAGGTGGTCGCTCACGATCCGGATGAGGGTCCGAATGGCCATCTGCTATACGAGCTGCAACGACCCAAGGGCAGTGGGTACATCCCATTCCGACTGGACAACAAGAATGGCACCATCTATGTGGGTGGACCACTTCGAAGGGGACGCATTGCCGTCTTTGTGGAGGCTACTGATCAGCCGACCAATCCCTCGGAGCGGCGCTTCTCCTTGGCAGTGATCACCATCGAAGTGTATGCCACCATCGATGACCAGGCCATTGATTTCGTGGGTGCTCCCTACGAGTTTTGGGTGGGGGCGAACACTCCGTTGGGCACCTCAGTGGGTCAAGTGCGAACCACGCTGATCTACGACGGCGGGGATGAGATAATGTACGATCTGCTGCACACTTACTCGGAAGGGGTTCCATTCGCCATCGAGGAGCGATCCGGCATTATCACTGTCATTCGGGAGCTATCTGATTTTAAGCGGAAGGTCTACCAATTCGAAGCGGTGGCCAATTATGTAAGTTCACCTCATTATCATTAAAATCTGTGATCTCTGTGAGTTTCCACAATGGTTTGTCTACCGCTTTCAGCTCTTTGCCAACTCCTCCCAATCACTGGTCATGTCGCGAAGCTCATCTCCACTGACCACAATAGCCTCGCCCGCTGAACTCACCGATGAAGGTGTACTCATCACCAATCTCACCATCCATATAGTCAACCGGCCGGAGCAAAGGGTGCCCTTAAGACCTGTCATAGAGTAAGTATTGTTGTCACTTCAATCAAACAGTGGTTTCAACAACTTAATATACTTAAATATTTGCATTAATTTCAGAGAGATCAACATGAATGTCATCAACTTCCACGTGGAGGAGAACGTCGTGGGCGGCATTATTGGGCAGCTGCTGTACAAGAACGGCATCAATCTGGTCAACAACGAACTGGGAACTTTCCGGGAAATGCCATCGGAGCCAACGGGTCGCAATCTCACCATGGGCAGCAGGTTCCGCAGCCGAAACAGGAGTCGCAGCTCCAAGTCCAAGCGTCGACTGCCAAGACGTCTGGTGGGCGATGCGAACATAAAGCTTCGCTACATCATCGCCAACCAGCAGGAGGTGGTCAACAAGATCTCCATCACGGAGGATGGCACCCTGCTCACCTTGACTGGACTGGATCGTGAGCAGCAGGCCAGCTACGAGCTCACCGTGATCGTGGAGTACAGCACGGGACTGGTGAGTGGAGCTGGTATCTACCAGGTGAACATCAAGGTGGACGATGTCAACGACAACGCTCCGAAGTTTAATGCACTCACCTATGTGGGCCTGATCAACGAGAACTGTGCCGTGGGCACGGAACTATCCATGAACCACGCCATACTCATCCAGGATGCTGATGAGGGACCCAACGCCGAGTTCAGGGTTCAACTCCAGGGCGACTATAGCGACGAGTTCAGCATAGAATACGTAAATGGCACTTCCGCGGAAAACTCTACTCATCACAAAATGCCACCCACAACGGGGGCATTCAATATCTTCAACCTCACGGATCAGTGGAACGACGAGTTCAAATACCAGGAGCTGCACACCACCTTTATGCAGACGAACTTTAAGCTCAGTTCGGGTCCCTATTTCCGCATCTCCTACACGGGAAAGCGGGGCTTGGACCGTGAGAAGCAGCAGCTGTACAACCTGAAGATCATAGCCAGCGACACTGGTGGTCTCTCGGGATACGCCCATCTCACTGTCCTGGTGGCAGATGTTAATGACAATGCTCCGATGTTTGAACGCATCTCCGTGTTCAAGGACTCGCGCTTGGAGATCCGCGAGTACACCACCGATATGGAGATCTACTTCGTAGAGAGTTCGAGTGGACTGGCAGCTCCTCAGGCCACGGCTGCCATGATGCTGGCCCCACCTCCGTATCACATTCCCGGATCCCCGAGATTCAACATAGAGCGGGAGAGATCCGTGGGTGCAGGGTTGGGAGTGGTGGCCAGAGCGAAGTCCCGGCGGAGAATGGTTCGCGCCTTGGCCACCAAATGTCCGCTGTTCGCCATTTACGAAGATACTCCGGTGGGCACGAAGGTTCTCCAACTGAGCGCCAGTGACGAAGACTTCGGAAAGAATGCCCAACTGCACTACGAGCTCCAGGGAGAGCAGGTGGAGCGGACACCCGGAATGCCCATGCTGCGGGTTCAGGGCGTGAAGTACTTTGCAATAGACAAGCTCAGCGGAGAGCTTTCGGCCAACTATCCACTGTCGGCCAACATCGAGATTATGGTAAATCTAACCGTGACTGATATCGATGGTCTGAGGGACTCCACGTGCCTGCGATTCACTGTGATGGATGTCAACAACCATGCGCCCACGTTCAAGAAGTCTTGGTACAGCTTTGATACCCCGGAAGGGGAGTATAAGGACAGTGTGCTGGGCCAACTGACCGCTATAGACATGGACTTTGGGGAGAATGCCAATATAACGTATACGCTCAGTGATTCCCACCTGCCGTTTAGCATCAAGCCCGCCTCGGGAGTTCTGAAGATCAGCGGGCAGCTCGATCGGGAGCTGAAGGACAAGTACAGCTTCCAGGTGATAGCCACGGACAATGCCCCGGTGATGCAGCGCATGTCCAGCAGCGTGGACGTGGAAGTGAATGTCCTAGACGTCAACGACAATCGGCCGGAGTTCATTGGCTACGACGACCAGACAAAGGCGGTGAAGTTCATTCCGAGTGTGGCAGACCGCACCTTGATGTTGCCGGTGTACAAGGCCTATCTGGATCGAAGCACCCAGCCGGGAACATTTGTGAGGCAACTCACGGCCATCGATAAGGACAACGTGGGCAATGGCAACGGGCTGGTCTTGTACTCTATTCGTCATCAGGAAATGCAGGCACCGCTCTTCCAAATCGATTCCCGCGATGGCACCATCTCCACCATATCCCGCATAAATGGCTACAATGACTACGAGCATCTGAATGTGTCTGTGATAGCCTCCGATGTGGGCAGTCCAGCTCTATCCGCCACTGCCGTTGTGATCGTCAACCTCCAGGGGCAGGCAGTTACGGATCCTCCGAAGTCGACTCCCAAGCCAGAACCTCCGGCAAACGTAACCGTATTCCAGCACGCCTACTATGAGGTCAAGCTCACGGAGAACAACGAAGCACCCATTGAGGTGATGCGCCTGAACCTGAGCGCCGGCCTCAATCCCGAGAACTATCGCTGGTCGCTGTGGCTGGAGGAGGGCTTGGATGAAACGGATGCCCATCCGCCATTCGAATACGATGCCAAGAATATGCTGTTGTATGCCCTCAAACCCTTCGACAGGGAGCACATTTCCCGCTACCAACTGAGGATTCGAGCGGATCGATTGAGTCGCGAGCCAGGAATTATGCCCGCGTCTCGTATCCAGTGGTCGATGAGCGAAGCGAATATGAGGGGTCCTGGTCCGCTTGGAACCGAGTGGTTCGCCATTCGAGATATGGTGGCCGAGCCAATTGGCGCCGGATCGAAAACCGGACAATGACATGCCCAAGCTGCACTACGAGCTAGAGAGACAAGGAATGATGCTGGGTCAGCTAAAATAGACAAGCTCAGCGAGAGCTTCGGCAATATCCATTGCAACATAATAGTAAACTAACGTGACTGATATATGTTAATATGCCTGGATTCACTTGATGGATGCAAAACATGACGTCAAGAAGTTTACAGCTTGATAGGAAAGTATAAGGACATGTGGGCCAACTGACCGCTATAGACATGGACTTTGGGAGAATGCCAATATAACGTATACGCTCAGTGATTCCCACCTGCCGTTTAGCATCAAGCCCGCCTCGGGAGTTCTGAAGATCAGCGGGCAGCTCGATCGGGAGCTGAAGGACAAGTACAGCTTCCAGGTGATAGCCACGGACAATGCCCCGGTGATGCAGCGCATGTCCAGCAGCGTGGACGTGGAAGTGAATGTCCTAGACGTCAACGACAATCGGCCGGAGTTCATTGGCTACGACGACCAGACAAAGGCGGTGAAGTTCATTCCGAGTGTGGCAGACCGCACCTTGATGTTGCCGGTGTACAAGGCCTATCTGGATCGAAGCACCCAGCCGGGAACATTTGTGAGGCAACTCACGGCCATCGATAAGGACAACGTGGGCAATGGCAACGGGCTGGTCTTGTACTCTATTCGTCATCAGGAAATGCAGGCACCGCTCTTCCAAATCGATTCCCGCGATGGCACCATCTCCACCATATCCCGCATAAATGGCTACAATGACTACGAGCATCTGAATGTGTCTGTGATAGCCTCCGATGTGGGCAGTCCAGCTCTATCCGCCACTGCCGTTGTGATCGTCAACCTCCAGGGGCAGGCAGTTACGGATCCTCCGAAGTCGACTCCCAAGCCAGAACCTCCGGCAAACGTAACCGTATTCCAGCACGCCTACTATGAGGTCAAGCTCACGGAGAACAACGAAGCACCCATTGAGGTGATGCGCCTGAACCTGAGCGCCGGCCTCAATCCCGAGAACTATCGCTGGTCGCTGTGGCTGGAGGAGGGCTTGGATGAAACGGATGCCCATCCGCCATTCGAATACGATGCCAAGAATATGCTGTTGTATGCCCTCAAACCCTTCGACAGGGAGCACATTTCCCGCTACCAACTGAGGATTCGAGCGGATCGATTGAGTCGCGAAGCCAGGAATTATGCCCGCGTCTCGTATCCAGTGGTCGATGAGCGAATAGAGGGCCTGTCGCTGAACGAGTGTCGCATTCTGGTCCACATTGCGGATGAAAACGACAATGCACCCAAGTTCCGAGGCAACGGGCAACCGATTGTGGCGGTTCTACCGCTGAGTGCCAGCTTCGGATACCCTGTGACCCGAGTGGTGGCCAACGACTTGGATGAAGGGCTGAACGCCGAGATACGCTATCGACTGCTAAACGAGCCCACTCGACTTTTTGGCATCGATGAGCTATCGGGTAATATCCGCCTGCTTGGCGACCTTTCCCGCACCGAACACATCTACGGATTCGATGTGAAGGCCACGGATCGCATGGGTGCGGATGACGGCAGGAGTGGCATCGTCAACGTATTCGTCTACATCATCGATGAGGCCAAGCAGGTGCGTCTGGTGGTGGCCGGAATGCCCGTCGAGGTGGAGCGTCGCATTGAGGGACTCATGGAGGCGCTAAGCGACGCCATTGGCAAGGATGTTCGTGTCAGACTATTGGAGCCATACTCTGGGGGGCTAGAGCCTGCGTAAGTAGCCATTTACCCATTGTAGTCCCGATAAAACAGTACTCCAATTTATTATAGTACAGTCCCAATAAAACAAATCTCAAATTTATTAGTCCCAATAAATCAATACTCCAATTTATTATAGTGTGTCATGGTGCTAGACCATTAAACATTTATTACTCATGCATTTTAAAATCAAAGTCTTTATGAGAGCACCACTTTAAATAACAATGTATCTAGACAGTTAGGCAGAGATTAATGGATCGCTAACTTGCCAATAATCCCCTCATGCTTTCTAACCAATTATTTTAAGAGTCTGACAAAGTTATAGGTATTCAAGTCATAGGTATTCGGCTACATTTTAGCCTCATACTCGCTTAATACGATTACGATTAATGCAGTTTTTGACCGCATTGCATAACATAATTGGCCATCAGTTGCGTGTCATCTTCTAACAGGTTCTCTACCCTCTCCACTTGCAGCACCAATGCCTACATCTACGCCGTCGATCCGCACACGAATTCCATTATGGAAATGGAGCAACTGCAGGAGTAAGTTTTCCTCCATTTCCCCCGCCACATCGACTCCCCGCCCGCCGGTGGCTGCAGCGAAAATCGATCGACCCAGAACTGTCATGCGAATTAATGGCCTTGAATTGCTTCTTTCAGCGCCCTGGCCGGCCTCCAACTGGACGCACTGCAGCTGCAGCAGCAGAAGCTCGACGGCGGCAAGCCCATGCCCCGCATCCTCGAGCTGGCCGAGTTCGGGCAGTTGGCCCGGCCCACGCACGCCTCCGCGACCAGTTTCATGGGAGGATTGGAGTTTGTGACGGTGGTGCTGCTGGCGCTGATCAGCCTGGGTGCACTGATAGCCGCCTGCTGCTACGTGTGCATGCGCCAAAAACGGTATGAATGAGGGGCACGAGTGTCATGCAAGTGCAACTGCAACTGCAACTGCAACCGAAAGACTGCTTACTGGGCGCTCTAATGTAGCTCATAGATGCATTCCATGTTAGCCATAGTGTTAGCTTAAGCTAAAGGCCCGATAATAAATCTTAAGTCAATTGCAAGTGTTGTTGTTGCTGCTACTGCTGTTGGTGTATTTGTTGCTGCTGCTGCTGCTGTTGCTGCTGCTGCTAATGGCCATGATCGTGGCCAAGTCGCTTGATGCCTCTGAGCCCCTGCATAAACCGGCTGGCATTGGGCCTTTCCTGTCCGATTAAATTATAACGGTAAAAGGCAACAAACACAACATCAAATGCAACAATGCAGCAATAGCAACACGAGGCAATTAGATGACGATCTTGTGACATCGCTGCAACTGCATCCCAAATGGGAAAGCCAATCAAATGGGATGCCATCTCATCTGCTCAGCTCAGCTCATCCTGCACAGCGAAAAATAGATGATATGTTTGAAAGAAACTACGATGAGGTTTAAAATTTATAAGTAAACTTATTAGTTTACCTATGAAACCTTAAAACAAATAGCTGTAATGATAGTTTAGGCCACTTTTATGAGCCGCACAAAGCTACTACCACTTTTCCCCATGTCCCAATTGCAGACGTCTCTGGTCTCAGCGCGACTTCTCCGCCTCCGATGCCGGTCTCACCTATACCATCGCCGGCATCGGATCCCCTCGTGGTCAGAAGCAGCGCCGCCAGCGGCAGCAGCGGCACACACAGCGCTGCAGCAAGGGCAGCACCGGCAGCCAACGACCCACCAGTGCCTTCATGCCCGAGTCCGTCTGCTCCTCCGCCCAAACCCAGTCGACGGCCACCGCCACCGAGAAACTGGAGCAGCAGCTGCACCACCACCACCAGCAGCAGGCGATGGCCACGCAGCAGCAGCACCACCAGTACCTGAACGAGTGAGTGGCCGCCTAGTCTGGTCAAACGTGTTTCCCATCCATTCCGATTCTGGACACTAATTGCCATCATCCCCGAACAGACAACAGCGACAGCAGCAGCAGCAGCGCGAGTACATAGACGTTCCTCTTCCCAAATCCATTGCCAAGGCAGCGGCGGCGACTAGTGGGGGCGATGGAGCTGTGGGCATCGGGAGCACTCCGTTCGTGCTCAAGTACAACGCCTGTCAGCCCGTCAACAACCTGTAAGTCTATATGATATAAATTAATAAATCGGGTTTCGAATTTGACAATACGGCAATCTGGGATGATTCCCAACCAACAGGAACAATTATGAAACCTCGCTGTTCTCACTCCACTCAACGGGCCAGGACTCTGGGGTGGAGTTCCTGAGCAGCCGCGAGCTGTACGAGACCTCGCCGGACTCCTTCCAGCACGGAGGCTCCAAGCGCGGCAACAACACGGAGGTTCTGTGTCCCAGACATGCGAAGGCGCACTTGGAGCTGCGCCAGCCGCATCCAAATACGGACAGCAGGTGAGTGCCAGAGCAACCTTCATCTGGGATTCCCTTGGTAATTTGTAATTTCTGTAATTCCAACAGTGACACCTACGAGGACTCGCTGAAGACGGATGAGCCACTGGTGGCTCACAACTGTCGCAGTGCCAACTGCGAGCACCGCCAGCATCAGCAGCACCCCAACCACCATCCCCACTACCAGAACACGCGGTTCGAAAAGCGCTCCTGCGTGCGCCACTCCTTCTCCGGGGTCAAGGACGACCTCATGCAGCAGTCGCCGCAGATCTCGCTGCGCCCCCGGGGCCACGCCCTCCGCAACTCGATGAACGACCTGGAGCAAAGGTTGCACAACCTGGAGCAGTCCTTTCGCCGCCCGCTCGAATTTAGCAAATCGAATTCATTGTTTTAGTTCATTTCTTAGCTAGGCAAAACGCAGTGCAATTTTTAGTTTAGTCCACCTAGAATAGATTTTAGATGTTAAGAAACAAGTGCAATAAATTTGAGAGACGTACTTCAAGTGTAACAATCAATGTAACCTTCTTGAGATTGAGTTACGACTTTGATGCAAATGCAGCAGCGAAGTGAAGAGGAGCGAATGGGATGCCACGGCGATTACCACAAAAATGCCAAAAGAGGGAGTCAATCAGCAAAGGGCAAAGCAACGAACAAGGCCTGGAGAGGATTGGGAGCAGCAGTGGGCCATGTAGGTCAGCATCATCAATGCCAATTGGCAAAGTTGGTTTTATTGTTTAAATACAACTAATATTATGAACAATATATATGAAAAATATTTACAAAATTGTTAAATTTTCTTAAACTATTAAACTAATAAACTTAAACTATTTCTTAAACTAATTAAAATGTACTTTAAAAAAGGGAAATAATAAAATCGAAAATGTAACTTCATTTACTTGAACTACGCGCGTTAGTTCAGTATTTCCATTTTCAGTATTTCATGAAGGGTGGCCAGCTGAGAGCTTTCTAGTATTTGGTTTTATAGTTTTGGCATTCGAAGAGAAAAAAATACTGCAGCAGAGAAACCCGCCAAATTCAAAGCTGGAGAAGAAGGAAAAGTCATAAAAGTGTGGAAATGAAACCCAAACCAGCAGGAACTGAATGAGTGGCGAGGGGCTGGCGAGTCAGCAGAACGTACTGATCAATTGTGCAGACATCTTGCTCCAACCAGGAACTCCTGGGATTGTGTGCGCCAAGTCGATGTTGTGGAGGAGCTGCTGGCCAAACTGGATGAGCAATAAAGCTGTTGTTATATCTGCCAGGATTTTGTAAGTCAAACGTGTAAAAACATCCTTTTAAATACTTTTATGGACAACAAAATAAATGGCTGTTTAATTACAAAATATTAAATTGCCAAAGACCCAAATGATGCGTTTGATTTGTAATTAAACTTAGAATTGTTCGTTTTCTTTAATCGACATAAGTGTGAATTTTCTTAAGAGTAGTCTACTTATGGAGTTCCTATGTGGTAAAAATAATGACAAAATTAAAGAAATTCTGCTTAAATGATCAACATCTTTCCAAATGCGATAACTAAGGTGCTAAGTCTCTTAGTCAACTCACTAATAATGTGCTTAAATAAATGTAAGCGAATGATTATCAAAATCATGTTATCAAAACCTTAATGCTAAAATCTTATGAAGGAATGTGATCCATGTTGTCGGTAAGTTGAAGTCGAAAGCATCGTAAAATTATACACTTGGCGCGTTTAGAATATTCTGCAGGTTCGGAATCGTAATGAGACGAGTATCGGGTTCAGGGCCAACCTTGACGCCACAAAAGAATCGGACCTTATGTACAAGATAGTCCTCCAGAGCTGCAAAATTCTTTGACTTGTCGAAGCCTGCAATAATTATAATGATTAATTATATGGCTGGGTGGAAATTGAACGGAAATTGAATGTACCATCTATATAGCACTTCGTTGAATAGACGGCATTTAGCAAATCTTGGGCCATCGGTTTCAGATGTTCCACGGGCACCAATTCAGAGTTTCCAAAGTCACAGTACAGAATTTTGGCCATATTGTCCTTGACCTCCAGGCAGACTCCGCGATACCAGCTTTTGTCCTCGCTGAAGAGCGCCAAGCACAGTTCACCAACGCTGCAATTGGCGAAAAGCGCATAAAAATAATGATATGTACAAATACGGTAAACAATTTACCTTGGCACGTAACCCGGAACGGCATTATGGTCACACGCTCCCTGATGGGCAACACAGTTGAGCATGTCCCTGAATTCATCGGCCACCTTTCCATCCTTGAAGTAGGCGGCAGTAATGTAGCCAGTCTGTGGCATTCCGTCAGCGTTTAAAAGGATTAGGTTGACCTTGTCGCCCAAAGGAGCTAGATTCTTGGGCAAAGCGTTGAAAAAGAACCGTTCAATGGGCTTATCATGGGGCACAATTTGGGAAGCAGACTTTTCAATCGGTTCGACAGGAACAGGTGACTCCGGTGGAGAGGGCGGCAGTGGAGGCAGATCCTTGGCTGCCTCCAGCAGCAGTGGGGACTGTACCTTCTGTTTTTCCGGGGAGACAACAGGCGATTGACTTGGAGTAAGAGCAGCCTTTGGTGGAACAACTTCCGGCTTATCTTGTACCGGTGTAAACATAAGAGGCAACATTCGGAGCACCAAGGAGCACGGGGAGCTGGAGCTGGACAGAAGATCCACGGTCGATGTAGTAGCATCTACCATTCCCAGACTTAGCATTTCTTCTTGGGCGTAGACTTTGTTTAGCAGTTGAATGGCCCCATTGTTGACTGGCACTGCTGCATCCGGAATATTGCAGATATCCTTTAACTGCACACGCATCAGACACACGGACAAATTCTCCAGAAAGCGACAAGACTTGCGTATCGCCGACAACTCCACCTTTTGGATGGCACCGGTATCAACGTTTTTCACATCAAATATTCCGTTAGCAGTACTCAATATCTGTAAAATTCGAAAAAGTTCTTAGATTTCAAAGAAAGGCATCAACATAAATATCCACCAACCTCGCCCCGGAAGTGTCCCATCTTCTTAGAGACAACCAGCACGATGCACCCAACAGAGACGTCACTAGAATCGTGGAGTGGAGCGCACTTGTACTCCAGACGCTTGAAAATTTCCGCATACTGCTTGGCATTTGGGGAGCTTATGTATACCTCCTTAAAGCTGACCACGTGGGAAATGAACACAATGGAGTCTTGCGCGATGGGTTCACGCCAGTACTTGTGGCCTAAATCTGAAATATGACCCAAGAAGGTGCTTATTCGGGCCACACAAATCTGCTCGCCCTTCGAATTCAGGGCGGCATTTGCCGAGCGTAACTTTTCCTTGGGCAGCGGGTTATCGAGTTTAAACTTGACCGTCAGATCTGCACCTTGGGTCTCAAGCTCCTCAGGCACGGAGTCTTTCAGCTGAGCGGCAAACACTCGAATGGGCAGGCCAAGTAGTTCGCTGGGAATACGACTTAACTCGGTGGTTATAGACACTCGACCCTCGTCCATTTCGTAAACCAAGAACATAGGCGTCGGCTTTACGATATTGTTATACCCGTTACTCGTAGAGTAAAAGGGTATACTAGATTCGTTGAAAAGTATGTAACAGGCAGAAGGAAGCGATTCCGACCATATAAAGTATATATATTCTTGATCAGGATCAATAGCCGAGTCGATCTGACCATGTCCGTCTGTCCGTCCGTCTGTCTGTCCGTCTGTCTGTCCGTCCGTCCGTATGAACGACGAGATCTCAGGAACTATAAAAGCTAGAAAGTTGAGAATAAGCATACAGACTCCAGAGACATAGACGCAGCGCAAGTTGGTCGATTCATGCTGCCACGCCCCCTCTAACGCCCACAAACTGCCACGCCCACACTTTTGAAAAATGTTTTGATATTTCTTCATTTTCGTATTAGTATTGTAAATTTTTTTCGATCTGCAGAAAAACTTTTTGCCACGCCCACCCTAACGCCCACAAACCGCACAAAAATGCCACGCCCATACTTTTGAAAAATGTTGTGAAATTTTTTCACATTTTTGTTCGTCTTGTAAATTTAACTCTATATACGAAAAATCTTTTTGCCACGCCCACTCTAACGCCCACCGCAAAAAACGCTCAGTGTTGTAATTTCTCTTCGCACCTTCACCAGCTGGGTAACGGGTATCAAATAGTCGGGAAACCCGACTATAGCGTTCTAACTTGTGTTAACTATGTTATGAATCCATGCTACTTAGTTGTGTGACGCGGCCGCGCACAATAATAAATAATAGATAATAAATAACAAACAATAAATAAAACATAATAAATAATTCATAATAAATACTAAATAATTCAATACAATAACATAATTCATAATAAACAAGTCATAATAAATAATACATAATAAATAATACCGAATACATAATACATAATAAATAATACCGAATACATGAGACATAATAAATAAAACATAATAAATAAGGCATAATACATAATAGATAAAACCATAACATAATGATCATCATAAACAAGGCCAGATTCAAACAAGGCGCGCAAGCGCGCCCAAATAACTAGAGGGGCACACTAATCCCGAAACCCGGCCACACTAAGTCGGGCAATTCGAGCATACGGACATACGGGCACACTAAGCCACGGGCTATATAAAGCGGGCGGCTGGCCTCAGAATAGTCAGTCAGTGGTCGGAGTCGACCATGGTGGAAGTCACCAGCGAGCGGGAAAGCAGCAGGATCAGGACAGGATCGACGAGTGGTAACTATTGGAGAGTAAGATCAACCCCCTCCGTATAATTCTCTGTGCTGACTTAAGGGTCCAAATTACGTATCTACGCTGACTTAAGGGTCCGTATAATTCTCTGTGCTGACTTAAGGGTCCAAATTACGTATCTACGCTGACTTAAGGGTCCGTATAATTCTCTGTGCTGACTTAAGGGTCCAAATTACGTATCTACGCTGACTTAAGGGTCCGTATAATTCTCTGTGCTGACTTAAGGGTCCGAATTACGTATCTACGCTGACTTAAGGGTCCGTATAATTCTCTACGCTGACTTCAGGGTCCGTATAATTCTCTACGCTGACTTCAGGGTCCGTATAATTCTCTATGCTGACTTAAGGGTCCTACATATAATTCTCTATGCTGACTTAAGGGTCCTACATATAATTCTCTACGCTGACTTAAGGGTCCCACAACATAGGCTTACGTTGATTCAAGGGTACTCGACGAAATTCGGAGCGGCCGCGTAGGAAAGACCGCGTCCCCGGACGAAGACGCGAGGTACGAAGAGCCTCGATGCGGAAGCCGGAACCTAGGCCGAGGGAGCCCGTACAGTTTTATATATAATTATTGTAACCCAGAAATTGAATGAATAAACTGCGTCTATATTTAAGCCTAGTTAATGTAAACTCTGCGCATTATCACTGGGACTCGGGTCGGGAATTCCTCTCTAGCACCACTGTCCTGAAAGAAAGAAATTTCCTGGACGACCCTGGCCAGCCCTGACTACCCGAGGCACGGCTGAACGTCACAGTTGCAACTTCACCGGGACTCGAACCCGGACCGGCGGCACAGCTCCGCTTGGGAGATCGGAGTCCAACCAACTGTGCTCCCGCCGGCGGCGAGGTGACAGCGTCAGGAGCTCAACTAGAACCTCACCTACTTCGATCTGCCCCAAATAAGTGGCAGCCAGCCTACTGCGATTATCCCCATTTAAATTTAACTCTATATACCAAAAATCTTTTTGCCACGCCCACTCTAACGCCCACAAACCGCAAAAAACGCTCAGTGTTGTAATTTCTCTTCGCACCTTCACCAGCTGGGTAACGGGTATCAATAGTCGGGGAACCCGACTATAGCGTTCTAACTTGTGTTAACTATGTTATGAATCCACGCTACTTAGTTGCAACTTCACCGGGACTCGAACCCGGACCGGCGGCACAGCTCCGCTCCGCTTGGGAGATCGGAGTCCAACCAACTGTGCTCCCGCCGGCGGCGAGGTGACAGCGTCAGGAGCTCAACTAGAACCTCACCTACTTCGATCTGCCCCAAATAAGTGGCAGCCAGCCTACTGCGATTATCCCCAAAAATCTTTTTGCCACGCCCACTCTAACGCCCACAAACCGCAAAAAACGCTTAGTGTTGTAATTTCTCTTCGCACCTTCACCAGCTGGGTAACGGGTATCAATAGTCGGGGAACCCGACTATAGCGTTCTAACTTGTGTTAACTATGTGTTATGAATCCATGCTACTTAGTTGCAACTTCACCGGGACTCGAACCCGGACCGGCGGCACAGCTCCGCTTGGGAGATCAGAGTCCAACCAACTGTGCTCCCGCCGGCGGCGATGTGACAGCGTCAGGAGCTCAACTAGAACCTCACCTACTTCGATCTGCCCCAAATAAGTGGCAGCCAGCCTACTGCGATTATCCCCATTTAAATTTAACTCTATATACCAAAAATCTTTTTGCCACGCCCACTCTAACACCCACAAACCGCAAAAAACGCTCAGTGTTGTAATTTCTCTTCGCACCTTCACCAGCTGGGTAACGGGTATCAATAGTCGGGGAACCCGACTATAGCGTTCTAACTTGTGTTAACTATGTGTTATGAATCCATGCTACTTAGTTGCAACTTCACCGGGACTCGAACCCGGACCGGCGGCACAGCTCCGCTTGGGAGATCGGAGTCCAACCAACTGTGCTCCCGCCGGCGGCGAGGTGACAGCGTCAGGAGCTCAACTAGAACCTCACCTACTTCGATCTGCCCCAAATAAGTGGCAGCCAGCCTACTGCGATTATCCCCATTTAAATTTAACTCTATATACCAAAAATCTTTTTGCCACGCCCACTCTAACGCCCACAAACCGCAAAAAACGCTCAGTGTTGTAATTTCTCTTCGCACCTTCACCAGCTGGGTAACGGGTATCAATAGTCGGGGAACCCGACTATAGCGTTCTAACTTGTGTTAACTATGTGTTATGAATCCATGCTACTTAGTTGCAACTTCACCGGGACTCGAACCCGGACCGGCGGCACAGCTCCGCTCCGCTTGGGAGATCGGAGTCCAACCAACTGTGCTCCCGCCGGCGGCGAGGTGACAGCGTCAGGAGCTAAACTAGAACCTCACCTACTTCGATCTGCCCCAAATAAGTGGCAGCCAGCCTACTGCCATTATCCCCATTTAAATGTAACTCTATATACCAAAAATGTTTTTGCCACGCCCACTCTAACGCCCACAAACCGCAAAAAACGCTCAGTGTTGTAATTTCTCTTCGCACCTTCACCAGCTGGGTAACGGGTATCAATAGTCGGGGAACCCGACTATAGCGTTCTAACTTGTGTTAACTATGTGTTATGAATCCATGCTACTTAGTTGCAACTTCACCGGGACTCGAACCCGGACCGGCGGCACAGCTCCGCTTGGGAGATCAGAGTCCAACCAACTGTGCTCCCGCCGGCGGCGATGTGACAGCGTCAGGAGCTCAACTAGAACCTCACCTACTTCGATCTGCCCCAAATAAGTGGCAGCCAGCCTACTGCGATTATCCCCATTTAAATTTAACTCTATATACCAAAAATCTTTTTGCCACGCCCACTCTAACACCCACAAACCGCAAAAAACGCTCAGTGTTGTAATTTCTCTTCGCACCTTCACCAGCTGGGTAACGGGTATCAATAGTCGGGGAACCCGACTATAGCGTTCTAACTTGTGTTAACTATGTGTTATGAATCCATGCTACTTAGTTGCAACTTCACCGGGACTCGAACCCGGACCGGCGGCACAGCTCCGCTTGGGAGATCGGAGTCCAACCAACTGTGCTCCCGCCGGCGGCGATGTGACAGCGTCAGGAGCTCAACTAGAACCTCACCTACTTCGATCTGCCCCAAATAAGTGGCAGCCAGCCTACTGCGATTATCCCCATTTAAATTTAACTCTATATACCAAAAATCTTTTTGCCACGCCCACTCTAACGCCCACAAACCGCAAAAAACGCTCAGTGTTGTAATTTCTCTTCGCACCTTCACCAGCTGGGTAACGGGTATCAATAGTCGGGGAACCCGACTATAGCGTTCTAACTTGTGTTAACTATGTGTTATGAATCCATGCTACTTAGTTGCAACTTCACCGGGACTCGAACCCGGACCGGCGGCACAGCTCCGCTTGGGAGATCGGAGTCCAACCAACTGTGCTCCCGCCGGCGGCGATGTGACAGCGTCAGGAGCTCAACTAGAACCTCACCTACTTCGATCTGCCCCAAATAAGTGGCAGCCAGCCTACTGCGATTATCCCCATTTAAATTTAACTCTATATACCAAAAATCTTTTTGCCACGCCCACTCTAACGCCCACAAACCGCAAAAAACGCTCAGTGTTGTAATTTCTCTTCGCACCTTCACCAGCTGGGTAACGGGTATCAATAGTCGGGGAACCCGACTATAGCGTTCTAACTTGTGTTAACTATGTTATGAATCCATGCTACTTAGTTGCAACTTCACCGGGACTCGAACCCGGACCGGCGGCACAGCTCCGCTCCGCTTGGGAGATCGGAGTCCAACCAACTGTGCTCCCGCCGGCGGCGAGGTGACAGCGTCAGGAGCTCAACTAGAACCTCATCTACTTCGATCTGCCCCAAATAAGTGGCAGCCAGCCTACTGCGATTATCCCCAAAAATCTTTTTGCCACGCCCACTCTAACGCCCACAAACCGCAAAAAACGCTTAGTGTTGTAATTTCTCTTCGCACCTTCACCAGCTGGGTAACGGGTATCAATAGTCGGGGAACCCGACTATAGCGTTCTAACTTGTGTTAACTATGTGTTATGAATCCATGCTACTTAGTTGCAACTTCACCGGGACTCGAACCCGGACCGGCGGCACAGCTCCGCTCCGCTTGGGAGATCGGAGTCCAACCAACTGTGCTCCCGCCGGCGGCGATGTGACAGCGTCAGGAGCTCAACTAGAACCTCACCTACTTCGATCTGCCCCAAATAAGTGGCAGCCAGCCTACTGCGATTATCCCCATTTAAATTTAACTCTATATACCAAAAATCTTTTTGCCACGCCCACAAACCGCAAAAAACGCTCAGTGTTGTAATTTCTCTTCGCACCTTCACCAGCTGGGTAACGGGTATCAATAGTCGGGGAACCCGACTATAGCGTTCTAACTTGTGTTAACTATGTGTTATGAATCCATGCTACTTAGTTGCAACTTCACCGGGACTCGAACCCGGACCGGCGGCACAGCTCCGCTCCGCTTGGGAGATCGGAGTCCAACCAACTGTGCTCCCGCCGGCGGCGAGGTGACAGCGTCAGGAGCTAAACTAGAACCTCACCTACTTCGATCTGCCCCAAATAAGTGGCAGCCAGCCTACTGCCATTATCCCCATTTAAATTTAACTCTATATACCAAAAATCTTTTTGCCACGCCCACTCTAACGCCCACAAACCGCAAAAAACGCTCAGTGTTGTAATTTCTCTTCGCACCTTCACCAGCTGGGTAACGGGTATCAATAGTCGGGGAACCCGACTATAGCGTTCTAACTTGTGTTAACTATGTGTTATGAATCCATGCTACTTAGTTGCAACTTCACCGGGACTCGAACCCGGACCGGCGGCACAGCTCCGCTCCGCTTGGGAGATCGGAGTCCAACCAACTGTGCTCCCGCCGGCGGCGAGGTGACAGCGTCAGGAGCTCAACTAGAACCTCATCTACTTCGATCTGCCCCAAATAAGTGGCAGCCAGCCTACTGCGATTATCCCCAAAAATCTTTTTGCCACGCCCACTCTAACGCCCACAAACCGCAAAAAACGCTCAGTGTTGTAATTTCTCTTCGCACCTTCACCAGCTGGGTAACGGGTATCAATAGTCGGGGAACCCGACTATAGCGTTCTAACTTGTGTTAACTATGTGTTATGAATCCATGCTACTTAGTTGCAACTTCACCGGGACTCGAACCCGGACCGGCGGCACAGCTCCGCTCCGCTTGGGAGATCGGAGTCCAACCAACTGTGCTCCCGCCGGCGGCGAGGTGACAGCGTCAGGAGCTCAACTAGAACCTCACCTACTTCGATCTGCCCCAAATAAGTGGCAGCCAGCCTACTGCGATTATCCCCAAAAATCTTTTTGCCACGCCCACTCTAACGCCCACAAACCGCAAAAAACGCTCAGTGTTGTAATTTCTCTTCGCACCTTCACCAGCTGGGTAACGGGTATCAATAGTCGGGGAACCCGACTATAGCGTTCTAACTTGTGTTAACTATGTGTTATGAATCCATGCTACTTAGTTGCAACTTCACCGGGACTCGAACCCGGACCGGCGGCACAGCTCCGCTCCGCTTGGGAGATCGGAGTCCAACCAACTGTGCTCCCGCCGGCGGCGAGGTGACAGCGTCAGGAGCTCAACTAGAACCTCACCTACTTCGATCTGCCCCAAATAAGTGGCAGCCAGCCTACTGCGATTATCCCCAAAAATCTTTTTGCCACGCCCACTCTAACGCCCACAAACCGCAAAAAACGCTCAGTGTTGTAATTTCTCTTCGCACCTTCACCAGCTGGGTAACGGGTATCAATAGTCGGGGAACCCGACTATAGCGTTCTAACTTGTGTTAACTATGTGTTATGAATCCATGCTACTTAGTTGCAACTTCACCGGGACTCGAACCCGGACCGGCGGCACAGCTCCGCTCCGCTTGGGAGATCGGAGTCCAACCAACTGTGCTCCCGCCGGCGGCGAGGTGACAGCGTCAGGAGCTCAACTAGAACCTCACCTACTTCGATCTGCCCCAAATAAGTGGCAGCCAGCCTACTGCGATTATCCCCATTTAAATTTAACTCTATATACCAAAAATCTTTTTGCCACGCCCACTCTAACGCCCACAAACCGCAAAAAACGCTCAGTGTTGTAATTTCTCTTCGCACCTTCACCAGCTGGGTAACGGGTATCAATAGTCGGGGAACCCGACTATAGCGTTCTAACTTGTGTTAACTATGTGTTATGAATCCATGCTACTTAGTTGCAACTTCACCGGGACTCGAACCCGGACCGGCGGCACAGCTCCGCTCCGCTTGGGAGATCGGAGTCCAACCAACTGTGCTCCCGCCGGCGGCGAGGTGACAGCGTCAGGAGCTAAACTAGAACCTCACCTACTTCGATCTGCCCCAAATAAGTGGCAGCCAGCCTACTGCCATTATCCCCATTTAAATGTAACTCTATATACCAAAAATGTTTTTGCCACGCCCACTCTAACGCCCACAAACCGCAAAAAACGCTCAGTGTTGTAATTTCTCTTCGCACCTTCACCAGCTGGGTAACGGGTATCAATAGTCGGGGAACCCGACTATAGCGTTCTAACTTGTGTTAACTATGTTATGAATCCATGCTACTTAGTTGCAACTTCACCGGGACTCGAACCCGGACCGGCGGCACAGCTCCGCTCCGCTTGGGAGATCGGAGTCCAACCAACTGTGCTCCCGCCGGCGGCGAGGTGACAGCGTCAGGAGCTCAACTAGAACCTCACCTACTTCGATCTGCCCCAAATAAGTGGCAGCCAGCCTACTGCGATTATCCCCAAAAATCTTTTTGCCACGCCCACTCTAACGCCCACAAACCGCAAAAAACGCTTAGTGTTGTAATTTCTCTTCGCACCTTCACCAGCTGGGTAACGGGTATCAATAGTCGGGGAACCCGACTATAGCGTTCTAACTTGTGTTAACTATGTGTTATGAATCCATGCTACTTAGTTGCAACTTCACCGGGACTCGAACCCGGACCGGCGGCACAGCTCCGCTTGGGAGATCAGAGTCCAACCAACTGTGCTCCCGCCGGCGGCGAGGTGACAGCGTCAGGAGCTCAACTAGAACCTCACCTACTTCGATCTGCCCCAAATAAGTGGCAGCCAGCCTACTGCGATTATCCCCATTTAAATTTAACTCTATATACCAAAAATCTTTTTGCCACGCCCACTCTAACACCCACAAACCGCAAAAAACGCTCAGTGTTGTAATTTCTCTTCGCACCTTCACCAGCTGGGTAACGGGTATCAATAGTCGGGGAACCCGACTATAGCGTTCTAACTTGTGTTAACTATGTTATGAATCCATGCTACTTAGTTGCAACTTCACCGGGACTCGAACCCGGACCGGCGGCACAGCTCCGCTCCGCTTGGGAGATCGGAGTCCAACCAACTGTGCTCCCGCCGGCGGCGAGGTGACAGCGTCAGGAGCTAAACTAGAACCTCACCTACTTCGATCTCCCCCAAATAAGTGGCAGCCAGCCTACTGCGATTATCCCCATTTATATTAACTCTATATACCAAAAATGTTTTTGCCACGCCCACTCTAACGCCCACAAACCGCAAAAAACGCTCAGTGTTGTAATTTCTCTTCGCACCTTCACCAGCTGGGTAACGGGTATCAATAGTCGGGGAACCCGACTATAGCGTTCTAACTTGTGTTAACTATGTGTTATGAATCCATGCTACTTAGTTGCAACTTCACCGGGACTCGAACCCGGACCGGCGGCACAGCTCCGCTTGGGAGATCGGAGTCCAACCAACTGTGCTCCCGCCGGCGGCGATGTGACAGCGTCAGGAGCTCAACTAGAACCTCACCTACTTCGATCTGCCCCAAATAAGTGGCAGCCAGCCTACTGCGATTATCCCCATTTAAATTTAACTCTATATACCAAAAATCTTTTTGCCACGCCCACTCTAACGCCCACAAACCGCAAAAAACGCTCAGTGTTGTAATTTCTCTTCGCACCTTCACCAGCTGGGTAACGGGTATCAATAGTCGGGGAACCCGACTATAGCGTTCTAACTTGTGTTAACTATGTTATGAATCCATGCTACTTAGTTGCAACTTCACCGGGACTCGAACCCGGACCGGCGGCACAGCTCCGCTCCGCTTGGGAGATCGGAGTCCAACCAACTGTGCTCCCGCCGGCGGCGAGGTGACAGCGTCAGGAGCTCAACTAGAACCTCACCTACTTCGATCTGCCCCAAATAAGTGGCAGCCAGCCTACTGCGATTATCCCCATTTAAATGTAACTCTATATACAAAAATTTTTTGCCACGCCCACTCTAACGCCCACAAACCGCAAAAAACGCTCAGTGTTGTAATTTCTCTTCGCACCTTCACCAGCTGGGTAACGGGTATCAATAGTCGGGGAACCCGACTATAGCGTTCTAACTTGTGTTAACTATGTTATGAATCCATGCTACTTAGTTGCAACTTCACCGGGACTCGAACCCGGACCGGCGGCACAGCTCCGCTCCGCTTGGGAGATCGGAGTCCAACCAACTGTGCTCCCGCCGGCGGCGAGGTGACAGCGTCAGGAGCTCAACTAGAACCTCACCTACTTCGATCTGCCCCAAATAAGTGGCAGCCAGCCTACTGCGATTATCCCCAAAAATCTTTTTGCCACGCCCACTCTAACGCCCACAAACCGCAAAAAACGCTTAGTGTTGTAATTTCTCTTCGCACCTTCACCAGCTGGGTAACGGGTATCAATAGTCGGGGAACCCGACTATAGCGTTCTAACTTGTGTTAACTATGTGTTATGAATCCATGCTACTTAGTTGCAACTTCACCGGGACTCGAACCCGGACCGGCGGCACAGCTCCGCTTGGGAGATCGGAGTCCAACCAACTGTGCTCCCGCCGGCGGCGATGTGACAGCGTCAGGAGCTCAACTAGAACCTCACCTACTTCGATCTGCCCCAAATAAGTGGCAGCCAGCCTACTGCGATTATCCCCATTTAAATTTAACTCTATATACCAAAAATCTTTTTGCCACGCCCACTCTAACACCCACAAACCGCAAAAAACGCTCAGTGTTGTAATTTCTCTTCGCACCTTCACCAGCTGGGTAACGGGTATCAATAGTCGGGGAACCCGACTATAGCGTTCTAACTTGTGTTAACTATGTGTTATGAATCCATGCTACTTAGTTGCAACTTCACCGGGACTCGAACCCGGACCGGCGGCACAGCTCCGCTTGGGAGATCGGAGTCCAACCAACTGTGCTCCCGCCGGCGGCGAGGTGACAGCGTCAGGAGCTCAACTAGAACCTCACCTACTTCGATCTGCCCCAAATAAGTGGCAGCCAGCCTACTGCGATTATCCCCATTTAAATTTAACTCTATATACCAAAAATCTTTTTGCCACGCCCACTCTAACGCCCACAAACCGCAAAAAACGCTCAGTGTTGTAATTTCTCTTCGCACCTTCACCAGCTGGGTAACGGGTATCAATAGTCGGGGAACCCGACTATAGCGTTCTAACTTGTGTTAACTATGTTATGAATCCATGCTACTTAGTTGCAACTTCACCGGGACTCGAACCCGGACCGGCGGCACAGCTCCGCTCCGCTTGGGAGATCGGAGTCCAACCAACTGTGCTCCCGCCGGCGGCGAGGTGACAGCGTCAGGAGCTCAACTAGAACCTCACCTACTTCGATCTGCCCCAAATAAGTGGCAGCCAGCCTACTGCGATTATCCCCAAAAATCTTTTTGCCACGCCCACTCTAACGCCCACAAACCGCAAAAAACGCTTAGTGTTGTAATTTCTCTTCGCACCTTCACCAGCTGGGTAACGGGTATCAATAGTCGGGGAACCCGACTATAGCGTTCTAACTTGTGTTAACTATGTGTTATGAATCCATGCTACTTAGTTGCAACTTCACCGGGACTCGAACCCGGACCGGCGGCACAGCTCCGCTTGGGAGATCGGAGTCCAACCAACTGTGCTCCCGCCGGCGGCGAGGTGACAGCGTCAGGAGCTAAACTAGAACCTCACCTACTTCGATCTGCCCCAAATAAGTGGCAGCCAGCCTACTGCGATTATCCCCATTTAAATTTAACTCTATATACCAAAAATCTTTTTGCCACGCCCACTCTAACGCCCACAAACCGCAAAAAACGCTCAGTGTTGTAATTTCTCTTCGCACCTTCACCAGCTGGGTAACGGGTATCAATAGTCGGGGAACCCGACTATAGCGTTCTAACTTGTGTTAACTATGTTATGAATCCATGCTACTTAGTTGCAACTTCACCGGGACTCGAACCCGGACCGGCGGCACAGCTCCGCTTGGGAGATCAGAGTCCAACCAACTGTGCTCCCGCCGGCGGCGAGGTGACAGCGTCAGGAGCTCAACTAGAACCTCACCTACTTCGATCTGCCCCAAATAAGTGGCAGCCAGCCTACTGCGATTATCCCCATTTAAATTTAACTCTATATACCAAAAATCTTTTTGCCACGCCCACTCTAACACCCACAAACCGCAAAAAACGCTCAGTGTTGTAATTTCTCTTCGCACCTTCACCAGCTGGGTAACGGGTATCAATAGTCGGGGAACCCGACTATAGCGTTCTAACTTGTGTTAACTATGTGTTATGAATCCATGCTACTTAGTTGCAACTTCACCGGGACTCGAACCCGGACCGGCGGCACAGCTCCGCTTGGGAGATCGGAGTCCAACCAACTGTGCTCCCGCCGGCGGCGATGTGACAGCGTCAGGAGCTCAACTAGAACCTCACCTACTTCGATCTGCCCCAAATAAGTGGCAGCCAGCCTACTGCGATTATCCCCATTTAAATTTAACTCTATATACCAAAAATCTTTTTGCCACGCCCACTCTAACACCCACAAACCGCAAAAAACGCTCAGTGTTGTAATTTCTCTTCGCACCTTCACCAGCTGGGTAACGGGTATCAATAGTCGGGGAGAACCCGACTATAGCGTTCTAACTTGTGTTAACTATGTGTTATGAATCCATGCTACTTAGTTGCAACTTCACCGGGACTCGAACCCGGACCGGCGGCACAGCTCCGCTTGGGAGATCGGAGTCCAACCAACTGTGCTCCCGCCGGCGGCGAGGTGACAGCGTCAGGAGCTCAACTAGAACCTCACCTACTTCGATCTGCCCCAAATAAGTGGCAGCCAGCCTACTGCGATTATCCCCATTTAAATTTAACTCCATACACCAAAAATTTTTTGCCACGCCCACTCTAACGCCCACAAACCGCAAAAAACGCTCAGTGTTGTAATTTCTCTTCGCACCTTCACCAGCTGGGTAACGGGTATCAATAGTCGGGGAACCCGACTATAGCGTTCTAACTTGTGTTAACTATGTTATGAATCCATGCTACTTAGTTGCAACTTCACCGGGACTCGAACCCGGACCGGCGGCACAGCTCCGCTCCGCTTGGGAGATCGGAGTCCAACCAACTGTGCTCCCGCCGGCGGCGAGGTGACAGCGTCAGGAGCTCAACTAGAACCTCACCTACTTCGATCTGCCCCAAATAAGTGGCAGCCAGCCTACTGCGATTATCCCCAAAAATCTTTTTGCCACGCCCACTCTAACGCCCACAAACCGCAAAAAACGCTCAGTGTTGTAATTTCTCTTCGCACCTTCACCAGCTGGGTAACGGGTATCAATAGTCGGGGAACCCGACTATAGCGTTCTAACTTGTGTTAACTATGTGTTATGAATCCATGCTACTTAGTTGCAACTTCACCGGGACTCGAACCCGGACCGGCGGCACACTCCGCTTGGGAGATCGAGTCCAACCAACTGTGCTCCCGCCGGCGGCGATGTGACAGCGTCAGGAGCTCAACTAGAACCTCACCTACTTCGATCTGCCCCAAATAAGTGGCAGCCAGCCTACTGCGATTATCCCCATTTAAATTTAACTCTATATACCAAAAATCTTTTTGCCACGCCCACTCTAACACCCACAAACCGCAAAAAACGCTCAGTGTTGTAATTTCTCTTCGCACCTTCACCAGCTGGGTAACGGGTATCAATAGTCGGGGAACCCGACTATAGCGTTCTAACTTGTGTTAACTATGTGTTATGAATCCATGCTACTTAGTTGCAACTTCACCGGGACTCGAACCCGACCGGCGGCACAGCTCCGCTTGGGAGATCGGAGTCCAACCAACTGTGCTCCCGCCGGCGGCGATGTGACAGCGTCAGGAGCTCAACTAGAACCTCACCTACTTCGATCTGCCCCAAATAAGTGGCAGCCAGCCTACTGCGATTATCCCCATTTAAATTTAACTCTATATACCAAAAATCTTTTTGCCACGCCCACTCTAACGCCCACAAACCGCAAAAAACGCTCAGTGTTGTAATTTCTCTTCGCACCTTCACCAGCTGGGTAACGGGTATCAATAGTCGGGGAACCCGACTATAGCGTTCTAACTTGTGTTAACTATGTTATGAATCCATGCTACTTAGTTGCAACTTCACCGGGACTCGAACCCGGACCGGCGGCACAGCTCCGCTCCGCTTGGGAGATCGGAGTCCAACCAACTGTGCTCCCGCCGGCGGCGAGGTGACAGCGTCAGGAGCTCAACTAGAACCTCACCTACTTCGATCTGCCCCAAATAAGTGGCAGCCAGCCTACTGCGATTATCCCCAAAAATCTTTTTGCCACGCCCACTCTAACGCCCACAAACCGCAAAAAACGCTTAGTGTTGTAATTTCTCTTCGCACCTTCACCAGCTGGGTAACGGGTATCAATAGTCGGGGAACCCGACTATAGCGTTCTAACTTGTGTTAACTATGTGTTATGAATCCATGCTACTTAGTTGCAACTTCACCGGGACTCGAACCCGGACCGGCGGCACAGCTCCGCTTGGGAGATCGGAGTCCAACCAACTGTGCTCCCGCCGGCGGCGAGGTGACAGCGTCAGGAGCTAAACTAGAACCTCACCTACTTCGATCTGCCCCAAATAAGTGGCAGCCAGCCTACTGCGATTATCCCCATTTAAATTTAACTCTATATACCAAAAATCTTTTTGCCACGCCCACTCTAACGCCCACAAACCGCAAAAAACGCTCAGTGTTGTAATTTCTCTTCGCACCTTCACCAGCTGGGTAACGGGTATCAATAGTCGGGGAACCCGACTATAGCGTTCTAACTTGTGTTAACTATGTTATGAATCCATGCTACTTAGTTGCAACTTCACCGGGACTCGAACCCGGACCGGCGGCACAGCTCCGCTTGGGAGATCAGAGTCCAACCAACTGTGCTCCCGCCGGCGGCGAGGTGACAGCGTCAGGAGCTCAACTAGAACCTCACCTACTTCGATCTGCCCCAAATAAGTGGCAGCCAGCCTACTGCGATTATCCCCATTTAAATTTAACTCTATATACCAAAAATCTTTTTGCCACGCCCACTCTAACACCCACAAACCGCAAAAAACGCTCAGTGTTGTAATTTCTCTTCGCACCTTCACCAGCTGGGTAACGGGTATCAATAGTCGGGGAACCCGACTATAGCGTTCTAACTTGTGTTAACTATGTGTTATGAATCCATGCTACTTAGTTGCAACTTCACCGGGACTCGAACCCGGACCGGCGGCACAGCTCCGCTTGGGAGATCGGAGTCCAACCAACTGTGCTCCCGCCGGCGGCGATGTGACAGCGTCAGGAGCTCAACTAGAACCTCACCTACTTCGATCTGCCCCAAATAAGTGGCAGCCAGCCTACTGCGATTATCCCCATTTAAATTTAACTCTATATACCAAAAATCTTTTTGCCACGCCCACTCTAACGCCCACAAACCACAAAAAACGCTCAGTGTTGTAATTTCTCTTCGCACCTTCACCAGCTGGGTAACGGGTATCAATAGTCGGGGAACCCGACTATAGCGTTCTAACTTGTGTTAACTATGTGTTATGAATCCATGCTACTTAGTTGCAACTTCACCGGGACTCGAACCCGGACCGGCGGCACAGCTCCGCTTGGGAGATCGGAGTCCAACCAACTGTGCTCCCGCCGGCGGCGATGTGACAGCGTCAGGAGCTCAACTAGAACCTCACCTACTTCTATCTGCCCCAAATAAGTGGCAGCCAGCCTACTGCGATTATCCCCATTTAAATTTAACTCTATATACCAAAAATCTTTTTGCCACGCCCACTCTAACACCCACAAACCGCAAAAAACGCTCAGTGTTGTAATTTCTCTTCGCACCTTCACCAGCTGGGTAACGGGTATCAATAGTCGGGGAACCCGACTATAGCGTTCTAACTTGTGTTAACTATGTGTTATGAATCCATGCTACTTAGTTGCAACTTCACCGGGACTCGAACCCGGACCGGCGGCACAGCTCCGCTCCGCTTGGGAGATCGGAGTCCAACCAACTGTGCTCCCGCCGGCGGCGAGGTGACAGCGTCAGGAGCTCAACTAGAACCTCACCTACTTCGATCTGCCCCAAATAAGTGGCAGCCAGCCTACTGCGATTATCCCCAAAAATCTTTTTGCCACGCCCACTCTAACGCCCACAAACCGCAAAAAACGCTTAGTGTTGTAATTTCTCTTCGCACCTTCACCAGCTGGGTAACGGGTATCAATAGTCGGGGAACCCGACTATAGCGTTCTAACTTGTGTTAACTATGTGTTATGAATCCATGCTACTTAGTTGCAACTTCACCGGGACTCGAACCCGGACCGGCGGCACAGCTCCGCTTGGGAGATCGGAGTCCAACCAACTGTGCTCCCGCCGGCGGCGAGGTGACAGCGTCAGGAGCTCAACTAGAACCTCACCTACTTCGATCTGCCCCAAATAAGTGGCAGCCAGCCTACTGCGATTATCCCCATTTAAATTTAACTCTATATACCAAAAATCTTTTTGCCACGCCCACTCTAACACCCACAAACCGCAAAAAACGCTCAGTGTTGTAATTTCTCTTCGCACCTTCACCAGCTGGGTAACGGGTATCAATAGTCGGGGAACCCGACTATAGCGTTCTAACTTGTGTTAACTATGTGTTATGAATCCATGCTACTTAGTTGCAACTTCACCGGGACTCGAACCCGGACCGGCGGCACAGCTCCGCTTGGGAGATCGGAGTCCAACCAACTGTGCTCCCGCCGGCGGCGATGTGACAGCGTCAGGAGCTCAACTAGAACCTCACCTACTTCGATCTGCCCCAAATAAGTGGCAGCCAGCCTACTGCGATTATCCCCATTTAAATTTAACTCTATATACCAAAAATCTTTTTGCCACGCCCACTCTAACGCCCACAAACCGCAAAAAACGCTCAGTGTTGTAATTTCTCTTCGCACCTTCACCAGCTGGGTAACGGGTATCAATAGTCGGGGAACCCGACTATAGCGTTCTAACTTGTGTTAACTATGTTATGAATCCATGCTACTTAGTTGCAACTTCACCGGGACTCGAACCCGGACCGGCGGCACAGCTCCGCTCCGCTTGGGAGATCGGAGTCCAACCAACTGTGCTCCCGCCGGCGGCGAGGTGACAGCGTCAGGAGCTCAACTAGAACCTCACCTACTTCGATCTGCCCCAAATAAGTGGCAGCCAGCCTACTGCGATTATCCCCAAAAATCTTTTTGCCACGCCCACTCTAACGCCCACAAACCGCAAAAAACGCTTAGTGTTGTAATTTCTCTTCGCACCTTCACCAGCTGGGTAACGGGTATCAATAGTCGGGGAACCCGACCGGCGGCACAGCTCCGCTTGGGAGATCGGAGTCCAACCAACTGTGCTCCCGCCGGCGGCGAGGTGACAGCGTCAGGAGCTCAACTAGAACCTCACCTACTTCGATCTGCCCCAAATAAGTGGCAGCTAGCCTACTGCGATTATCCCCATTTAAATTTAACTCTATAGAGTTAAAAACCTTTTTGCCACGCCCACTCTAACACCCACAAGCCGCAAAAAACGCTCGGTGTTGTAATTTCTCTTCGCACCTTCACCAGCTGGGTAACGGGTATCAATAGTCGGGGAACCCGACTATAGCGTTCTAACTTGTGTTAACTATGTGTTATGAATCCATGCTACTTAGTTGCAACTTCACCGGGACTCGAACCCGGACCGGCGGCACAGCTCCGCTTGGGAGATCGGAGTCCAACCAACTGTGCTCCCGCCGGCGGCGAGGTGACAGCGTCAGGAGCTAAACTAGAACCTCACCTACTTCGATCTGCCCCAAATAAGTGGCAGCCAGCCTACTGCGATTATTCCCCATTTAAATGTAACTCTATATACCAAAAATCTTTTTGCCACGCCCACTCTAACGCCCACAAACCGCAAAAAACGCTCAGTGTTGTAATTTCTCTTCGCACCTTCACCAGCTGGGTAACGGGTATCAATAGTCGGGGAACCCGACTATAGCGTTCTAACTTGTGTTAACTATGTGTTATGAATCCATGCTTCTTAGTTGCAACTTCACCGGGACTCGAACCCGGACCGGCGGCACAGCTCCGCTTGGGAGATCGGAGTCCAACCAACTGTGCTCCCGCCGGCGGCGAGGTGACAGCGTCAGGAGCTCAACTAGAACCTCACCTACTTCGATCTGCCCCAAATAAGTGGCAGCCAGCCTACTGCGATTATCCCCAAAAATCTTTTTGCCACGTCCACTCTAACGCCCACAAACCGCAAAAAACGCTCAGTGTTGTAATTTCTCTTCGCACCTTCACCAGCTGGGTAACGGGTATCAATAGTCGGGGAACCCGACTATAGCGTTCTAACTTGTGTTAACTATGTGTTATGAATCCATGCTACTTAGTTGCAACTTCACCGGGACTCGAACCCGGACCGGCGGCACAGCTCCGCTTGGGAGATCGGAGTCCAACCAACTGTGCTCCCGCCGGCGGCGAGGTGACAGCGTCAGGAGCTCAACTAGAACCTCACCTACTTCGATCTGCCCCAAATAAGTGGCAGCTAGCCTACTGCGATTATCCCCATTTAAATTTAACTCTATAGAGTTAAAAACCTTTTTGCCACGCCCACTCTAACACCCACAAACCGCAAAAAACGCTCGGTGTTGTAATTTCTCTTCGCACCTTCACCAGCTGGGTAACGGGTATCAATAGTCGGGGAACCCGACTATAGCGTTCTAACTTGTGTTAACTATGTGTTATGAATCCATGCTACTTAGTTGCAACTTCACCGGGACTCGAACCCGGACCGGCGGCACAGCTCCGCTTGGGAGATCGGAGTCCAACCAACTGTGCTCCCGCCGGCGGCGAGGTGACAGCGTCAGGAGCTCAACTAGAACCTCACCTACTTCGATCTGCCCCAAATAAGTGGCAGCCAGCCTACTGCGATTATCCCCATTTAAATTTAACTCTATATACCAAAAATCTTTTTGCCACGCCCACTCTAACGCCCACAAACCGCAAAAAACGCTCAGTGTTGTAATTTCTCTTCGCACCTTCACCAGCTGGGTAACGGGTATCAATAGTCGGGGAACCCGACTATAGCGTTCTAACTTGTGTTAACTATGTGTTATGAATCCATGCTACTTAGTTGCAACTTCACCGGGACTCGAACCCGGACCGGCGGCACAGCTCCGCTTGGGAGATCGGAGTCCAACCAACTGTGCTCCCGCCGGCGGCGAGGTGACAGCGTCAGGAGCTCAACTAGAACCTCACCTACTTCGATCTGCCCCAAATAAGTGGCAGCCAGCCTACTGCGATTATCCCCATTTAAATTTAACTCTATATACCAAAAATCTTTTTGCCACGCCCACTCTAACACCCACAAACCGCAAAAAACGCTCAGTGTTGTAATTTCTCTTCGCACCTTCACCAGCTGGGTAACGGGTATCAATAGTCGGGGAACCCGACTATAGCGTTCTAACTTGTGTTAACTATGTGTTATGAATCCATGCTACTTAGTTGCAACTTCACCGGGACTCGAACCCGGACCGGCGGCACAGCTCCGCTTGGGAGATCGGAGTCCAACCAACTGTGCTCCCGCCGGCGGCGATGTGACAGCGTCAGGAGCTCAACTAGAACCTCACCTACTTCGATCTGCCCCAAATAAGTGGCAGCCAGCCTACTGCGATTATCCCCATTTAAATTTAACTCTATATACCAAAAATCTTTTTGCCACGCCCACTCTAACGCCCACAAACCGCAAAAAACGCTCAGTGTTGTAATTTCTCTTCGCACCTTCACCAGCTGGGTAACGGGTATCAATAGTCGGGGAACCCGACTATAGCGTTCTAACTTGTGTTAACTATGTGTTATGAATCCATGCTACTTAGTTGCAACTTCACCGGGACTCGAACCCGGACCGGCGGCACAGCTCCGCTCCGCTTGGGAGATCGGAGTCCAACCAACTGGGCTCCCGCCGGCGGCGAGGTGGCAGCGGCAGGAGCTCAAATAGAACCTCACCTACTTCGATCTGCCCCAAATAAGTGGCAGCCAGCCTACTGCGATTATCCCCAAAAATCTTTTTGCCACGCCCACTCTAACGCCCACAAACCGCAAAAAACGCTTAGTGTTGTAATTTCTCTTCGCACCTTCACCAGCTGGGTAACGGGTATCAATAGTCGGGGAACCCGACTATAGCGTTCTAACTTGTGTTAACTATGTTATGAATCCATGCTACTTAGTTGCAACTTCACCGGGACTCGAACCCGGACCGGCGGCACAGCTCCGCTCCGCTTGGGAGATCGGAGTCCAACCAACTGTGCTCCCGCCGGCGGCGATGTGACAGCGTCAGGAGCTCAACTAGAACCTCACCTACTTCGATCTGCCCCAAATAAGTGGCAGCCAGCCTACTGCGATTATCCCCATTTAAATTTAACTCTATATACCAAAAATCTTTTTGCCACGCCCACTCTAACGCCCACAAACCACAAAAAACGCTCAGTGTTGTAATTTCTCTTCGCACCTTCACCAGCTGGGTAACGGGTATCAATAGTCGGGGAACCCGACTATAGCATTCTAACTTGTGTTAACTATGTGTTATGAATCCATGCTACTGTAGTAGGCTGCTCCTTCTACCCTCTTCCGTTACTCTTAGTCATACATACCTAATTATACATAGCCAATCTAGTCATAAGCTTATACACTCATACACCCATCCTTAACATACCAATATTATCGAGAAACTTATCGACTAATCGACTCGCCACTCTGCAGAGAGCACGGCAGTCAGTCGCTGTTGAACCAAGCTAAAGGACAGATCAAAATAAAAGAGTCACGTGAAATTGTATTAGAATATTAACTTCTGTAAACGGCGGCTAAAATCTCAGAAGTGGGATTAATAATCCAAAATGGACGATAAAATCATCCTGAACGACTTTTCGCTGACAACCCTAAAAGATTGGCTACGTATTCTGGGCCAAAATACGGAGGGCACAAAAACCGAATTAATCGCGAGGCTGCAAGACATCCCAACGGCAGTTCGGGGCGATTGTCCACCGGAGCACCCCCAGAAAAACGCTCCACCAGGAAACGACATTTTTTCTTCACTGGATTTTCAGAATTGTGAAATTAACACCGATCACGTAAGTGTGAATGCAATGAACAGAAAAGAATCAACCGAAACTGGCAGTGAGAGGGAGACAAACATGTTCGAGCTACAGCAACTACGCGCAGAGCTAGCAGAAGCGAAGGCAATGCTTAACGGAACACGATCGAGCTCGCAGTTCCAAGAACAACAACAACCAGAGCAAAGCAAGGCTACAGTTAGTTCCGTTATCCAGACGGCGCAGTTTACGCAGGCTGGCGCCACAAAAGAGAACACAACATTTCACTCGCCGCAGCGATCCAACGAGAGAGCGGAGAGCCAGCGTTTTCCAGTTGATGCTCTCGCTCTCGCCAAAGAGACGATAACCGATTACGATGGGAAAACTTGCGCGCGTGCCTGGATAACAGTGGTCAAAAATATCGCACGCACTTTCAACATCGATGACAACCATTTACGCATCTTACTCATCACTAAACTTAAAGGAAACGCGCAAGTCTGGTTACATGCGCACCCTGCTCGATTGATCGAACCAATTGACAATTTGCTTGATCAACTGTCATTGACTTTTGGCGAGCAATCATCCAAGGCTGAGATCCGGCGAAAATTCGAGAGTCGCAAGTGGAAAACCGAGGAGAATTTCTGCAGTTATTACGACGAGAAGATGGCTCTCTCAAACGGGATAAACATCGACGACGACGAACTACTGGACCAGATGATAGAGGGCATACCGCTGCAAAATTTCCGTACCCAAGCACGGATTCAATGCTTCTCTACTCCGTCGGAGATGCTACGCGCATTTTCGAACATCCGTTTGCCAGCTCGGAGGGAGCCACCTGTACAGCCAACCGACTACAAAGATGCCATACGATGCGCAAACTGTAATTCAAGAGGACACAAAGCTGACATCTGCAAGAAGCCCAAACGTGAACCAGGTTCGTGCTACTCCTGTGGACAACTTGGACACCTGGTGGCACAATGTCCCACAAGGAAGAGCGTTTCAACTAATAATTATGTAAGATGGTTTAAAATTAATTTTTTTGAAAATGCTTATAAGCCTATAATTTCAGAATGCCTCATAGACTCTGGCAGTCCTATATCTATCATTAAAAAGTCACTTATTAACGAGACAATGAAGTTAGCCCTAGTTAATACTTGCTATTTTGGTTTAAACAACTGTATTCTCAAAACACATGGACAAACCACATGTTATGTATTGAAAGGATCAATAAAAATATATTTTCGTTTAATCATTGTCTGCGACCAGTCTATGAGGTATAATGTTATTCTCGGCAGAGATTTTTTAACTGCATGCAATTTAAATTTAGACCCCTACACCTTGGGAATGATTGCGTTGAGAAAACCCATGGAAATAAACAAAAGATCAATGTTTACTGAAAATGAAATTGCTAGTTCACAATCGTTAGAAAATGAAATTGTTAGTTCACAATCGTTAGAAAATGAAATTGTTAGTCCAAAATCGTCTAAAAATGCAATTATTAGTCCGAAATCGTTAGAAAATAAAATCGTTAATCAACAGCATAAAGAAACTGGTCCAATATCGTTAAGAGATGAAATAGATAATCAACAAAAGAATGTCAGTAAATCAAAATTATCAGAAGATGAAATTGTTAACACTTCAAAAGAAATCGTTAGTTTTAAATTGCCAAAAGATAAAAACGTTTACGAACAATTAAATCACAACTTTGATAAGGAAGTACTAAGAATATGTCATGTAACTGAAAGTGAGTTAGAATACAAAATAGGAGAAAATGTTAGCAATAGGTTACAACTAGAATTCGATAGGTTGTTTAGAAATTTTTATATAAATGCAAAAAGGCCAAATGAACCGACAGTTAGAAGTGAAATACAATTGTGTTTGAAAAACCCGAAACCGTTTAGCTGTTCTCCTAGGAGGCTTTCATACACAGAAAAAGACAAGTTACAAAAACTATTAGACGAATATTTGGAAAACGGATTTATACGACCAAGCGACTCGGAATATGCATCGCCTATTGTTTTAGTGAAAAAGAAAACTGGAGACTTACGTATGTGCGTCGACTTTAGAAAACTTAATAAAATGACAATGAAAGACAACTATCCTCTACCTCTTATAGATGACTTGTTAGATAGAATGAATGAGAAAACTGTTTTCACCAAACTCGATCTTAAAAACGGTTTTTTCCACGTGCATGTTAAAAAAGAATCAATAAAATACACCTCTTTCGTTACACCATTAGGCCAATACGAGTGGCTGCGAATGCCATTTGGCCTCAAAAACGCCCCGTCTGTGTTCCAAAGATTTGTTAACAAAATTTTTGCTGATATGATTAGAGAAAACAAAGTAGTAATATATATGGACGACATTCTATTGGCAACCGAAAATATAAACGAACACTTAGAAACGTTGAAAGAAATTTTTAAAAGATTAGTTGAAAATAAACTTGAATTAAGAATAGACAAATGTGAGTTTATGCAATCGAGTATAAAATATCTTGGGTTCATAATAAATAAAGACGGCATAATGCCCAATGACAAAGGAATCGAGGCAATAAAAAATTTCCCAATACCTAACAATGTTCATACAGTACAAAGTTTTTTGGGATTATGCTCATATTTTCGACGGTTCATAAAAGATTTTTCTAGACTAGCTAAACCATTGCATGACATTCTAAAAAAAGATAAACCGTTCAAATTTGGTAGTGAAGAAATGTCTTGTTTTAATATGTTAAAAGATAAATTAATACAATCACCGGTCTTAGCTATATACAACCACAAACACGAAACAGAATTGCATTGTGATGCAAGTTCTTCTGGATTCGGTGCTGTACTTATGCAAAAGAAGGAGGACCAGAAATGGCACCCAGTTTCATTCTTTTCAAAACGGACAACAGATATTGAATCAAAATACCACAGTTTCGAGTTAGAAACTTTAGCCATTGTTTATTCGTTACGTAGATTTAGAGTTTATCTTCATTGGAGGACATTTAAAATAGTCACCGACTGCAACTCATTAATTTTGACCCTAAGCAAAAAAGAGCTAAACCCTAGGATAGCCAGGTGGGCTTTAGAATTCCAAGGTTATGATTTTGAAATTGTGCATAGGGCAGGTAGCCGCATGCAACATGTTGACGCACTGAGTAGGTGTACAAATATTATGGTAATACAAACAAACAGTTTCGAAGATAATCTAGTTATATGTCAAGGGAAAGATACAAAATTAAAAGAAATCAGGCAATTGTTAGAAAACACAGAAAATAAATTGTATGAGATGAGAAATGGTATAGTTTACAAAAAGACAAATGAAAATAGATTGCTGTTCTACGTTCCGATAGAAATGGAAGAACAAGTGTTATACAAATATCACAACGAACTTGGACACGTAGGAAGAGACAAAATGATAGAAGCTATAATGAAGAACTATTGGTTTCCAAATTTAAAACAGAAGTGTAGCACACATATCAGCAACTGTTTAAAATGTATTTCATTCAGTCCCAAAACAGGAAAAACAGAAGGATTTCTACACAACATACCTAAGGGAAACAAACCTTTTGAAATAATCCATATTGACCATTATGGTCCAGTAGACTTGGCTAGACCGAAGAAACATATTCTAGTGATAGTAGATGCATTCACAAAGTTTGTCAGACTATACGCAACAAAAACTACGAACACAAAAGAAGTCATACAATCGTTAAACGACTACTTCAGAGCATACAGTAGGCCTAAGTGTATCATATCAGATAGAGGAGCATGTTTCACGTCTGGCGATTTTGACTCATTTTTGAAAGAATGCAATGTTAAACACATAAAAATTGCAACAGGATCACCACAGGCCAACGGTCAAGTTGAACGTATAAACCGAAGTCTTGGTCCAATGATTAGCAAGTTAATTGAACCTGATCAAGGTCTACACTGGGACTTAGTCTTAGAAAAGGTCGAATATACCCTGAACAATACACAACACCGCAGCATTAAACAGTATCCTAGCATAATGTTATTTGGGTTACAACAAAAAGGACAAATTATGGATGAGTTAAAAGAAAAAATTGAGGAAATTGGAGAAACGATTGAAGAAAGAGATTTAGAAAGTATTAGAAATAAAGGCGAGGCAAGTCAGAAAATAGCACAAGCATACAATAAAGAATATGTTGACAAAAAACGAAAACGATCAGGAGTGTTCACAAAAGGCGACTACGTCATGGTTAAAAATTTTGACTCAACAACAGGCATAGCTAAGAAGTTAATTCCAAAGCATAAAGGACCCTATGTCATAAGCAAAGTTCTCAAAAATGATCGCTTCCTTCTGGAAGATGTTGATGGATTTCAAATTTCTCGCAATCCTTACCGGGGTGTATGGAGCATACAGAATATAAAACACTGGCAAAGAAAAATTAAGAGTCTACAAAATAGAAAGTATAATTTGAGAAACTCTGTACAAAATAGAAAGTATAATTTAAGAAACTCTGTACGAAATCGAATGTATAATTTAAGAAGCAATTGTAAAACAAAGAAAACAAACAAGAAGAAAAGAAAACCAAAAAAATGTTTAAGACCGTTCAAAAGTATCTCCACTGAGAAGAATAAAATAAGAAACAGGACCCTTAGCTTTAAGAAACGTTAATTGTTATAAAATCCTACGATCGGGAGATCTAGTTGTCAGGACGGCCGAGTTGTAGTAGGCTGCTCCTTCTACCCTCTTCCGTTACTCTTAGTCATACATACCTAATTATACATAGCCAATCTAGTCATAAGCTTATACACTCATACACCCATCCTTAACATACCAATATTATCGAGAAACTTATCGACTAATCGACTCGCCACTCTGCAGAGAGCACGGCAGTCAGTCGCTGTTGAACCAAGCTAAAGGACAGATCAAAATAAAAGAGTCACGTGAAATTGTATTAGAATATTAACTTCTGTAAACGGCGGCTAAACTACTTAGTTGCAACTTCACCGGGACTCGAACCCGGACCGGCGGCACAGCTCCGCTTGGGAGATCGGAGTCCAACCAACTGTGCTCCCGCCGGCGGCGATGTGACAGCGTCAGGAGCTCAACTAGAACCTCACCTACTTCGATCTGCCCCAAATAAGTGGCAGCCAGCCTACTGCGATTATCCCCAAAAATCTTTTTGCCACGCCCACTCTAACGCCCACAAACCGCAAAAAACGCTTAGTGTTGTAATTTCTCTTCGCACCTTCACCAGCTGGGTAACGGGTATCAATAGTCGGGGAACCCGACTATAGCGTTCTAACTTGTGTTAACTATGTGTTATGAATCCATGCTACTTAGTTGCAACTTCACCGGGACTCGAACCCGGACCGGCGGCACAGCTCCGCTTGGGAGATCGGAGTCCAACCAACTGTGCTCCCGCCGGCGGCGAGGTGACAGCGTCAGGAGCTCAACTAGAACCTCACCTACTTCGATCTGCCCCAAATAAGTGGCAGCTAGCCTACTGCGATTATCCCCATTTAAATTTAACTCTATAGAGTTAAAAACCTTTTTGCCACGCCCACTCTAACACCCACAAACCGCAAAAAACGCTCGGTGTTGTAATTTCTCTTCGCACCTTCACCAGCTGGGTAACGGGTATCAATAGTCGGGGAACCCGACTATAGCGTTCTAACTTGTGTTAACTATGTGTTATGAATCCATGCTACTTAGTTGCAACTTCACCGGGACTCGAACCCGGACCGGCGGCACAGCTCCGCTTGGGAGATCGGAGTCCAACCAACTGTGCTCCCGCCGGCGGCGAGGTGACAGCGTCAGGAGCTCAACTAGAACCTCACCTACTTCGATCTGCCCCAAATAAGTGGCAGCCAGCCTACTGCGATTATCCCCATTTAAATTTAACTCTATATACCAAAAATCTTTTTGCCACGCCCACTCTAACGCCCACAAACCGCAAAAAACGCTCAGTGTTGTAATTTCTCTTCGCACCTTCACCAGCTGGGTAACGGGTATCAATAGTCGGGGAACCCGACTATAGCGTTCTAACTTGTGTTAACTATGTGTTATGAATCCATGCTACTTAGTTGCAACTTCACCGGGACTCGAACCCGGACCGGCGGCACAGCTCCGCTTGGGAGATCGGAGTCCAACCAACTGTGCTCCCGCCGGCGGCGAGGTGACAGCGTCAGGAGCTCAACTAGAACCTCACCTACTTCGATCTGCCCCAAATAAGTGGCAGCCAGCCTACTGCGATTATCCCCATTTAAATTTAACTCTATATACCAAAAATCTTTTTGCCACGCCCACTCTAACACCCACAAACCGCAAAAAACGCTCAGTGTTGTAATTTCTCTTCGCACCTTCACCAGCTGGGTAACGGGTATCAATAGTCGGGGAACCCGACTATAGCGTTCTAACTTGTGTTAACTATGTGTTATGAATCCATGCTACTTAGTTGCAACTTCACCGGGACTCGAACCCGGACCGGCGGCACAGCTCCGCTTGGGAGATCGGAGTCCAACCAACTGTGCTCCCGCCGGCGGCGATGTGACAGCGTCAGGAGCTCAACTAGAACCTCACCTACTTCGATCTGCCCCAAATAAGTGGCAGCCAGCCTACTGCGATTATCCCCATTTAAATTTAACTCTATATACCAAAAATCTTTTTGCCACGCCCACTCTAACGCCCACAAACCGCAAAAACGCTCAGTGTTGTAATTTCTCTTCGCACCTTCACCAGCTGGGTAACGGGTATCAATAGTCGGGGAACCCGACTATAGCGTTCTAACTTGTGTTAACTATGTGTTATGAATCCATGCTACTTAGTTGCAACTTCACCGGGACTCGAACCCGGTCCGGCGGCACAGCTCCGCTCCGCTTGGGAGATCGGAGTCCAACCAACTGTGCTCCCGCCGGCGGCGCGGAGGCAGGGCCAGGAGCTAAAGTAGGACCTCCCCGGCGGCGATCTGCCCCAAATAAGTGGCAGCCAGCCTACTGCGATTATCCCCAAAAATCTTTTTGCCACGCCCACTCTAACGCCCACAAACCGCAAAAAACGCTCAGTGTTGTAATTTCTCTTCGCACCTTCACCAGCTGGGTAACGGGTATCAATAGTCGGGGAACCCGACTATAGCGTTCTAACTTGTGTTAACTATGTGTTATGAATCCATGCTACTTAGTTGCAACTTCACCGGGACTCGAACCCGGACCGGCGGCACAGCTCCGCTCCGCTTGGGAGATCGGAGTCCAACCAACGGTGCTCCCGCCGGCGGCGATGTGACAGCGTCAGGAGCTCAACTAGAACCTCACCTACTTCGATCTGCCCCAAATAAGTGGCAGCCAGCCTACTGCGATTATCCCCATTTAAATTTAACTCTATATACCAAAAATCTTTTGCCACGCCCACTCTAACACCCACAAACCGCAAAAAACGCTCAGTGTTGTAATTTCTCTTCGCACCTTCACCAGCTGGGTAACGGGTATCAATAGTCGGGGAACCCGACTATAGCGTTCTAACTTGTGTTAACTATGTTATGAATCCATGCTACTTAGTTGCAACTTCACCGGGACTCGAACCCGGACCGGCGGCACAGCTCCGCTCCGCTTGGGAGATCGGAGTCCAACCAACTGTGCTCCCGCCGGCGGCGATGTGACAGCGTCAGGAGCTCAACTAGAACCTCACCTACTTCGATCTGCCCCAAATAAGTGGCAGCCAGCCTACTGCGATTATCCCCATTTAAATTTAACTCTATATACCAAAAATCTTTTTGCCACGCCCACTCTAACGCCCACAAACCACAAAAAACGCTCAGTGTTGTAATTTCTCTTCGCACCTTCACCAGCTGGGTAACGGGTATCAATAGTCGGGGAACCGACTATAGCGTTCTAACTTGTGTTAACTATGTGTTATGAATCCATGCTACTTAGTTGCAACTTCACCGGACTCGAACCCGGACCGCGGCACAGCTCCGCTTGGGAGATCGGAGTCCAACAACTGTGCTCGCCGGCGGCGAGGACAGCGCAGCTAACTGAATCACCTCTCATCTGCCCATGGCCCAGTACTGCAGGGCACGACTGCATACCATGAAATGTAACTCTATATACCAAAAATCTTTTGCCACGCCCACTCTAACGCCCACAAACCGCAAAAAAACGCTCAGTGTTGTAATTTCTCTTCGCACCTTCACCAGCTGGTAACGGGTATCAATAGTCGGGGAACCCGACTATAGCGTTCTAACTTGTGTTAACTATGTGTTATGAATCCATGCTACTTAGTTGCAACTTCACCGGGACTCGAACCCGGACCGGCGGCACAGCTCCGCTTGGGAGATCGGAGTCCAACCAACTGTGCTCCCGCCGGCGGCGAGGTGACAGCGTCAGGAGCTCAACTAGAACCTCACCTACTTCGATCTGCCCCAAATAAGTGGCAGCCAGCCTACTGCGATTATCCCCAAAAATCTTTTTGCCACGCCCACTCTAACGCCCACAAACCGCAAAAAACGCTCAGTGTTGTAATTTCTCTTCGCACCTTCACCAGCTGGGTAACGGGTATCAATAGTCGGGGAACCCGACTATAGCGTTCTAACTTGTGTTAACTATGTGTTATGAATCCATGCTACTTAGTTGCAACTTCACCGGGACTCGAACCCGGACCGGCGGCACAGCTCCGCTTGGGAGATCGGAGTCCAACCAACTGTGCTCCCGCCGGCGGCGAGGTGACAGCGTCAGGAGCTCAACTAGAACCTCACCTACTTCGATCTGCCCCAAATAAGTGGCAGCCAGCCTACTGCGATTATCCCCAAAAATCTTTTTGCCACGCCCACTCTAACGCCCACAAACCGCAAAAAACGCTCAGTGTTGTAATTTCTCTTCGCACCTTCACCAGCTGGGTAACGGGTATCAATAGTCGGGGAACCCGACTATAGCGTTCTAACTTGTGTTAACTATGTGTTATGAATCCATGCTACTTAGTTGCAACTTCACCGGGACTCGAACCCGGACCGGCGGCACAGCTCCGCTTGGGAGATCGGAGTCCAACCAACTGTGCTCCCGCCGGCGGCGAGGTGACAGCGTCAGGAGCTCAACTAGAACCTCACCTACTTCGATCTGCCCCAAATAAGTGGCAGCCAGCCTACTGCGATTATCCCCAAAAATCTTTTTGCCACGCCCACTCTAACGCCCACAAACCGCAAAAAACGCTCAGTGTTGTAATTTCTCTTCGCACCTTCACCAGCTGGGTAACGGGTATCAATAGTCGGGGAACCCGACTATAGCGTTCTAACTTGTGTTAACTATGTGTTATGAATCCATGCTACTTAGTTGCAACTTCACCGGGACTCGAACCCGGACCGGCGGCACAGCTCCGCTTGGGAGATCGGAGTCCAACCAACTGTGCTCCCGCCGGCGGCGAGGTGACAGCGTCAGGAGCTCAACTAGAACCTCACCTACTTCGATCTGCCCCAAATAAGTGGCAGCCAGCCTACTGCGATTATCCCCATTTAAATTTAACTCTATATAAAAACTTTTTGCCACGCCCACTCTAACACCCACAAACCGCAAAAAACGCTCAGTGTTGTAATTTCTCTTCGCACCTTCACCAGCTGGGTAACGGGTATCAATAGTCGGGGAACCCGACTATAGCGTTCTAACTTGTGTTAACTATGTGTTATGAATCCATGCTACTTAGTTGCAACTTCACCGGGACTCGAACCCGGACCGGCGGCACAGCTCCGCTTGGGAGATCGGAGTCCAACCAACTGTGCTCCCGCCGGCGGCGAGGTGACAGCGTCAGGAGCTCAACTAGAACCTCACCTACTTCGATCTGCCCCAAATAAGTGGCAGCCAGCCTACTGCGATTATCCCCAAAAATCTTTTTGCCACGCCCACTCTAACGCCCACAAACCGCAAAAAACGCTCAGTGTTGTAATTTCTCTTCGCACCTTCACCAGCTGGGTAACGGGTATCAATAGTCGGGGAACCCGACTATAGCGTTCTAACTTGTGTTAACTATGTTATGAATCCATGCTACTTAGTTGCAACTTCACCGGGACTCGAACCCGGACCGGCGGCACAGCTCCGCTTGGGAGATCGGAGTCCAACCAACTGTGCTCCCGCCGGCGGCGAGGTGACAGCGTCAGGAGCTCAACTAGAACCTCACCTACTTCGATCTGCCCCAAATAAGTGGCAGCCAGCCTACTGCGATTATCCCCATTTAAATTTAACTCTATATACCAAAAATCTTTTTGCCACGCCCACTCTAACGCCCACAAACCGCAAAAAACGCTCAGTGTTGTAATTTCTCTTCGCACCTTCACCAGCTGGGTAACGGGTATCAATAGTCGGGGAACCCGACTATAGCGTTCTAACTTGTGTTAACTATGTGTTATGAATCCATGCTACTTAGTTGCAACTTCACCGGGACTCGAACCCGGACCGGCGGCACAGCCCCGCTTGGGAGATCGGAGTCCAACCAACTGTGCTCCCGCCGGCGGCGAGGTGACAGCGTCAGGAGCTCAACTAGAACCTCACCTACTTCGATCTGCCCCAAATAAGTGGCAGCCAGCCTACTGCGATTATCCCCAAAAATCTTTTTGCCACGCCCACTCTAACGCCCACAAACCGCAAAAAACGCTCAGTGTTGTAATTTCTCTTCGCACCTTCACCAGCTGGGTAACGGGTATCAATAGTCGGGGAACCCGACTATAGCGTTCTAACTTGTGTTAACTATGTGTTATGAATCCATGCTACTTAGTTGCAACTTCACCGGGACTCGAACCCGGACCGGCGGCACAGCTCCGCTTGGGAGATCGGAGTCCAACCAACTGTGCTCCCGCCGGCGGCGAGGTGACAGCGTCAGGAGCTCAACTAGAACCTCACCTACTTCGATCTGCCCCAAATAAGTGGCAGCCAGCCTACTGCGATTATCCCCATTTAAATTTAACTCTATATCAAAAATCTTTTTGCCACGCCCACTCTAACACCCACAAACCGCAAAAAACGCTCAGTGTTGTAATTTCTTTTCGCACCTTCACCAGCTGGGTAACGGGTATCAATAGTCGGGGAACCCGACTATAGCGTTCTAACTTGTGTTAACTATGTGTTATGAATCCATGCTACTTAGTTGCAACTTCACCGGGACTCGAACCCGGACCGGCGGCACAGCTCCGCTTGGGAGATCGGAGTCCAACCAACTGTGCTCCCGCCGGCGGCGAGGTGACAGCGTCAGGAGCTCAACTAGAAGCTCACCTACTTCGATCTGCCCCAAATAAGTGGCAGCCAGCCTACTGCGATTATCCCCAAAAATCTTTTTGCCACGCCCACTCTAACGCCCACAAACCGCAAAAAACGCTCAGTGTTGTAATTTCTCTTCGCACCTTCACCAGCTGGGTAACGGGTATCAATAGTCGGGGAACCCGACTATAGCGTTCTAACTTGTGTTAACTATGTGTTATGAATCCATGCTACTTAGTTGCAACTTCACCGGGACTCGAACCCGGACCGGCGGCACAGCTCCGCTTGGGAGATCGGAGTCCAACCAACTGTGCTCCCGCCGGCGGCGAGGTGACAGCGTCAGGAGCTCAACTAGAACCTCACCTACTTCGATCTGCCCCAAATAAGTGGCAGCAGCCTACTGCGATTATCCCCATTTAAATTTAACTCTATAGATTAAAAACTTTTTGCCACGCCCACTCTAACACCCACAAACCGCAAAAAACGCTCAGTGTTGTAATTTCTCTTCGCACCTTCACCAGCTGGGTAACGGGTATCAATAGTCGGGGAACCCGACTATAGCGTTCTAACTTGTGTTAACTATGTGTTATGAATCCATGCTACTTAGTTGCAACTTCACCGGGACTCGAACCCGGACCGGCGGCACAGCTCCGCTTGGGAGATCGGAGTCCAACCAACTGTGCTCCCGCCGGCGGCGAGGTGACAGCGTCAGGAGCTCAACTAGAACCTCACCTACTTCGATCTGCCCCAAATAAGTGGCAGCAGCCTACTGCGATTATCCCCATTTAAATTTAACTCTATATAAAAATCTTTTTGCCACGCCCACTCTAACGCCCACAAACCGCAAAAAACGCTCAGTGTTGTAATTTCTCTTCGCACCTTCACCAGCTGGGTAACGGGTATCAATAGTCGGGGAACCCGACTATAGCGTTCTAACTTGTGTTAACTATGTGTTATGAATCCATGCTACTTAGTTGCAACTTCACCGGGACTCGAACCCGGACCGGCGGCACAGCTCCGCTTGGGAGATCGGAGTCCAACCAACTGTGCTCCCGCCGGCGGCGAGGTGACAGCGTCAGGAGCTCAACTAGAACCTCACCTACTTCGATCTGCCCCAAATAAGTGGCAGCCAGCCTACTGCGATTATCCCCAAAAATCTTTTTGCCACGCCCACTCTAACGCCCACAAACCGCAAAAAACGCTCAGTGTTGTAATTTCTCTTCGCACCTTCACCAGCTGGGTAACGGGTATCAATAGTCGGGGAACCCGACTATAGCGTTCTAACTTGTGTTAACTATGTTATGAATCCATGCTACTTAGTTGCAACTTCACCGGGACTCGAACCCGGACCGGCGGCACAGCTCCGCTCCGCTTGGGAGATCGGAGTCCAACCAACTGTGCTCCCGCCGGCGGCGAGGTGACAGCGTCAGGAGCTCAACTAGAACCTCACCTACTTCGATCTGCCCCAAATAAGTGGCAGCTAGCCTACTGCGATTATCCCCATTTAAATTTAACTCTATAGAGTTAAAAACCTTTTTGCCACGCCCACTCTAACACCCACAAACCGCAAAAAACGCTCAGTGTTGTAATTTCTCTTCGCACCTTCACCAGCTGGGTAACGGGTATCAATAGTCGGGGAACCCGACTATAGCGTTCTAACTTGTGTTAACTATGTGTTATGAATCCATGCTACTTAGTTGCAACTTCACCGGGACTCGAACCCGGACCGGCGGCACAGCTCCGCTTGGGAGATCGGAGTCCAACCAACTGTGCTCCCGCCGGCGGCGAGGTGACAGCGTCAGGAGCTAAACTAGAACCTCACCTACTTCGATCTGCCCCAAATAAGTGGCAGCCAGCCTACTGCGATTATCCCCATTTAAATGAACTCTATACCAAAAATCTTTTTGCCACGCCCACTCTAACGCCCACAAACCGCAA